>NC_139639.1:6256181-6258681 GCF_964638095.1 Poromitra crassiceps
AACGACGTGGGCGTCAGTAAATACGTACGTTGGTGACGTGGTTTTCCTGTGCAGAAGCATTTGATGACGAGTTGCGAGTGACGTTCAAATCAAATTTGGTGAGTCTGCGCTAGGGCTGTCACTTTTTCCCAAAATAAAGTTCGAACGAACTTTAATTGCCCGAAATTCGTTTGAATATATTCGAAGTTTTTTGGTTAATTAAATGTTTTTTTGTTTTTTGTTTTTTCAGTCCAGGCCACCGGGCATCAGCCCGACGTGTTAGCTTGGACGCTCACAGTCACAACACTGCCTCACAAACTTGGCTGCATCCAACTCGAGACAACTTTTCAGACCCTGGAGACAATCTTTCTCAGAAGAGACTAACGCGACAAATCTGGAGACTTTTTCTGACATGGGATTAACATTACCAGCAAGCAGCAGTTGGTTAATTTTGGTTCATAAAAAATAAAATTAAAAAAGTAATAAAAAAAATCAAAAAAAATCGAACAATCAATTTACATATCGAATACGAACCCCTCCCCCACATTCGAAGTTGCATTCGAATTTCGAATGAAAAGTGACAGCCCTAGTCTGCGCGTCCACACTGAAGTCACATCAGTCGAAAGCAGATTGGAAACTACCTCCATATGTGGTTTGGGACAAGTGACACAAATCAGACTTGGAGCATCCAGACTCATTAAACCAATCTGGATAAAGTCATTAATAGGTCACTAAAGTTCACAAATCAGATTTGGCCTCCTAGTCTGAACATGGCCTAAGGCAGGGATACTCAACTTGCTTTGCCCGGGGGCCACTTTCGTGAAATGATAGAAGGCCAGGGGCCAGTTAATAAACAAACAGTATACAGTATACAGTTCTGTATCGGATTGTAGGTTTTTGGGGTGTCAGCCGGAGTTTAGTCTGACAATGTTGTGCATGACGGATAGTTAGTTAGGTTAAGTTAGTTAGGTTAAGTACATACATAAGTGCCTGGGTAGTGAGCAGATGTCAGTATTTGACAATTTGCAGCTAAATCATAGATTATTAACAGAATTGGAGTATTGGCCAGAATGACATGAACATGTGGACACTTGAAGGACATGTGGACATGTGAAGCCGAGCTTGTTCAGTCTGTGTAGTGACGATTCAGATGTGTTCTCGAATATCCCAGCTAACACTCCTGATGTTGTTGTTGTCAATCAAAATCATAGAGAGGTGTTTGTTCTAGAGGTTGGCTGTACCTTTGACCACAGCCTAGAGGAGGCCTTTCTAACCAAGATAATGAAATACCAACAGCTAGAACAGACCATTTCACAGCTGGGCTACAGGTGTAAACTTCTAGTTTTCATATTTGGTAGCCTAGGTCATGTCAATAAGCTGGTTGTGAGAGGCCTTCAGATGGCTGGTCTCCCAAAGAGAAGGGCCAAGCAGTTAGCGAGATATTGTTCAATATCTACTATTATCGGCAGCCACTCAATATGGAGGAGGCGCTGCTTTTTGTACCCATGAAGTGGATACTGACCGCTATCGTGCATTACAGTATAACTGTATATATCAACCTGCCATGTTATCATCCTGTGTGTTTATGTGTATGCATTATTGTGGTTGCCGTCTGGGCACTCATGTAACTGACTGACTCCCAGCATTTGACTGCACTATTACTGTTTATGTCCTTTGCATACTTGTATTTATGTGGACATAAATAAATATTTCAAATGTGTGTGTGTTTTGTGTGTGTGTGTTGTGTGTGTGTGTTGTGCGCAGCACAGAAGTGGATGTACGGAGGACTGGACAGTAACATGCTTCTGCAGTACATCGCCTGGGTCACCTACCCTGTGGTGCTCATCACCTTCTCAGCAGGCTTCACACAGATACTGGCTCCACAGGCTGTGGGTAAGACGCACACAGACACCAGTCACTTCAACAGTCCCATGCATATTCATGTGTGTGTGTGCATTTCAAATTCATGCACACATGTCCGTGTTTGAATAATGGAATTGTCTCTGTAATGCACCATAAGGCCTTCAAGGACACCTGCTTCTCTCGTTAGAGGTCACAGAGCCGTGGGCTCGAGAGTCGACATGATTGGCCGATCTCGGGGAAAGCAGCTCTGTTAGAAAAGCCATGAAATAGAACACGAGCGGTGATATATGCATAGAGAAAGCTGCATGAATATCAATCAGCATTTTAGTGCCTTTTCCCTCCTCCAGCCATTCCCCCCTCCCTGCTCTTCTTTCATTCTTCTCACCCCCCCTCTGCTTAATGGCTTTCCTCCGGCCCGCTTCATCATCCCACCTGTGATCTCTCCTCTCTGCTTCATCATCCCACCTGTCATCTCTCCCTCCCTGCTTCATCATCCCACCTGTCATCTCTCCCTCCCTGCTTCATCATCCCACCTGTCATCTCTCCTCTCTGCTTCATCATCCCACCTGTCATCTCTCCTCTCTGCTTCATCATCCCACCTGTCATCTCTCCTCTCTGCTTCATCATCCCACATGTCATCTCTCCCTCTCTGCTTCAT
>NC_139639.1:6263681-6421181 GCF_964638095.1 Poromitra crassiceps
GTCCCCTTTCACCTCTACATCGAGATGAGTCCCGCCCCTCTAGTCCCCTTTCACGTCTACATTCCAATGGAGTTATCTGAAGGTTGACTTGTGTTACTGTAGATGAACAGGGCATGAAATTAACTTTTTACTCCACTGAACTGGAGGCTGAATCCAGGATAGGACTTCCCAAATGTAATTTCTTTGACAGCAAAGTACTTTTTAATAGGAGAAAATAACAAATTAATAACGTGAACATGTTGGCTACCTGCCAAAGAGGCTTGTAAAACTGACTTCCAACCTGCAGGCTCAGCCAAGATGCAGTCGTATGTGTCTGGTACTGTTAGTTGGCGTTAATTTCAACGTGATTTATTTATGGATCACCCGGAAAACGTCTTGTTAAGAGGTCAGCCAGCGTAGCACAGTACAACATGTTACTTCACTGTAGCTGGCTTTGCACTCTCCCAGCAGGATGCTCTTCTGTTTCAACATCAGACAAACTCAAGAGGTTTTGTTTGCTCGTGCAGCGCACAGGCCTTCTTGAGGCGTCCTCTCTGCCCGTGGTAGGATTGCCTTTACCCCGGGAGGGTCTGGTGAGACGTAGGAGGAGCCCGGCCTGGAGTCACCCACACAGGGCCTTAGACCCTCCATGCACCGAAGGGTCTTGCAATACTGCGGTGTAGCACTAAACTATTGCAGCGGATTGGGCGTGATCAACCCTTTCAATGTTGCAGACAGAGTAGGAAGGCTGATCCGTGAGCGGCTGCTTCTGGGACGCGGGTCGGGGGGTCTTAATCGGCCTCGGCTGGGTCTACTGGGCGAGGGTGTATGATGTTCGACAGACCCGAAACACCTTACGACCCCAGCTAACATCACTGATGATGCGTCCCAGCGCATGCTGTAGCATGTATTTTAAACCTGCGCTGCCTCTGTCCTCAGGATCGCCTGCGGCTTCGGTGGCGCTCTGTTCGTCTACCTGAACCGGCTGATTGTGGAGTGCATGAGGAAGCAGAAGACCATTAACAAGTTCTTGCTGAGGAAGTGAGTATCTGAACACCATTACTGTACAGTACTTCAACACATGATGCACATAGACCTTAAACACAGTATGCACATAGACCTTAAACACATTATGCACATATACCTTAAACACATTATGCACATAGACCTTGTGAGCCTATTTCAACCTGCCATAAACAAAATCCCTGTATCTGCGTGTCAAGCACACCCATTAACACCCTACAGCCTCTCTCTTCCTGTCAGGCGCCTGGTCTGTCATTAACACCCTACAGCCCCTCTCTTCCTGTCAGGCACCTGGTCTGTCATTAACACCCTACAGCCTCTCTGTTCCTGTCAGACGCCTGGTCTGTCATTAACACCCTACAGCCTCTCTGTTCCTGTCAGACGCCTGGTCTGTCATTAACACCCTACAGCCTCTCTGTTCCTGTCAGGCGCCTGGTCTGTCATTAACACCCTACAGCCCCTCTCTTCCTGTCAGGCGCCTGGTCTGTCATTAACACCCTACAGCCCCTCTCTTCCTGTCAGGCACCTGGTCTGTCATTAACACCCTACAGCCTCTCTGTTCCTGTCAGACGCCTGGTCTGTCATTAACACCCTACAGCCCCTCTCTTCCTGTCAGGCGCCTGGTCTGTCATTAACACCCTACAGCCCCTCTCTTCCTGTCAGGCGCCTGGTCTGTCATTAACACCCTACAGCCCCTCTCTTCCTGTCAAGCGCCTGGTCTGTCATTAACACCCTACAGCCTCTCTGTTCCTGTCAGGCGCCTGGTCTGTCATTAACACCCTACAGCCCCTCTCTTCCTGTCAGGCGCCTGGTCTGTCATTAACACCCTACAGCCCCTCTCTTCCTGTCAGGCACCTGGTCTGTCATTAACACCCTACAGCCTCTCTGTTCCTGTCAGACGCCTGGTCTGTCATTAACACCCTACAGCCCCTCTCTTCCTGTCAGGCGCCTGGTCTGTCATTAACACCCTACAGCCCCTCTCTTCCTGTCAGGCGCCTGGTCTGTCATTAACACCCTACAGCCTCTCTGTTCCTGTCAGACGCCTGGTCTGTCATTAACACCCTACAGCCCCTCTCTTCCTGTCAGGCGCCTGGTCTGTCATTAACACCCTACAGCCCCTCTCTTCCTGTCAGGCGCCTGGTCTGTCATTAACACCCTACAGCCCCTCTCTTCCTGTCAGGCACCTGGTCTGTCATTAACACCCTACAGCCTCTCTCTTCCTGTCAGGCACCTGCCTGGTCTGTCATTAACACCCTACAGCCTCTCTCTTCCTGTCAGGCGCCTGGTCTGTCATTAACACCCTACAGCCCCTCTCTTCCTGTCAGGTGCCTGGTCTGTCATTAACACCCTACAGCCCCTCTCTTCCTGTCAGGCACCTGGTCTGTCATTAACACCCTACAGCCTCTCTCTTCCTGTCAGGCACCTGCCTGGTCTGTCATTAACACCCTACAGCCTCTCTCTTCCTGTCAGGCGCCTGGTCTGTCATTAACACCCTACAGCCCCTCTCTTCCTGTCAGGTGCCTGGTCTGTCATTAACACCCTACAGCCTCTCTCTTCCTGTCAGGTGCCTGGTCTGTCATTAACACCCTACAGCCTCTCTCTTCCTGTCAGGTGCCTGGTCTGTCATTAACACCCTACAGCCTCTCTCTTCCTGTCAGGTGCCTGGTCTGTCATTAACACCCTACAGCCTCTCTCTTCCTGTCAGGTGCCTGGTCTGTCATTAACACCCTACAGTCCCTCTCTTCCTGTCAGGTGCCTGGTCTGTCATTAACACCCTACAGCCCCTCTCTTCCTGTCAGGTGCCTGGTCTGTCATTAACACCCTACAGCCTCTCTCTTCCTGTCAGGCGCCTGGTCTGTCATTAACACCCTACAGCCCCTCTCTTCCTGTCAGGCACCTGCTCTGTCATTAACACCCTACAGCCCCTCTCTTCCTCTCAGGCGCCTGCTCTGTCATTAACACCCTACAGCCCCTCTCTTCCTCTCAGGCGCCTGGTGTATCCGGCACTCGTCACCCTGCTGGTCACCTCCCTCACGTTCCCTCCAGGCTTTGGACAGTTCATGGCTGGACAGGTCAGAAAACACAACCTTTCACACTCTCTTGAAAGATTGATGATGATTTTAAATAATGCAGTGGGATTTGGTCGCGGGTGGTGAGGTCATCTTCACTCCTCTTGTTTGATGGTATAAATGTGCTCGACTATAGAGTCTTGTCACGTTTTCTGATCTGGATTAATATTAATATGCAGACGGGTTTCTCTGCAATGTCACAGACAAAGGAAGTGCACAGACCTTGGGGAGATTCAATTGCCAAAGCTGGAATACAAAATACAAGTAGTTTCATTGATTAAAGTTTAACTGAGTTTTTAAACAGCGAAACCTGAAATGCATCAAACATTACAGCAGCAGCATCATAAGCAGAAGGTATGAATTCATAAACCATAAAATAAATAGGTAATTTAAATAAGCGAAATATGCCACTAATTTATTTACAAAACAAACTAAATGAATGCATGCAAAACGGTTTAGTTTTCCGATATATTACTGATTTTGTAATGATACGATACAAAGTTGGTTGAAAATCGTCTCCCGAATGAGACCAGTTAGGTTGGCAGATTGGCCGGATTATCCTTAATTTCTTCTAATCAAACCCCATTTTTAAGTGTCATTATTTGGTTTAATTACAACAATCAGCTCATTGATCAACTTAGGAAAGGATGAAATACTGGTCACATTTTGTGTTTCCAAATAATGGCCGCCATGCATGGCTGTTGGTTAGCGTTATCTTTAGCTCTATCTTTGTAAGTATCTACAGAACAGATAGCTAGGGTAAGGCAGTAAGATAGTGTTGGCATTATAAGCTACTGATGGTAGCTACTGTATTGTAGTTGCTGTCCGCAGCTACTGTAGCAATACTAATACAAAGAGTTGCAAAGATGAAGATAAAATTGTATTGTATTATCACAAAGATACTACAGTACAATCAAGATACTACAAGCGTCAGGACTGGAAAATAATAAGAATTGAATGCATGCCATTGGGAAATGATAATAAATCACAGAACAAAGTGAAATGCAGTTTGCTTCTCATAAACAGTAACAGAGAGCACACGCATTTCGATTTTTTTTTTGTTTCAAAACAAAAACCGGCGCTATCATCCAGCTAACTTTCCCTTGTCGACCCCTCAGCTGACGCAGCACGAGTCTCTGGTCGCTCTGTTTGACAACCGCACGTGGTGTCGTCAGGGCGTGGCCGAGGAGTTCGACTACATCAGCCATCATCACGCCTGGAAACACCCCCAGGTCAATGTCTTCGTCACGCTCATCCTCTTCATCATCATGAAGGTAGGCCTGGGCATGTCGAGGAGATGTTTGGGTTTGAGCGTGCGGGATTTGAATGCGCTTTCATGTGATTTATGCTCTTCTCTCCTCCTCACTGTCTCTGTTGCTGGTTCTCTGTTAATCAGTTCTGGATGTCTGCTGTGGCGACCACCATGCCGGTCCCATGCGGGGCCTTCATGCCAGTTTTCCTTATCGGTGACTAAAATTCTGCATCTGTTTATTAATAATTGTTTTCTACTCTCATGGTGTAAAAACAACTTTAGCTCTTGACATTACAGTACACGAATTACAGGGTAATAAACGTGTAATTACATAGAAATGATCAGGACGTAACTGGTAATTATAGTATTAATGGCTGATATTTCGGTTATCTGGTGATAATTCATTATTAGCATGATACTACATTAATTTACTAAGTTATGCAATCATTAGTGAATACTTACTATGTACTGTAATACACTTCAGGCCAATCACCGTGCTTAAACATGGCAAGAAGTGTTCAATCACATCACAGCAATTCCCATACACAGAGCGCAGCCCCCCTCCCTCCGCTGCAAGCGGAGACTGTAAACGTAGTTATTGACATCAGTCAATAACTACCCCTGGCTGGCTACTATTTTCATTGCATGCACTACTAGCGGAAAGCCCTGGTAATAATTTTCCCAATACCTTCTGAAAGTACTGTACTAGATAACACCATGGAGGCTTTACTGCCCATCAAAGTCAGGCTTGATACCTCAATATGACTGTGAAGTGTGACCACTGACCATATCTTCTTTCTGTATCTCCATGTGATTTGACAGGTGCAGCATTTGGCAGGCTGGTTGGAGAGATCATGGCATCCATGTTTCCTGATGGCATACATGCTGACGGCAGTGTGTATCCCATAGTTCCCGGAGGTTATGCTGTAGTCGGTGAGCACACACGTCCTCAGCTGCTGTTATTTTTTTGCAATTTTGTTTTTTTACACTACGTCTTAATTTAATTCATCATTATTCAGCTACCTTGTACTGATACTCTATAGGCCACTTGTGCTCTTCTCCTATCTCTCCTATTGAAATCACCGGCAGTGCAAAGCGAAAGCCGTTTTTTTTTTAATCACCGCTAGCTTATAGAATGTAACTGATGAAAATTGATTCCACATAAATTGAACATAACGCTTTGGGGCCGAGGTGAAATATAACATCGCCCCCTGTGTGACTCAACGGTTAGTGCAACATGATGGCAGAAAATGACGCGAGCAGGAATGATATCCTGCAGAAAGTGCCGTTTGGATTTGGTTGCCTTATTGCATAGCCTGCTCTAATTAACACCACATGCTTAATTGGACTCACATTTTACCATCACACATTGTTGAAAATCTGCCTAATTACATACTGTTCTACATCTGTGATTTTAATCCATTGATACTTGATGCAGCATTTGCGTGTATATCCCTCATTTGTGTGTGTATCCCTTTAAGACCGCGAACCGCGTGCTGCGGTCTTAAAGGGATACACACACAAATGCTGCATCAGGTATCAATGGGTTAAGGAGGCCAAATGACTGCGTTTCTTCTTCTTCGTGTTCCTATGACCAGGTGCTGCGGCTCTGTCCGGAGCGGTCACCCACACGGTGTCCACGGCGGTGATCGTGTTCGAGCTGACCGGTCAGATCTCCCACATCCTGCCCGTCATGATCGCAGTGATCCTGGCGAACGCGGTGGCCCAGTCGCTGCAGCCCTCGCTGTACGACTCCATCATCAGGATCAAGAAACTTCCTTACCTGCCCGAACTGGGCATGGGGCATCACGAGTGAGTGTGTGTGCCTGCATGTATACATATACACATATATGTATATACACATATATATACATATATATGTGTATATACATATATATACATATATATGTGTCTGCCTGGTTGCCTTTCCCACCGGCCCACCTGCTCACGTACGAACGCTAAGGATAAAAGTCTTGCTTTCTCTTAGATATATTGCATCCCCCCTCCCCCTGTTTCTTTATAATCTCTGATCTACTTTATTCCGGTCTCTTTATCGACTGATTCTATGGTTGTGTGTATTTTTGTTTTCCGCTTCCTTTTCATCTCCTTTCGCCCTCTCTTGCCTGGATTTATTACCTTTGCAATCCATCGCCTTTCCCCCTGCGCTCCTACCTCCCCCTCCTCATCGCGTCCTGCCTCGTTCCACCTCTGGTTTGTCCCCTATCCACTTCTGTTCTAATCTCCTTCTTCATCCACTTCTGTTCTAATCTCCTTCTTCATCCACCTCTGTTCTAATCTCCTTCTTCGTCTCCTCTCCTCCTCCTCCCTCCCTCCCTCCCTCCCTCCCTCCCTCCCCCCTTATCCCATTATTGCCCCGTGCGTGCCCCCCCCCCCCCCTCACGTTTCAGGAAGTATAATATCCGTGTGGAGGACATCATGGTCAGGGATGTGCGCTACATCACCCTCACCTCCTCCTATCGGGACCTGCAGGAGGTGCTGTTGACTGGTCAGCTGAAAACGCTGGCGCTGGTCGAATCCACAGGTAAGTGCGTGGAGAAATGATATCCTTCGTATCGAGGCATTTAAGTCGAGTAATCGAATTTCCCTCGTGAAAGAAGTGAAACAATCAATGGGCCAACTGGGACATCATATTCAATACCAGGGGAATGTGATCTGCCATTTTTCAAGATGAGTTGGAACCTTTTACAAGATTATAAAGCTATATTACAACGCTGTTAAGATGGACATTTTTTGCAGTGTATGCTAGTCCCTCCCTCAATCCCCTCTTAGTTCCCACATGTCCTGTCCCCACATGTCCTGTTCCCACATGTCCTGTCCCCACATGTCCTGTCCCCACATGTCCTATTCCCACATGTCCTGTCCCCACATGTCCTGTCCCCACATGTCCTGTTCCCACATGTCCTGTTCCCACATGTCCTGTCCCCACATGTCCTGTTCCCACATGTCCTGTCCCCACATGTCCTATTCCCACATGTCCTGTCCCCACATGTCCTGTCCCCACATGTCCTGTTCCCACATGTCCTGTTCCCACATGTCCTATCCCCACATGTCCTGTCCCCACATGTCCTGTCCTTTCCCCTCTCCAAGCTTTTGCATTTGTGCTGTAGCCCTTTAATCTTCAACTCATTACAGTTTCTTGTTGTCCCCTCTCCCTCCCTCTTTCTCTCCTCTCTCTCTCTCCCTCTCTCTCCCCCCCCCTCTCTCCTCTCTCCTGCTCTCTCTCTCTCTCCTCTCTCCCACTCTCTCCCTCTCTCTCTCCTCCCTCTCTCTCTCCCCCTCTGTCTCCCTCTCTCCCTCTCTCTCTCTCCCTCCCCCTCTCTCCTCTCTCCCTCTCTCTCTCCTCTCTCTCCCTCTATGTCTCCCTCTCTCTCTCCCTCTCTCTCCCTCTCTCTCTCTCTCTCTCTCCTCTCTCTCCCTCTGTCTCCCTCTCTCTCTCCCTCTCTCTCTCCCTCTCTCCATCTCTCTCTCTCTCCCTCTCTCTCCTCTCTCTTTCTATCGCTACTCTCTACCTCCTTTCATCTTTTCAACCTTCCTCTCTGCCTTCCTCTTCCTCCCCTCTCTCCCTCTAGAATCCATGATCCTGCTGGGTTCCATCGAGCGCTCCCAGCTGCAGTCTCTGCTCTCCCTGCAGCAGGGCCGCCCGCGCAGGCTGGAGCACCTCCGGCAGCTGGAGCACCTCCGGCAGCTGGCCCAGGACAACGGCACCCAGGACCACCTGCCCAGCCTGGCCACCGACAGCACGCCCAGCTCGCCCTGCACCCACACCCACGCCCACATCAATGCCACGGCCAATGACAACGCCCGCCAGGGGGTCCACTTCCTGGTGAGCACCCAACAGGTGTGAGGCCCGCAGGGTATCCAATCATAAATCAATCAGGCACTGCATGTCTGAAGCATGTAGCAGTAGGTAATGTAGCATGTAGCATGTAGCAGTAGGTAATGTAGCATGTAGCTAGGGTTGCCACCTTTCATTCAGAGAAATAAGGCACACCCCTCGCAGTAGGGCCCACGGATGCCGCCGTCCGAAGGGCGGCGGCGGAAAATTTTGGCTTTTTTTTTTTACTTTTCTTTATCCTGTTAATAAATGCAATTTTCCAGATTAGTTGATCATATAACATTAACATAACATCAACGTTTATTTTCTTATCATTGTACACTATATTTATATTGATACATATATATTAAATAAATGTTTATGTATTAAACTGTAAAACAACATAAACCATAGACTGTAAACAAACAATAACATCATGCCTAGAGAGGCCAGCCAGTCCATAAGGGCGCCACGCCCCCCTCAGCAGCCAAAACCAGGAGTCAGTCCCTTGTGCTGTGATTAATTTTCCTAGTAAATAATAGTTAATTAAATCTAATCGATCAGAACATGACGTCTCATCAGGGATTCAAAAGTTATCATTACCGTATCAGCCTCAGGAGATGCTTGTGGTATGAAGAACTGTGTCACTGCAGCTTGGTTCTTCTGGGTCCTGACGTTACGGGAATGTTGCTCTCCAGAGGCATGCTGTCTGACGTCGGCCAGGCCACCATGTGCCACAGAAAACACCCGCCGACATACTTTGCAATTGGCTTTGTATTCATTTTCAGGTCCACTCACGCTGTCCAGCCATGTGTTTGCTTGTTCCCATTCACGTCTATATTTCTGCATACGCTTTCGTTTTGCAGGACGAGGCGGAGTATAATGTTCAGATTCAGAATCAGCAGCAGCCGGTTCAGCCATCTTCTTCCCACTACATTCTGAGTAGAAGACCCGCCCCTACTCTGCTCTGATTGGCTCTGACAGTTCAGAGCCAATCAGAGAGACCAGAAGGGCAGACTGACGCTTATGCTGCGTTCATGTGCTGTCGGACTAACCATCTGAGGAACGGAGGCACCGTGTAATATTCAACCAGACGTATATAGGGCGGGTTTTCACCACGCAATGCGGGTGGGATGAAAATACGGAACAAACAGCGTCCCGTATTGGTTCAAAACGGGACGCATCTTTTAACTGTCAGATACGGGACAATTCCGTATTTTAAGGGACGGGTGGCAACCCTACATGTAGCAGTAGGTAATGTAGCATGTAGCATGTAGCAGTAGGTAATGTAGCATGTAGCAGTAGGTAATGGCACAGATGGATTTGGGACAGCTGCTATGGTAAGTGGTTATGTATCCTATAGGCTACTATTATTCTATTCTACATTCCTCTACCTTTACATGAGTCTCGCTGGCCAGCCTCCCCTCCTTACCGTGAGAGGAGTCTGGCCAGCCTCCCCTCCTTACCGTGAGAGGAGTCTGGCCAGCCTCCCCTCCTTACCGTGAGAGGAGTCTGGCCAGCCTCCCCTCCTTACCGTGAGAGAAGTCTGGCCAGCCTCCCCTCCTTACCGTGAGAGAAGTCTGGCCAGCCTCCCCTCCTTACCGTGAGAGGAGTCTGGCCAGCCTCCCCTCCTTACCGTGAGAGGAGTCTGGCCAGCCTCCCCTCCTTACCGTGAGAGGAGTCTGGCCAGCCTCCCCTCCTTACCGTGAGAGAAGTCTGGCCAGCCTCCCCTCCTTACCGTGAGAGAAGTCTGGCCAGCCTCCCCTCCTTACCGTGAGAGGAGTCTGGCCAGCCTCCCCTCCTTACCGTGAGAGGAGTCTGGCCAGCCTCCCCTCCTTACCGTGAGAGAAGTCTGGCCAGCCTCCCCTCCTTACCGTGAGAGAAGTCTGGCCAGCCTCCCCTCCTTACCGTGAGAGGAGTCTGGCCAGCCTCCCCTCCTTACCGTGAGAGGAGTCTGGCGCCACAGGTCTCCATAGTGGGATTGCGATGGGCGGCACTTAGCGGCAGTGCCCTTGGAAAATAGTTTCCAACAATCCAACTTGCCGTTTTCAGCGTGTAGCAACGAGCTAACGTGTAGGTTTCTGCCGTTAGCTTGCTAGCTAGTTAGGGTTTTTGATTTCACTGAGGCGACAGGGCACTATTTACAGCGACACACAGAATCAGAATCAGAATCACTTTTATTGCCACAAGTTACATATGAGGAATTTGTCTTAGTGTCTGTATGCAGCGTAGCGGTCACATCAATATACAGAGATAAGAAGTAGGAAGATAACTAAAGACAATCACAAAGTTGCAAGTGCAATCAAATCGAGTAAATATATACAATATGTACATGAGTGGAGAAGTGTTCTGTGGATGATAAATATGAATTTATGTTGGATTTACATGAGATTTACAGACTGAGTTAAATAGGAGTTTACATTGAATGTACCTGAAATTTGCAGGCTAAGTTAAATAGGCATTAAATGTGCAGGGAATTTACAGTCCCAGTTAAACAAGGATTAAATTAGATATGAGTTACAGTTTTATGGGGGGGGGGTTCAGTTGAGTTTAGGAGGAGGTAGTGAGTTTGTGTGTGTGTGTGGGGGCGGGGGTTGTTAGTGAGGTCCTTGGTGGAAGGGGTTTCCGGGCCTTGTTGGTGAGGCTGATGGCGGTTGGGAAGAAGCTGGTCTTGTGGCGGGTGGTTCTGGTCTTGGCAGAACTCAGTCTCTTGCCGTGGGGGAGTGTCTTAAAGAGTTTGTGGCCAGGGAGGGTGTCGGCCATGATCTTTCGAGACCGCTTCAGTGTCCTGGCTGCATGCAGGTCCTGGAGGGATGGCAGGTTGCATCCGATTATCTTCTCCGCGCAGCACAGGGATACACAGGGAGGAGGGAGCGGAAGTCGCTCTGATTGACATGGTCGGAGCCAATGACAGAGTTTGTAATAAGCGGGGAGCGGACATCCAGCAGCCACTGAAACAGTCGCTCCAATGGGAGAGCAGCTGTAGAGCAGGGGAGGGTTTTATCCCAGTTGCCTGTTTCCGTGGTGCCAGACTCCTCTCACGGTAGGGAGGGGAGGCTGGCCAGCGAGACTACCTTTACATGAACACATGTCTTCTGTGTGTTTTTGTTGCCTGTGCCTTCACCTGTGCTGTCATGTGTTTGTGTTTGTGCACGTGCTCGTATTTGTCTTTCTGTGTGTGTGTGTGTGTGTGTGTGTGTGCGTGCGTGCGTGCGTGTGTGTGTGTGTGTGTGTGTGTGTGTGTGTGTGCGTGCCTGCGTGCGTGTGTGCTTGCGTGTGCGTGTGCGTGTGTGTGTGCGTGCCTGCGTGCATGCATGTGTGCATGTGTGTGTGTGTGTGTGCGTGTGTGTGTGTGTGTGTGTGTGTGTGTGTGTGTGTGTGTGTGTGTGTGCGTGCGTGTGTGTGTGCGTGCCTGCGTGCGTGCATGTGTGTGTGGCTGTCGTTTGTTAATATTGTCTCCATGTAGATCTCCACAGAGGAGTCTTCCTCCTTCGGCCCGGCCGTGTCCAACGTGACCAACGTTCAGCTTCCTCTGAAATCTGCCTTGAAAACTGTGTCGGCCATCAATGACACAGAGACACCCAACAGTATGTACTGTCCTGCACTGCAAAAATACACACACACATATACACACACACACACACACACACACACACACACACACACACACACACACACACACACACGCAGAGAGGCAGCCAGGATACAGAGAGGGATCAAAGTGAAACAGGGCAGAGGTCAAACCCACAGGACACAATGTAACCATTCAGAGTGTGTTTGTGTCAGGACACAATGTAACCATTCAGAGTGTGTTTGTGTCTTCCCTGTCAGGCTCTCAGACTCTCTCCTGTGCCGACCATGATGCAGAGCTGCTGGAGGTGAGCTTAGCGGAGAGAAAGGAGAAAGAGAAGGAGTGCGTAATAGAGAGGCAAAGTGAACGTCACTTCCTGCTTTTCTCCCTGTACCAGCCGCTGAAAAAATGTGAATGGCGGTGAACGGAGAATAACGTTACTTTGCTGATCCCGTTTGAATTGTGCCACGGGGTGCCGACGTTAATTTTATCGATTTAAAACGTAACTTTGCATGTCAAGAAAGTTGCAGTTTGTCGCCAAACTGGTGCACTAGAAGTTATAAATCAGGAAGACTACATACACTGTCGCCTAAGTGACGTCACTTTCTCTACCGGCAAAGCTGAAGAACGGCGACATGCCACGAGCTTCCACGAGCTATGTAGTTTTTATACGAAACTAACCCCTACGTTTCAGTTTGACGACAAACTGCGACTTTCTTTACATGCAAAGTTATGTTTTAGATTGACAAAATTAGCGTTGGCACCCCGTGGCACAATTTAAACGGGATCAAAAAAGTAATGTTATTCTCCGTTCACCTCCATTCATATTTTTCCCAGCGCTGGTACAGGGAGAAAGCAGGAAGTACTTTGGCTCTCTATATACGTACAGTATGTGTGTGCGTGTGTGCATGCCTGTGTGTGTGTGTGTGTGTGTGTGTGTGTGTGTGTGACATGTATGCAAGTGTGTGTGTGTGTGTGTGTGTGTGTGTGTGTGTGTGTGTGTGTGTGTGTGTGTGTGCTCTCTCTGAGTCCACGCATACGCTACCCACCTCCTCTGCCAGCAGCCAGGATCCACCCACAGGCATCCTGGATCTGCTGTGTGATCATAACATCATGGCCTTGGCTCTCTCTTTAACCCTTTAACCGGCACACTGTCAAATGATTTTTGGAAGAAGAAAAAATAAAATCTGATAAACATGGACCTTTACCTTTTACAGTAGATCAAACTAAAATGAAAAAGATTATACAGTTAAACTTGATAAAATAATGTATCTCAACTGCGCAGTTGAGTTACCTGCTTAGGTTTTGTGACTATTTATATGGGAATTATTTACAGACAATTTCACCCATCTCATAAAACAATCAACTTTATACTGTATATTAGTCTTGCATGGTTATCATGCTTATCATGTAATAGGGCTGGGTATTGGCAAAGACCTCACGATACAATACGTATCACAATAAATGAGTCATGATTATATTGCGATATTGCGATATATTCCAATACTCATATAATTTACTGAAAATTAAAACTCACTGTATACCACCCAGGTAGTGTAATAATGTGTACATCACTTTTTATTGATAACTTAGTGGGCAGATATGGCGACATATCACGTTATCTTTCTGAAATATCAAGACAGTATTGCGGAAAAAATATTGCGATATATTGCCGAATGGATTTTATTGCCCAGCCCTATTATCTAACTGGTTATTATTATGGAAGGTATTACACTGCCTTGTGCTGGCTAAAATACAATATGGGCAAAGTTTTGAGTCATAAAATAGTTTTGCTGATATGCTACTATACTCAAAAGAGGTCGACACAATTATTTAAATATATCAGTTCTATTAGAGGAAATTTTATATTTTAATATCATAACTGTTTACAATATATATATATTTTAGGCTGTCTTTGCACACCTCCACCTCGAGACAGAAATTCAGTACAACCCACGTTAAATAACTCCTCAAGCCGAAGTGACCCAAACAGTGCAGATGAGGTGCTCTATAAAGGGTTAAAACTTCCGCGACTCATCCCTCTCTCTCTCTCTCTCTCTCTCTCTCTCTCTCTCTCTCTCTCTCTTTCACTCTTTCTCTCTCTCTCTCTCTCTCTCTCTCTCCCTCTCTCTCTCTCTCTCTCTCTCTAAGAAGCACGTATCTACTGTACCATCCAGTGTCGCATCACCATCGGGTTTCTCGTACAGCTTCTCGTTGTACGCGCTCCCTCACCTTCATCTCTCTGGCATATAGAAATTATACCCTTTCAGCAACATTGTGTTAATGCCACAAGGACTTCTCCCTCAGAGCGCAGAAGTCAAGCTGGGATTCAATGTTGCACCATGGGATACCATGTGACACCATGGAAGGGGCAAAGTGTTGCACTATCTATTAACGCTGTGCTAACGTTGTGCTAACGTTGTGCTAACGTGTCGCTCCCCTTCTCTCCCTGGCTGGAAGAGCTCGGCTGGGCCGGCTCCTCCTCAAAAGAGAAAGGCCAAGCCCAAACGAGTGAGGATCTCCATGGCGGTAAGACTGTCTGCCGCCTAGAGACCGTTGCCTAGAGACCGTTGCCTAGTAACCGTTGCCTTGCGACAGGCGAGTAGTGAGTTCTGGACCAAAAATCTTTGTGGCGCACTATAGCGACCAGCTCAAGCTTTACTGTGGATTTACAGAGAGAGTGAGAAAGTGAGAGAGAGAGACGTGAGTAAATTGTAAAGTAGGAGATAATTGTCTTCTCAACTTCTTCTGAGTGTTGAAACAAATGATCCATCAACATTTTAAACAGTAATGACTTGGTCAGTGTGTGCTTTGTGGATGTTTGTTTTGTTATGTGTATTTCATTTGATGCCGTTTGATTCTTAAAGCTACTAACTCTATGAAATAAGTTAAGGTTATGCTTTCACACTTGTACAATGCTGGAACATTCCAAAATGGGCTAACCCCGACCTCAGCCCAGGGCTAGCTGGCCCTGCTCTGGAGCAGGGTTAGCCCAGATGTTTCAGGGTTAACAGGGTTAGCCCAGATGTTTCAGGGTTAACCCTGACTTTTCATCTAAACACGGGGCTCAAAGTTACCAGTGTGAAACGGGTCCAGAGACGGGGCCATTAGCTGTATCTGGCACCACTGGTTCCATTGGCCCTGGGCTCTACTAACCCTGGGCTAGTAGAACTGAGTGTGAATCCCATAGCCCTGGGTTTAGGTTAACCTGGGTTAACAAATGTGTGTGTGAAAAGGGGCTAAGTTAGCCCAGGGCTATCTTAGCCCTATTCTTAGCACAGGACTAAGATAGCCCCGGGCTAAGAGCATGCAGTGTGAAAGGCCCATATGAGTAATATTATGTAGCGAAGCGCTTGGGGTATGGTATATATAAGAGATGTGTACATACTCACATTATATCCATAATAATATCGCACATACTATAGAGTTGTGCCTCAGTAGTATATCAGAAAACTGTAAACAGTTTTGCAGACATTCATTTAGTTTGATAGTTATTGAAAGTTGGTTTGGGTTAAGTTGTGGACCTGTGATGTCATTCATGCACAAATGACATCACTGGTCCACACCTGAACTGTCAAACTAAATGAACGCCTGCAAAACTGTTTACAGTTTTCTGATATTCTACTGAGTTTGTAATGATACAAAGCTGGTTGAAAATGGGCGGAGTGTTCCTTTAAGTTTACTGGGAGCTACCACAGTGTGCAGCTGTTTTGTTTGTTTCTTCACGGCATTATGATAAAGTAGGGTTGTCCGGCGAAGATGCTTCGTTACATATTACTCATTGAACTGGGGTTGTATTCATAACCTTAACTTCTATTTCATAATATTAGGCTCAGCGTTTGGCCTGTGGGATATAGCAGCTCCTGTGATGCCAGACAAGCTTCTCGAATTTGAAAAATATTAAAAATATTCTTTTTTAGCAGCGCAGAGCTTTCCAACCCCACCGCCCAGGTTCACAAGAGCATTGTGACCTTTGCAATTTCTCTGCAACACTTGTGAAAGACAAGCATCGTTTTGCCAACCTTGAGACTTGTGAAAGGGGGCGGGGTTATGGTAACATGAGATATCATCTAATTAGACAAACGCTGAGCATCATATATGAAATAGAACTTTGTGCAGTGTTTACCCAGTAACAAAAGTCATGGTCGTGGGGTAGTTTGACCCTTAACCTTTCGTTAGAATCTAAGCGGGATTGGACGTCCGGGGGTAGTGCAGCAGTAGATTCACTGCCTATCATGAGGGTCGCAGGTTCGAGCCCCTGCGTTGCCTCTGGCCTGGCCGGGCGTCCATACAGACACAATTAGCCGTGTCTGAGGGTGGGAAGCTGGATTCGGGGGATGTGTCCTCATGGTCACTGCACTGGTCCCTTGGTGCTTCCTCTGGTCACTCGGGGCGCCTGTTCGGGGGGGGGGGGGGCAAACGTCCTGTCGGTGAAACTCCTCACAGAAGCGACTCGCGACGCCCACGTCGTTACCATAGCAACCCATGCAGATAGGCTGTTTAGGTCTGGCCACACAGATCCGGCTTGAGAATCAGATTTGTGGCAGTGCGGACACACTCCCAAATCAGATTTGGGAAACCAATCAAGATAATGATGATTAATGACTTTATCAGCAAATCGGATTTGCCTGTAATGTGAACATGGCCTAAGTGTCCAAATGTTCATGTCATTTAGGCCAATACTCCAATTCTGTTATAGCATTTCAGTCTGGAATATGGAATATCTTTCAATAATCTATGATTTAGCTGCTAAATTGTCAAATACCGCCGTCTGCTCGCTACTCAGGCACTTATGTATGTACTTAACCTAACTAACTATCCGGTGTGCACAACTTTGTCAGACTAAACTCCGGCTGACACCCCAAAAACCTACAATCCGCTACAGAAAAATGTATATTGTTTGTTTATTAACTGGCCCCTGGCCTTCTATCATTTCACAAAAGTGGCCCCCGGGCAAAGTAAGTTGAGTATCCCTGACTTAAAAACTCGTAACGGACAAGCCCGTCTTTTATTGTCACACGAACACCACAGTACATGCATGCGGCCACAACACACTCATGCTGACGGTGGCCAGTGAAAAGTGTCCTCTGCATTTAACCCATCCAGGCATGTCCTTTCCTCCGAGGGGCAGGCCAGGAGCAGTGGTCGCTTTCTCGTACAGCGCCCGGGGACCAACTTCGGATGTTGTCGTCACTGGTCGGATGACGATGACGATCTGATCTTCTGCATGTTTTTAGTGGGGGGGTTATATACGGAGGAACCCCCTGGGGGAGCACGGGGAGAACATGCAAACTCCACACAGAGAGAAAGGCCCTTACGACGAGATAACCCACCTGGGCAGTAGGCACTGAAGATATGGGGGGGAACACAACCACAGCGCTCACAGTGTCCCAGGCGAGAATCGAACTCAGGACCTTCTAACTGTGAGGCGACAGCGCTACCGACTGCGCCACCGTACACCGACTTAGACACTTAGTTGACGAAAACTTGACTAAATAAAATCAGGATGAGGTTGACTAAATATGATAAGAGCTTAAGAGAAAGTGGATTATAGCTCACTCAGATAAACATGTGAATGTTGTGTGATATGCAAAGGTTGTTGGTTCAATCCCAGCCTCAGGCAATTTCTTAAAAAGTACTCGCATTATAAGCTGCAGCAGTGATCCTTCTTTATCATCACCAGTAGTTTGAACACTGATAGAAATAAGCTGATGAAGGAGACTAGTCAGTCCCTGACTCTAGCTCAACTCACTGGTACAAATCTCACCTGTCTCACTCTTTATGCTCTGTGTTATTGTCATTGTATCCAGTGTGTCGAAATCAGAAGCTAAACTCCAAACAGCTCATAGCTCAGTCGGCTGAGCTGCTGTGTCACTGTCTCTGTCTGACAGGTAAACTGTTGGTTCGATTCCCAATGGAGGAGACATATTACAGCACTGCCCTGTCTTTAACATCACCAGCGTAGCGCCTCCTACAGGCAGATACACAGAGCGACACAGCGCCTCCTACAGATCCACAGAAATGGACACTGTGGACAGACTGCAAAGAGATCCAGACATGTCGTATACTGAGTCTAGAGCAGTTTTTCAAAAAGTTATTTTTAAGCCTAGCGGCAGCATACACCACACATAAAATGTACTTCCGATGTCAGTAAAATTTCAGCTCTCTGTGGTTTTCTGTCTCATAACCCTCAGCTCATGTCTCTGCAGAGGTCAGGGGGGGAGAACATCCCCCCCCTTGGATCCAGGCAGTGCCAGCTGAACGGGATTAGAACCCACAACCTCTGGCCCCGGTGTCTCTGTGTGTATTATTCCTTCACACCACCAGCTGCCCTTCACACTCACAGCTCTTCTCCGGGCGCTCTTGTCTCTTCCCCGGGCGCTCTTGTCTCTTCCCCTCTGCCTGTCACCATTCAAAACTGACTGAGGCTCGAACCCACGACCACAAAAGTGGCTGAGGCCTCAATATTGCCAGGCAGCAAGCCTACTCTCTGTGCCACCAAGTCAGACTGATTGAATGAGGTTTTCTCAGGGCTTTAAATGACTCTTTCCTCTGGCTGTCGACATTCAAAACTGACTGAGGATCGAACCCACAACCTCAAAAGTCACTGAGGCTCAAACCCACAAGCGCCAAAGTGCCAGACAGCAATCCAACTCTCTGAGCTAGTGGGTCATAGTGATTAAGACTAGAAGATTAAAGTATAGTCTTTATGCATCTTAAAATATGTTTTGAAGGGACCTTTTAAGTTGAATAGTATTTGAATTATATTAATGATGTGAGTTTCTATTCGCCTTGCACAGAAAACCTTTTACTTTTATACTTGAGTACATTTCAGAGCCTGTACTTTTTTCCTTTTACTTGAGTAATTAAGTTGAATCAGTACTTCTGCTTTACCAGTCTTTTGTTTACACAAATAACTGTACTTCTACTTAATCAGAGCAACAATGTGATTACATTTGGAATGACAAGAAAAAAGTACACGTCTGTGCAATAGGCTAACTAGGCCTAAATAACTCAGATATAGGGTCTGCAATTGTAACGTTCCATATAATGAAGTATCTCATGCTTGTTGATTGAATTATTGTCTGGAAAGAAGGTGGGAGCAGCCGAGTACAGTCAGCCAATCAGAGGCAGAGAGGGGCGGGTCATGCCTTCGCCTAGCCTTTGCCATCATGGGGAAAAAAAATATCGCTCCCCGGAACAGCAGAGGGGGTGGAGCAATGACTGGGACAGCAGGAAGACTTTGTCAAGTACAATAGACCCTTTTCACGGGGGCCATTTTGTGTCGAAAAGGCAGGGTAAACACAGATGCAAGCAATACACGAATGAGGGTTTCCAAATTCCAATCAAGGAAGTTGGAAACCCCCATTTGTGTTTTGCTTAAGTTACACCTGTGTTTACACTGCCTTTTTGACACAAAATGGCCCCGGTGAAAAGGGTCTTTTGGGGAGAAATATATAAGTGGGATTTATAATTATGCATTAAGACTGTTTTTTCTTTCCTCAGCAGCACCTATGCGTGTTTTATTCTTATATTTGTCTTGCCTTCTCTACTTGTCCTCATTATGAATACTAATAATACTAATACTGTATATCTGTACCCCTCAGATTGCTCCCAGTATAATGAGTGCCTGGCAGTATACGGTGTACAGTGGTGTGAAGGTGTAAGGGTCAGATGTGTTTCCATGTGTCTGGGAAACATTATGTATGTAACGCAGGTTCTTCTTGTTTTCAGGACTCTGCCGAGGTGGAAGATAACATGACCACAACAGAGGTGAGAGCTACAGTGAACAAATATAACAGATGGAGGCTTACAATCCAAAGGTTAGAGGCTTCAAAGTCTTGTCACCGTTGGCTGAGATGTCTGACAACCATTTTGTCCCAGATAGCAGAGTGGGAGGAGCAGCAGCTGGACGAGCCAGTGGACTTCAAGGACTGCAAGATTGACCCCGCCCCCTTCCAGCTGGTGGAGAGGACGTCCCTGCATAAGGTGTGTCATGGGGGGGTTATAACCCCAACCTACATGTCTGAGGTCCTGCACCTTCATGTGTAGAACGAGGCACTGACACTGCAGGGGTTGGGGGAGGTTGGGTGGTCGATGCACCCATGGTGAAGGTGGATCTGGCCTTCTGAGTCGGGGAAACTAAACCTTCTTGAATTGCATGGCACCTGTTTTTAAGGTCCTTCATGGCCTAGCACCTCCGCTCGTCCACTGAGGTCACTTATCTTCCAAGAATCAGAAATATCAGAGGAGGAGAAGCATTTTGAGTCAGTCAGCATTCTCACTGTTGGAATACACGTCCATTGGAGATACACAGTAGCAATAAATATCAAAATCTTTTCTAGCCAACTTGCCATGTTGTGACTGTGGTCTGGTTGCTAGTCAATGTGGCCTGGTTGGTAGTCAATGTGCTTGGCTGTCCAGTCTTTGTCTTTGTTTTGTATTGTATGTTGAGTTTTAGTCATGTTGCTAATATTGGATTGTACCTACAGTATAGTGTGTATATGTACTATTTATATGTTTTTTCATTACCAAAAATGTTGATGGATTTACACTGTCGCTGGCATATTTCTTAAGTGTATTTTTAGTGCACTAGCCCTAAACCTAGATGTAAAAAACGAACCCACTGATTCTGTCTCCATAGGACTCCATGTCTGTGTCCATGCAGTGAATATCTCTGGCTGTCTGACCTCTCTCTCTTCTCCTACAGACTCACACCATCTTCTCTCTCCTGGGTCTGGACCATGCCTATGTGACCAGCACTGGCTGCCTCGTAGGAGTGGTTTCTCTCAGAGAGGTGTGTATTTGTGTTTCATGTCTCTATGAACTTGAGAGGTCAGATGCATTACATCCAGTATGTGCCATCCCTGCCCCAAATATCATTATACTCACTCTCTCTTCTCATACACTTCATCTTCTTCTTCATGTCTTTCTCCCGGCTCCTGGCCTCTCTCTCCAGCTGCGTAAGGCCATAGAGGGCTCAGTGACAGTGACAGGGGTGAAAGTGCGCCCCCCGTTGGCCAGTTTCCGAGACAGTGGGAACAGCACAAGCGTGGCCGAGGTAACGGAACTCCATAAACTGTGGGTTCGCCACAGGGGGCTCTCGTTGCGACGGCAACCCACCCCTCCCCCCGACGTGGAGGACCAACCAGATCTCCCGTACGAAGAGATCCCGGTCGACTTCACGGACCAATCAAATTTGCAATTTGAAACCAGCCTGGGCGACGTCGCCAGTGAATCATTGGAGTTGCCGCTCCAGGAAAGCCCATCCTTCACGGAGGACCAGTCAGAGTTGACATTTGAATGCAGCCCCTCCCACACCGACGAAACAGAGCTGGCCTGTGACTATGACCCCTCCCACCAAACCCCTGAGCCGCCGGACCAATCGGAGATCCCGAAAGAACCGGGAAGTCCATCGCTGAACAAGGACCAATCAGAACTTGAGTGTGAGGGAAGCCCCGCCCACAATGAGGATAAATCAGAATGATCAGAGGGGTTTGACAGACAGTCAACTGTTCATTGCCTCATGATGACGTTTCTTACATTTGTAGAGGTCACTCTCTCCTCCAACTCCAGCCTAGATATCTGTGTGTAATATTTAGATTGATAGGTTTTCTTTTATATCAGACACAGGTTTGTATTCCTACCTGACATGTTTCGACGGTAATACTTCCGTCTTCTTCAGAGGTGTCACTAGATGGTGTGTGACGTGTCTTTAACAGCTGATGTTGTTTACAGAGGCGTGATCATCCTGTCAGATTTGACAGGACGACCACGCCCCTTGCGCCCCTGCTGCCAGCATTATAACGGAGGAAGAGGACAAAAAACAAGAGGAACAACACATCCACAACGCTCTCAAAACCTGCCACTACCCAAACTGGGCCATAGAAAAGGGAAAACAGCAAGTCAAACAAAGACAACAAACCCGTACAGGAAAAAAGAAACCGGACAATAAAACAGAAAACATAGGGGCGGTCACACTACCATACATCAGAGGCATCACTGAACGCATACAGAGAGCCATGAGTAAACGTCACATCAGCACACCAGTCAAACCACACATAAAACTCAGACAACTGCTAGTGCACCCAAAAGACAAAATCGACCCAAACAAAAAATGTAACGTCATCTATGAAATACCATGTCAATCATGCAATAAATCATACATAGGAGAAACAGGACGGTCATTCATCACCCGCAAAAAAGAGCACCAAAAGGAATGTGAGAAGGAGACAACAAAAAGGCAGACACGGGCTATAAAGGAACAGGCACTACAAGAAAATCTCAAATCAGCAATCACAGATCACTGCAAAAGGGAGAACCACATTATGGACTGGGATAAGGCCAAAGTCATCCGCACCCAGGACAACAAACACCAGCGCTGGATTATGGAGGCAGTGGAGATCAGGAAGCGGGCGCAAACGACGATGAACCGGGACGAGGGGGCTTATATGCTTTCCACCACCTGGAGCAGCGTTCTCAAACGGCGAGATGACAGCAAGGGGCGTGGTCGTCCTGTCAAATCTGACAGGATGATCACGCCTCTGTAAACAACATCAGCTGTTAAAGACACGTCACACACCATCTAGTGACACCTCTGAAGAAGACGGAAGTATTACCGTCGAAACATGTCAGGTAGGAATACAAACCTGTGTCTGATATAAAAGAAAACCTATCAATCTAAGTAAAGTATAGACACTATGAACCTTTTTGGATTATTGTGTGTAATATTGTTGCTGTTTATGGGACCGAGCTCGAGTGAGTGAGTAGATGTGACAAGTTGCTATTCTTTCAAACTGTTAAAATGCCTGTTTAAGTGTGTGTGTGTGTGTGTGTGTGTGTGTGTGTGTGCGCGTGTGTGCGCGTGTTGGTGAGATTTGTGGCACTTTGCCCATTGTGCACAAATCTGGTCCAGACTCTTAAGTGTCATTTGATTGTCCATGCCAAACTAATGTCCTGTAAACATGACTCTAAACAACACAGGGAGAGAAAGGAGACGCACGTTGAAGGCAAGAAAGAAATGACGGGGGGAGATAATAGAAGGAGAAAATAATAGAGACAACTGTGTAGCAGGATTGGGGTCGTTCATGAATTCATTGAATTGAGAATGCACGGTAGATTCCAATTCAACTGCTGGAGTTGGAATTGGAACGTCCGTCCCCCAGTTCTAAGTAAACAGAATTGGAAGGGCAGGAAACGGATTTGAATTCCATTCAATTGCATGACATTTCAGAGAGGCTGTTTTGACAGTTAAACAAGCAATTAATTAATTACATTCAGTCATAATGTGTATTACGATGACATGTTATCCATCAAATACCACCTGAGGGGTACCTTAACTTTTATGATATTCAGTATAATTGCTCATATATAACTACGTGTAATCTCAGGTACGTGGTGAGATTGAAAAACATAAAATTTCAACTTTTGAATTGTAATTCAATTCCTGTTTCCTATAGTTCCCCCCCCCCCCAATTCCAATTCCTCAGTTGAATTAGTATTGATGAGTTCATTCATGAATTGACCCCCAACTCTGCTGTGCAGAAGGAAGGAATGAAATGAAATGGAAAAATGTTCTGCTGAGCACATAAAGCTATCATAGAAACAACTACCTATCCACACCCAGGACCAAGGCAGCTTATAGAGGTGCGCCTGGTTGCCAAGCTTAGTGGTTACTTAGTGGTACTACAGGGCTCAGAATACTGACGAAGCACATTGTAATTACCATAGTATAACCTACTGCACATATAGCCTTGTTTGGCTTTATAGGGGCTGATTTGATAAGGGCAATGTAGGTTGTCAGTCTCTTTATATTTTATAATTCACACACCAACGGCATCATTCAAATGTATGAATTACCTCCCACATCTTCTGCTACGTGAATTTAGTGTGTTTGACTTATTTCTAGCATGATGAAGGAATAACAGTTGAGCTCAGAATGGAAGAAGATATATTACCAGGCTAGCATACAAAACACACACACACAGACACAGACACACACACACACACTCCTATGCACACACGTACGTGGCCTGTAGATATTTACACCATGGAAATCAATATTTTCATGTAATGTTACACATATCCTCCTATATATGACAAAGAGTACATTTAATCCAGCCTGGCCTCGAATGCAATGTTTAGAAATGAACTATGAAGCACAGTGATGATACCGACATGACAAAGCCCAAAAGCTGTTGTAGAGCAAAGTGTGTGCGAGCGCTTTGTTACAACCTCAAGATGACCCCAGAGTCACATTTAAAATGGATGTAACGTTTGTCGAAGCAAGTATTTTAGCTCCATTCCAACAATTTTGAGCCATATTGAAATTTTAGCCGACGTCACCAACACACATCGCCAACTTCGGCTCACTTTTTGTCTTTGTAAACATTTGTGCAATGATTGATTGCTGTCTTACTTTTGTATGCATATAGAATGTGAATTAGTGCTCGCCATAAGACAATGTACAAGGAGTTTAATGTAGAGAGTGTATAAGCTAACTCGCAGCACATCTAGTTAAGCAATAAGTCTGTAGTATCTCCCTTTATATGGCCCTGGCCTGTATATGCTTTGTACTGTACATATGGAAAGACATGGATGAAATCTACGTACATGCTATGTACATAGGAGAATTATGCATTTGAAATCAGCCATTGTTATTTTTCAGAGAACATGAAATTGTTTTTGTACATCAGTGAAGGATATAAAAAAAAAAACTTTGACACATAAGCTGGAAATTTGTTTTTCTTCAAGTCTGGCATGTGTATTTAGTGTTTGGATGCAGGAAAACACAAAGAATCTTATTTCAAATATTCATATATACAGTGTGTGTGTGTGTGTGTGTGTGTGTGTGTGTGTGTGTGTGTGTGTGGGTGTGTGTGTGTGTGTGTGTATATATATGTATTTATGTATATATATATATGTATATATATATATATACATACATACATACATACATACATAGGACATTCAGACATTCAAACATAGTCCACCCCACATAATACAGCATGACCCAGACAAACAACACTAAAAAATGTCCATAGAAAACCAATGCAATAGCAGCACACGACTCATCACAAAAATGTACAAAATGTACTTTGAACAACAGCTTTACATTCTGGTTCCACTCTCCAACATGATACTGTTCACAGCAGCAATACATGGCCGAGAGCGAGACGGGGGCGAGGACATCCCAGGCAGGAAAGCACAGAAGGTGGAACAGGTGACACGGAGAAGAGCTTCACAGACACCGACAGAGCGGGACAAGACATCACATCAAATGCTCTTTCTCTCCCTCCTTCCCCTCTACCTCTATCTCATCCCTCTCTTCTTCCTCCTTCCCCTCTACCTCTATCTCATCCCTCTCTTCTTCCTCCTTCCCCTCTACCTCTATCTCATCCCTCTCTTCCTCCTCCTTCCCCTCTACCTCTATCTCATCCCCCTCTTCTTCCTCGTCGAACGGTGACACGGAGAAGAGCTTCACAGACACCGACAGAGCGGGACAAGACATCACATCAAATGCTCTTTCTCTCCCTCCTTCCCCTCTACCTCTATCTCATCCCTCTCTTCTTCCTCCTTCCCCTCTACCTCTATCTCATCCCTCTCTTCTTCCTCCTTCCCCTCTACCTCTATCTCATCCCTCTCTTCCTCCTCCTTCCCCTCTACCTCTATCTCATCCCCCTCTTCTTCCTCGTCGAACGACGCCACTCCGGAGGAGGCGCGGTCAGAGAAGAAGCCTCTGCTGTGCCACGTCCGCTCCTCGTGGAACACGCAGTCTTCCTCGTCCTCCGCGTCGTCCTCCTCCTCTCCGGGAGACTCGGAGTGGGAGGTGGAGTAGCAGGAGTCGAAGCGGCTGCTCCTGGCCCGGGGTCTCCACTCTGGCTTGTGGTGAGTGCAGACTTCGCCGGCGTGCTCCTGCAGAGGAGCCGTCTGGGACGGACTCGTGCGCTCGCTGGGTAAAGTAGGTGAGACGGTCTGGGATGGATGTGGGTCATTGAGAGATGCAGACCTGCCACAGAACAGCCTGCTGCTGCTGCTGCTGCTG
Organism: Poromitra crassiceps; assembly: GCF_964638095.1. Lineage (NCBI taxonomy): Eukaryota > Metazoa > Chordata > Actinopteri > Beryciformes > Melamphaidae > Poromitra > Poromitra crassiceps. The sequence continues at coordinate 6,289,455 of NC_139639.1, forward strand.
CTGGAGCCCACCAGACTCTCAGATGCCGGGGCCTCGCCGCCGTCAATATCGGCCTGGCACGGCACTTGGGAGGTGGGATCGGACGTAGCGGCGTCTGAGGGAGGAGCAAAGAGTCAGAACACCTGGAGATGGACGGGGTGGTTGGAGAGAGATGGGAGGGTGGGGAAGGGGGGGCAAGAGAGGGGGAGCGTTTATCAATGACGATGTAGAAATCAGGGTTCCCACACCTTAAATCAGGGTTCCCACACCTTAAATCAGGGTTCCCACGCCTTGTTAAACATCACATCCAAGAACTTTCGAGGCCGAATTCGCTCAGATTCAAGGACCCAAGATGGCCTAATGTTTTTATAATAATAATAATAATAATAATAATAATAATAATAATAATAATAATAATAATAATAATGGTAATAATAATAATAATAATATATATATATAATATATAATATAATATATATATATATATATATATATATATATATATATATTAACATTAGTAAATTGGTATATATATATATATATTTTTTCCTTTCTTGACAAAATATATCAATTCAAGCACTTTCAATGACCATGTCTATTTATGTCTATTTTCAAAAACTCTTTTTCTCAAATTCACAAACTTTGATGGATTTCAAGGGAACCCTGTAGAAATGACGATGATGAATGGAAGGAGATGAAAAGGAAGAAGTGTGTGGATACCTGAGTTCTGTGCCGTGGAGAATGTGGCAGTCTGTCCCGTGGAGTGGGAGTCCTCATCATTTGAGTCGTCCTCCTCTTCCTCTTCATCGTCATCGATAGACGCCCAGGCGCGCAACTTGGCCTCGGCAATGGCAAACTGCTCAGCTACTCCTAGCAGGGAACGCACAGACATGCACAAATTGAATGAATATTACACTCACCATACAGATGCCATCGCTGTGTGCATGTGAATGTGAATGGGTGAATGCAGACATTTGCTATAAAGTGCTTTGAGCGGTTGCCAGATCGAGGGGAAAAAAGCGCTATATAAATCCAGTCCATTTAGCATTTAACAAGAAAACTACAGGAGCGCTCGTACCATCAGTGGGCAATGAAGTGTTTCTACTAGGCCGCCATCTGCTGCTAAGACGCAGCGTCACCCAGGACACAGCAGGGTGGGCGGAGCTAACAGCTGATTTGTGACATACAGGGGTTAGCGATTAGATGCGTGTGACAGAAGGTGGGAGCCAGGAGAGGGGATGTTGTAGCTAAGCTAAGCTAAGCTAAGCTAAGCGCAAACAGGTGACAAACCACAGTAGGGCATTCACAGACTAGTCGACTAGTCGACTAGTAAAACCACTAGTCGACACTGTGCTTAGTAGTCGACTAGTAGTAATTTTAATTTTTTTAAAAAATCTTTAAGAAAGAACATGAGGTATTTACACGACATACATGGACTATCATATTCCATATCCCATATCCCCCACAAAGAACATCAAAACACAACAAAACAAAACAAGAAAACTGCATGAGATACACAATAATCCAAGAACAAACAAGACTATTGGACAAACAACCAAACAAAAACACTGCATTCAAAGTAAATGCATAGATCTTGGTGGAATGAACTCTCAAGCTACCATACGTTGGATAACATTTACTACAAGAGCAAAGGCAGATTCTTAGACATCCCCAAAATATGGCAACCACATACAGAGTTTGACTTTAAAGGAGGACTTACCCCCTAGATATGTATTAGAACAGTGATTTGAAAATACCTATGGAAAAAACCAAGAAATGACATAATACTCTTGTCTATACTAGACTCTTTGGCTGTGTTAAGTCAAGATTTTTTTTCGGAAATCGACGCCATTACAGTTTGCCTACTGCCTCAAAAATAATTTATTTGAGAGGGGCAATATCTTTATAAATATCAACAACTAGCCAACGCTGGTGGCTTGTATGGAAACAGAAAATCCTGAAATGGTTGATAGTTATATCAATTTGGCCATTCAGTGGCGAACTAGAAATTTAATTATTTTTGTCCCATTTTGTCCCATGTGTGTGTGCGTGGCTTGTCTAAACTTACGTTAAGAGCCTCGCTGCTCGCAGCACACAGCACACAGTGAGGACAAACCTCTCGCTCTGGGGTAACACAATGCGAGATTTCTCCATGTAATTCCCTCGTCTAACTAGAGATAAACCGCGCAATGAAATCCGTTTTTAATTTGCGTTTTGGGGCTTTTCGTGATTCTTGTTGAAAGTTACAACACCTCTGATTTTTCCTCTCAGGGCGCAGGAGGCAGCGCAGAGCTCTTCTCCTCCTCACACTGTTCCCATGCGAATCCCCCCGAGCAGCACACACACACAGACAGAGCCAGTCGCTCTGCTCTGCTGACTTGATTTCCAGAAAAGTTGGCGTTGCTTGTACACAGTGATGATATTATATTAGCCGATATGTTTAGAGAAGCTTTGTCACATTGTCACGTCGTAGTATAGCGTTATATTTTACATGTCCGCTAAACTGCGACGAGATTTGTTTGCTGAAATGTCAGACTGTTGAAAGCCCCCGCCTCTCACTGCTGCTGTGTGCTGCTGCCGCTCGCCCCCGCGGGTGCATGAGAGAGCAGACTGGCCGAGAGAAAGTGCTTCCAAGTCGGACTGATAGCCGCGGAAATGTCAGACTGTGCTCTCTGTGCTCTGAGAGCACAGAGCTGCTGCTGCTGCTGCTGCTGCGCGCGCGCCCGGAGCTTGGTGCTAGTGCATGAGGTTACAGTACGACTCTCTCCCGCCCACTCCCGCCTGGCTGGGCTGGAGACAGTGCTTCCAACTCGGACTGATAATATAAACATCATCATTCGAGCTTATCCAGGTAAGATATTAATAAAGTAATGACACATTCAGCGGGAAACTAACTATAATTAAGACATGTGCCAACTTTGACGACGTTTGGTTCAGTATTTTAAGAGCAAACTTCAATAGGAATAGACTTGGAGTTCTGAGGAGCCGAAAGGGTACAGGGGGGGTAGGGGAGTAATTATCTTGAAATCCCATAGTCTTTGGGAACACTGTGACGTCAGTGTGTTCCTAATATCCCATTCATTTGAGAAAAAAAAAAAACAGTGTTAGACCCTTAGAGGGCGCTTATGCCAGATATGCTGCTGAAAAATTATACAAATGGTCAAATGGCAACAGTTTGGTGTCAAATGTGGAAATTTTGACCAGAATTCTTCACACATCACCCCCAAAGTCATATATATTGGTTAAAAGCTGAAAAAAAGTGTTTTGGAGGTAAGTTCTCCTTTAAGAACTTTTTACCCCAGTGTCATTAGGCTTATCAGGATAGGAGCTGAATGCATTGTTTTTGTTTGGTTGTTTGTCCAATAGTTCTTGGATTATTGTGTATCTTATGCAGTTTTCTTGTTTTGTTTTGTTGTGTTTTGATGTTCTTTGTGGGGGATATGGGATATGATAGTCCATGTATGTCGTGTAAATACCTCATGTTCTTTCTTAAAGATTAAAAAAAAAAAAAAAAACGACTAGTCGACTACCTTTAGGGACGACTAGTCGACTAGTAAAATTCACTAGTCGTGAATGCCCTGAACCACAGTATATTCACCTGTAGCAGCTGCTGATGCTGTGACAGTGTAAACAGTGGCTGACATACAGTGGAGGTCACAGAGAGAAATACCTGCAGCAAAGCGCGCCTCCTTCTCGCCCTCAGTCAAGTGGCAGTAGGAGCTGAGGTGGGCGTGTGCGGCCGGAGGCGGGTCCGTGGGTTTGGGCCAACCCTTCCACTCTATGAGGTGGGCGACCCGCCCCTGAGCCAGGGAGGTGGGCTTTGTCACATGGTCCCTCACTGCCTGAGAGATACCTGGACATAAGACAAGATCAGATAAGATAAAATAAGATTAAGATAAAATAAGACTACGGAACTGAGAGAGAGAGAGAGTGAGAGAGTGTGTGTGTATGTGTGTGTGTGTGTGTGTGTGTGTGTGTGTGTGAGAGTGAGAGAGAATGTGTGTGTGTGTGTGTGTGTGTGTGTGTGTGTGTGTGTGTGTGTGTGTGAGAGTGTGTGTGTGTGCGTGCGTGTGTGTGTGTGTGTGTGTGTGTGTGTGTGTGTGTGAGTGAGAGAGTGTGTGTGTGTGTGTGTGTGTGTGTGTGTGTGTGTGTGCGTGCGTGCGTGTGTGTGCGTGTGTGTGTGTGTGTGTGTGTGTGTGTGAGAGAGTGAGTGAGAGAGAGTGTGTGTGTGTGTATGTATGTGTGTGTGTGTGTGTGTGTGTGTGTGTGTGAGTGAGTGAGAGAGAGAGAGAGAGAGAGAGAGACAGTGCACTGAAATTCCAGACATTTACTTTCCTCGTGGATATTGAAGGAAAAAGAGAGTGCGTTACCATTCAGGGAGGATCTGGCGAGCGCTGCAAACTCATGGATGCTGACGGCTTTCCTCGTTTCAGCCGGAGATTTCCCCGACTTTGGAATCATCTCGCTCTCCTCAAATTTCACCTGGAAGAAGGATTCAGCTCAATGAAATCACTCATCTCCACAGTGGCACACGAGGCAACAAAACAGCTCTGTTGATGCCCGTGGAGTCCGGCACTGCTCAGCTCTTTCAGTACTTGCGTATAAATATTGACTCTATTTACTTGCATCCAGTTTTCCTCAAAAACATTCTAATTGCATCCAAATTAAGGCACGAATTCAAATAAGGCTGCCTTGCCAACAGCAACACACACACAGACACACTGACATGCTGACACACAGACACGCTGACACACAGACACACTGACAGTGCTGTTTCCTGCCTGCCTGCGACAATCCAAACATAATGGCACTATACAGTATCCCAGTAGAGCTGCTGATTTTTTCTTTCTACAGGACTTTAACTTACCTCTTCTTCCTGAGGTCTCTCCCTTCTTTCCCTACTCCTCCTGGATGTCAGCCGCATCTTGGATGAGTGGAGAGGTGATATCAGTACGCAGGGGAAGCAACGCGACTACACGACTCACCTCGGGTTTACTGCTTTAAACCACCGGGCGGACATACAAGCAAACAGCTATGCCCTATATATATATTTACTGCACAGATGCTAAAGCCATAAGCCGGTGAAAGCAGTTTGAACGGTCCCGGGGTTGAGGGTGAGGGCACTGGTGATGACAGTCTCCATGTGAACAGGCAAACATATGGCGTTTTGAGCAGCGCTGGTAAGCAGCTCCCAGGCGTGTCCACCCCAGTGTTGCTGATCCTGATTACAAGTGATCGCACTGCCTAAATAACCCCATGTCCCCAAAACATCAAACATCATGTCCACACTGAATAGGTCTGGTGGGTCAGCTCAATCTGTGAATATCATATATTCAATATGGAGCAAAAGAGAGCTCTAGAATAACTCTGTTTTTTAGAAAGTGGTTCTCAATGTGGGGTCTGGGGACCAACAAATGTGGGGACCAACAAATGTGGGGTCTGGGGACCAACAATAATTTCACTTATAAGAAGTTAACACAATTAGACTATTTTTGTCAGAGAACACTGAAGCCACTGTTATCTTGCTGCTTACAATACAAATAGTCATGGACAAAAAAATCATATCAAACAGTAAAAAATATTCTCAGATTTGCATGCGAGAGAGACAAAATCTCAACAATGGGGGTCTGTACTAAATTTGGGGGTCCTTGAAAAGGGTTGAGAATAAATCCCTCTCAACAAGCATGACACCCTGCAGCCTGACCTCAGCAGCCTGACCTCAGCTCTGATGCACGTGCGGCGTGCAGCATGACTTGACATCACCTCGCTAATACCAGACATCCTTAAGCAGATTTTCTCCCAAAGCAGATAAGAAAGGGAGGGGTCTGATTGTGGATATAAGCCTGCGATAAAGTCAACCGTTATGTGTGTCAGTTAGACGAGTAGGAAGGGACTAGGGAGAAGGTGACACCCACACAGCCCACGTGACATGGCATCATCAACACCAGCCCAGCGCTACATCACCTACAAACACACCTAGCAGCACAGACTCCTCCTCATCCTGAACTTGATGGGATACAGTGAAACACACCTGATATTTTCATAGTTATTTATCATGAAAGCATTCTGGTTGCATAGTGTTGCCATGTGACAACAATTACTTTGTCTCAAGTTTACTAAAAGGCAGTCATATAAAATCCACGTTTTATACTGTTTAGTTGTGAAAGGGGGTCTTTGGACCAAACATGTATCATATTACATGACCAGGAAATTCTGTTTGCACTCCTTTTTCCATGGACTGTAAAAAAAGAAAAAGATGTGCTCCACGGCACATTATTTGTTGCAGCAAATCCCGAAACAGTCGTGCATTCTGGGTCAAAAAAGAAGTGATGGCAACACCATGCAATAGAGCCGCCGGTGCTCAACCCGAGGTGCGGGGACCACCAGGGCTCCTTGAGGGGGCTCCAGGGGGTCCCCACAGTAAACTGATGAATTGTTCAACTTCACAATTACCTCATTTAAAAGACAAACACAATTAGATAACGTAGAAGAATGACTGTTTTCATCATAGTTTCTCTGTTACCTCTCTACCTACAACACAGATATGGGTCTAGTGAGTCATGGGATGACAAAATCGTATCTATTAAAAGAAATATTCTCTGATTTGGGTGAAAGACTGAATCTCATCAAATGGGGCTCCGTGGCCCTAATGTGGACTAAATCGGGGTCGTTTATAGTCAATCACTGCAGCAGAGGGTTAACACACACACACACACACACACACAGACACCATAGCTCCTCCTGTCTGAGGCGCTCTCAGCTTTTCAGCACTGTGGACAGCTCCTCTGTAATAATCACGCAGTATGGCTGGTGGTGTTTAGACCAGACCAGACTGACGCACAGTGACGTGGTTTACGCGTGTCATTTTGACACAAACACGCTCATTAATAGTAACACAACAAACAGCATGAATAAAGCCGGGTTGAGTAGCCAGACCAGAGCCATGCAGGGATCTGACTTTATGACCAACAAGTGTGGGATGCAGACAGTGGCAGCACCGACGCACCGACGCAGGCTTTGAGCTAAAGCCTGTGGCATGAATGGAGGGAGCGGGTTCATTTTGGGGATGGTGTAGGCTATTTGTGTGTGAGGAGCGACACCGGGATAGACATCACCCCGCCATTGACGGAAGCAGCAGTGAAACGGATTAAGACTGAGGGCTGAGTCTAGTCAAAATAATAACACGGTCGTTGAAGTGCGTGCGTGTGAGGCGCGTATGCAGCAGAAACCTCAGTCAAGACCGCATCAGCATACCAATGGCACCGACCGATACCTGGCTGCATCGGAATCGGATACATCATGATTGACGCAAAGACTCGAGTCCCTGTCCTTTTGTGTGCACCTTTTTACAGCTCTAGCGAGGCAGCATCATGTGATGATGAAGTCATTCTTTTCTGTCTAGCGCCACTCGAGGCACCTACCTGTTAAAATGGGACCGCGGCGGCACTGGACGTGTCGCACATGATAATGCGCTTGTCTCCAATCCGATCAACAGATGATAACGCGGGTTTTGTCTTCTTGCTGTGAGCAGCTGTGTGCTAGGCTACTTACACTACACACACCCGGTCCCCCCACACGGTGCGTATTCCCAACTCCAGCATCATGAGGTGGCCGCTAAAAGACGCACCATTTGTTGCTGGTATATATGTGTTACACAGGCTGAGGCTGACCAAATGTTTCCTGTTGGTGGGCGCGTCATCAGCGTGAGGCGGTGTCACGTCCCATCTCCCCCTCCCCATATAGCTTATAATAAGATGCATTGAATTTGGATTTGCACAGGAATTGTATTCGTGTTCTAGTCCTAATACGTGCTGCAGCTGGTCATTTGCATGTCATCTGGATCTTTTCCCATTCATTCGCAGTCGTTTGCAGCACAGATTCACTGCAGATTTAGGGCCACTAAAGGTGAAAACCATTATGCAGTAGTCGATCACTTTCGATCAAGAATAGGCTACTAAGGAAATCTATTAGAAACATTTTTTTTCTCTTCAAATAGGCCACAAAATCCGAAAAAGTGTTGATGGAAAACATGATAGCCTACTTCAAATTCCTGCAAATCCCTACTTTCAAAATACATGAGTAAAAAGCACCTGCATGGGATGTGTTATTAAGCTTATCCAGTGGTTCTCATATAGTGGGGTCCGGGGACCCCCAGGCGTCCTTGAGAGGGAGTTCAAAGCAAAAAGGTAAATAATTTAGTGCAATAATTTATTTTCACTAGAATTCCAACCATATAAGCAGAGATGGGAAAAGTAATTGTGCAAAAAAAGACTGGTAAAAGTAGAAGTACTGATTCAACTTAATTACTCAAGTAAAAGTAAAAAGTACAGGCTCTGAAATCTGAAAGTATAAAAGTAAAACGTATTTTCTGTGCAAAGTGAATAGAAACTTATGTCATATTAATATAATTCAAACACTAGCCTATTCAATTTAATACATCCCTTCCAAATCTTTTAAGATGCATAAAGACTATACTTTGTTTTTCCACCACAAAAAAAGGTGCACAATCATGCGTTAAAGCAGAGTGCGTGAGACTCGAGAGAGGCAAACATAGGTTTCAAGCCTAAGTCAGTTTTGAATGGCAACAGCCAGAGGAAAGAGTGAAAAGCCCTGAGAAAACCGCTCTTAAAAAGTCTGACCTGGTGGCAGAGTTGGCTTGCTGCCTAACCTCTGCAGAGATACGAGCAGAGGGTTATGAGAGATGAACTTTTACTGACATGGGAAGTCCGTCTTCAGTAAATGTTATCAAATAGAGGTCCGTTGTCTAATTTGTGTCAGTTTAGGGGTCCTTGACATGAAAATATTGAACCACTGGCTTAAGCTACAGCCTCCAACAGGCCAATATGGACATTATTCAAACACACATGCATACAAGCACACACAGGCAGCCATAACGGTCGGGACACATGCAAAACCGCTCAGCAACTTGATAAGTCTTTTATTTGCAATGCTCCGTTTCCTCGTCTTTCCAGTTTCCGATGCAAAAAGAAGCAATAATTTCTTAAATAATAAAGAAAGCAAAAAATATTTACAAAATTCCAATAAAACTAATAATCAATGGATTATCTAAAGCACCTCTCTGCATCTGGACAACTGCCACCTCTGCTGGAAAAGGATACATGGCATTACATCAGCAATTTCTGTTTATTATTTCTGAAAAATAAAACTGACAAAAACACTTTTTTTTTCTATTATATATTTACAGAACGCTCCTGAAATGTGTTTCCACTTAGAGTAGAAAAGGCTTCCGGGATCATTTCTGTTTTGTTTTTTTTTCGTTTTTTTTACTTTATATATTTCATCAAGTCAATTTCTGTAGGTTTCAAGTTTTAATGGTGATTGGGTCATTAAGTGTCCTCTACAGGGGGTCTCCCTGACCGGAGCGGAGGGAGAGCACGCCCCCCAAACAGCTCGTGTTAAGTACAGAAGAGGTAAGCATGAAGAGTCAGTCAGGTTGGTTGACTACCGGGGGGATGGGAGACAGGATGGCTTAGAGGAAGCATTAAGACCACCCCCCCTCCGAGTAGTCAAGGTCAAGGGTCACAATCAGTCCTCCGTGTTTTCCGTCCTCAAGGTCCCATCGTAGTAAAACACGAAGTGGAAAAAGAAAAGACAACCCTTTTTTGCTTCAAAACTCCATCCATCGAAATATTAGTTATGGACGTACATTATGTCTACCAATGTTTCTCCCACTGTAATCATTAATAGAAACACACTTCACTCATGCGGCACACTCCAGTAAGGGACACAAGACATAAGAGCTGTGTTTGGGACATCCTACGAGCACGATAGCCCGTCCTCAGCAACACGCGTTAACAGGACACGCCTGGGGATGTTTTCTCTCGCGTGTCAAAATAGGATATCAGGCAAAAATCGTTATCTTAGAACCATAAAAAGAGCAGCGTGTTGGTTTTGTATTCTTTTTTTTTTGTTGAAAAAGTGTTTTTCTTTCCGCAGTGATGTAGGGGGGCTATTTCACGCATAGTTAACAAGCAATCCTGCAGAATAATTTTTCAGGTTTATTTCATGAGGACACTTGCTGCGACAAGCAGGTGGGGGGAGGGAGAGAAAGAGGAAGCAAAGAGAGGGAGGGGAGAGAAAGAGAAATGATTGTTTTTGTTTTTTTCATGAGTCCTTCCCTCAAAAAAAAAGATTGATCCTCATTGAGGATTGATTGAGTCCGCCTCCTATAGGCATTGTAGTCCATGAGTCTCCACAGCCACCTGCAAAGCCACCGTGCCGCCTTCAGTTGAGCCCTTCCTCCTTATCGGACTCGTCCTCGGCCTCACGGAGCCAAGTGAAGAAGGCGGTGACGGATTTCAGGGCCACGCCCTTGCCCGTTTGCTCTGCCGGGTCCTTGCTGGACTCCCATTTGTAAAAGGCCTCCTCTTTGATGACGTCCTCGTCGTACAGGGTGTCGAAGAACATCCGCAGCAGGTCTGCAAGAGAGACAGAACGGCAGAGGTTTGATGTTGATCCCATACCGTCGTATGCAAACTGGCCTTTCAAGTTGCAGTAAATTAAGACTTCATCACTGCACTTCGCCCACAGACTAGGTCTACTTAACCCATCGATACCTGATGCAGCATTTGTGTGTGTATCCCTTTAAGACCGCGGTTTGCGGTCTTAAAGGGATACACACACACACAAATGAGGGATATACACGCAAATGCGGCATCGGGTATCAATGGGTTAAATCACATTGTGGCTGTCACACTGCAGACAGCGACGGGACACTCACTTGCTGGCTGCTCCATGTGCACCATCAGCGCCTGGAGGGCATACAGGGCCTGCAGCTCCTTCTGCTCATCACACAGGTATCTCTGCAGCAGAACGGCCCTCTGGGTAATCTGCTCCACGTCCACCTTGTATGGGTTCTCACCTGAAAGGACGAGGAACCGAGACTTGTTCATATAAACCATGAATTGGGATCAAACCTTTTGTTTTTCCACAGTTGGTTACGTCCAGGGCTGCACAATTAATCACATGTACTATTGTGACTTTTAGATCTTCTATTCATCTTTGTAGAATCTATATATATATAAATCTGGCAATGTGGACTCTGTAGCCGCTTTCACACACGGATAGCGCAAAATTGCAGTTCAGAAGGCCCGCAAAGCCGGCAGCCTCGCCACAGAAATTGCTTTCACACACAGCCAAGCAGCACCGCCACATTCCCGTCCTGGGGTGTACATTGCACGTGTGCCAATAGGGCAGACGAGGCCACGCTGCGTATGTGAGCTGCAGGGCCACGCGTCTGTTTAGATTCTTTGAATGATATGCCCTGACTTCATGGCATTTTCCACGACATTTCATACTCTTTTGAAGCAGCAGGGGCCAAGATTGAGCAGCGGGGGGCGCTGCTCAATGTATATAGAGGAAACCCTGAGGGGGATCAGGCAGCCCTCGTTACGTCCGTCTCCTTGAATGAGTCCTACTTACATATGATGGCGGCCTGGCACACAGATGTCATCAGCACGCGCACAAACTGGTTGGCAGCACTCTGCTGCTCGTCCAAGTTGGCCTGAAAAATCACCAGAGTTGAACGATGAGAACGCAAACTAGTCAACTGTGCAACCTTTACCACAAAAAGCAGGAGTGCACGGAACAGTTCAGGCTAAAGTAGTATCTCCAGCTGCCCACGCACCTCCACCCAGTCTTGGATACGCTGGTTGTCGGCCTTGTCCTGGAAGAGTCTTTCCAGCTGTTTGCTTAGCTCCTCTCCACTTAGGACCACCTTCTCCTCGGTTGCCTCAGACTCCGCCTCTTCCCCTCCTAGTGTAAACTCCACCTTCTGAAATGGGTGAGAAACAGCACACGAGGCACATTCGAATTATAGATATATTCTTCGGTAACTTCCAAATGAATGTGTGCGTTTAAATTTGCAACGAGCTTTTTGTATAATTGTTGCCACCGTCTGAAAGTAAACTCCTCCTGCTACAGACCTGTTCAGTCACAAACTTGTTCACATCTTCATCCTTGGGCAAGAAATCGCTCCAGTTCAGCCCAGCCTCTGTCCACATCGCCCCAATCTTCTTATGGGTCTAAGAGAGGGGGGGGTTACGTCAGTGACTCCATTATATTTAACTGCACAAAGTATTGGATCGTAGACATGGACAGATGGACTGTGATGAAACAAGGTTTATAAGACTAAAGAAAGTCCAAAGAATATCTGAAAACATGATGAGAGCTATTTTGTGGGCCAATATGGACCTTACATGTCTTTCAAAGAGAAAAGCAGAATGGTTATTGGTTCTAAACTGACATGAAATTAAGACCACGGACCCCCATTTGGTAAGATTCTGTCCCAGGGTCCCCCATCTGATAAGACTTTTGCTTTGAGATGTTTTATTACAGAAACCCATGGCCAAAATCGTCATACATTCGCTCATTGTGTTACTTATGAATGGAATTATTGCGAAAGAAAATGATTCTCATTTTTGCTGGGGTCCCCCTGGAGCACAATCAAGGACCCCCCTGGGGGTCCCTGGACCCCACTTTGAGAACCACTGATCTACGGGATGTGACTTAAGTCAAGTCAAGTCAAGTTTATTTATATAGCCCTAATTCACAAGCATGTCTCAGAGGGCTTCACAGAAAGTATGTCTAGCTGATTCTAGCTAACACACAATAACAAGAATATACAGAATAAAGATAACATTTGAACATTTGAAGAAAACAGGAGAGTGGAGGAGGGAGGGAGAGGGAGGAGGGAGGAGAGGGGGGAGGTGGGGAGAAAATAGGAAATGTGGGGAGGTGGGAGGGCACAGGGGAAGGAGAGCAGTGGGAATGTGAGAGAGGGGAGAGGACAGAGAGGAGGAGAGAACAGAGAAGGAGAGGTGGAAGGGTACAGGGGAGGTAGAGTAGAGGTAGGGTCTAGGGTGGAGGGAGGGAGGGAGGAGAGGGGGGAGGTGGGGAGAAAATAGGAAATGTGGAGGAGAAGAGAACAGGGGAGGAGAGATGAGGGTGCAGGGGAGGGAGAGCCAGGGTAGGGATAGGGTCTAGGGTTGAGGGAGGGGAGGGAGTAGGATACGGGCCCGGATTAGGGCGAGGGTGGGGAGAAATGGGAAATGTGGAGGAGGAGAGAACAGAGAAGGAGAGGGTGCAGGGGAGGGAGAGCAGGGGGAATGTGAGAGGGAGGAGAGGGCAGAGAGGAGGAGAGAACAGAGAAGGAGAGGTGGGAGGGCGCAGGGGAAGGAGAGCAGTGGGAATGTGAGGGTACAGGGGAGGTAGAGTAGAGGTAGGGTCTAGGGTGGAGGGAGGGAGTAGGATACGGGCCCGGATTAGGGCGAGGGTGGGGAGAAAATGGGAAATGTGGAGGAGGAAAGAACAGAGAAGGAGAGGTGGGAGGGTGCAGGGGAAGGAGAGCAGGGGGAATGTGAGAGAGGGGGGAGGACAGAGAGTAGAGGTGCAGGGGAAGGAGAGCAGGGGAAGAAGAGCAGGGGGAATGTGAGAGAGGGGGGAGGACAGAGAGTACAGAGCCCTGTTGATGACTTACCATTGCTTTGCAGAGCAAGGTGAGGATCTGTACCAGCAGCACGCCAGCCTTCCCCTGAGGCACGAGAGGCTTAGAGATCTCCCTAGAGACACACAGTGACACAAGGTTCAGAGGCCGTTTCACACGTCTTGGAAGCCCGTCTTCACCGGCGTTTCATTGTCAAGTCAGTGTTCAGCGGCATTGTTCTCACCTGAAGAGCAGTCCCATGGGGATGCCTCCCTCATGGAGCATGGGGGTGAGGAGCTCAGCCAAATAGAGCCAGAAGTGGGGTATATCTATGGCCATGTCCTCCGCCATTTCCAGGATCTCCTGTAGCCTACAGTGCCAAAAACACACACACTTCAATCTCTCACTCTAGCCACACACTTTCTGCTTATTATCTTGACATTTCAAGTTTTCATCCAAATCAGTCAAGTCACAGTTAAGAAGGATGTGAAAATGTGCTCTTGCATGTAGTCAAAGGCGTCAGCAAAACACAGACACACACCGCACGACACCCTCTTCCCTCTCAGATGCTCACCCTTTGTAGTACTGCTCTGTGGGTAGAGTCCCTGCCTTGATGAGATGATGCAGCAACAGGCCCAGGCGCTCCCTAGCGATGGTGCTGCGCTCAAGCGTCGACTCAACACCATTCCGCACAAAGACAAAGAGGAGCGACTCGCTGCTCAGCTCTGCCACACACTGCAGCGCCTCCTACAGGAAGAAAAGGCCATCACACATTTCATACTCCCAGACATTTTGCTTTGGCAAGCCTGTATTTGTGTGTGTGTGTGTGTGTGTGTGTGTGTGTGTGTGTGTGTGTGCATGGAAGTAAAATCCATCTCTTTTCATGCAAGTGCGCACGGTGCCATGACTGTACCTTCAAGTCGTTGATGTGGAGGTACTCCTCCACGATGGCACTGGACTTCTTCTCCATCTCCTCTTCGGACAAGGCAGGTGTAGAAGGAGCAGGCGGAGGGGTGGGGGCGCTCTCACGCTTCACTGTGGAGAGAAGGGTGACAATCCTGTACATGCCAAGTCTCATCTCCTCCCTTCTGTGTTACACCATGAGCCTGTCCTCCAATACATCTAGCACACATTGGTTTCATTCCTACTCCTGCCCCTCCAGCTCTGTAGGCTTGTACCTGCATGCTCTTTGCTTGGAGCTCTGTCGCGGCTTCCTCTGTCCCTGTCGTCGGTCATGCTGGCCACACGGCGCACGGGCTCAGTGGAGGCCCGGCTGTCTCCGGGTCTTCCGCCGCGCTCCTCCGACTCTCGGCTGTAGCTGCGCTTGGTGACGGCGGGCCGGTTGCCCCTGTCGTCGTGACCTTCTCGTCCCTCGCGGCGGTCGAACCGGTCTCTGTCCCCACCGCGCTCGCGGCTGGAGCTAGACCTGAGGTCGAGAAGACAAGAGGCAAGATTACAAATGGAGGAGGAGAACGGGGCTGCGGAGAGGATAGAGGGGGAAGTGGAGAGAGGAGGTCGTCACGTGAAGGTCACATCACAGAAACTGAAATGATCCCTGTGGTCGGGAAGTCGTGACATTTCCTCATGTAATCTCCTTCTCTATCATCTGTTGGTATGGAAACCTTTGTATTCAAGGGAAGAATTCCCTCGGGAGGATTGTGAGAGCGGCTTCAGAAATAGCCGGAGTAAATTTTAGTAGCCTGGATCACATTTTTAACAAACGGGTGCTTAAAAAGGCCATGTCCATCCGCATGGACGACACTCATCCTCTCTGCCCAGAGTATGTGCTGCTCCCTTCGGGCCTTCGGCTAAAGGTTCCGAGGGCCACGAAAAACAGATACATGTTTTCTTTCATTCCTGTTTCCATCACAGCTCAAAATGCTGCTGAGAGGAGGAGATAATGCACTCTCTCTCTCTCTGTCTCCCTCTCTCTCTGTCTCTGTCTCTCTCTGTCTCGCTCTCTTTCTCTGTCTCTCTCACGCAGCCTAAACGCTGCTGGGTGGAGGAGACGATGCTCTCTCTCTCTCTCTTTCTGTCCCTCATCACAGCCTTATTAGATGCTGGGCGGAGGAGTTTGAGTGCATAGTCTAGCTGTGATCTATGCCTCTTAAGGCCTTAAGTATGCACTTTTTTCTTTTTTTCTTGCTTCGTTGCTGCTATTAATAGAGATATATTTTATTTACTTTTACCTATCTATCTATGCGAGCTCAAATAGTCCCTGACTTATTACCTTTAAGTTCATTGTACGTGTCTTTTACTACTTTTAAGTACATTGTACGGATCCTTTGAGGTGTGACTTTTACTTTTACTATTTCTGTGTTCACTCGATCCATTCTGCTGTAAAACTGCTGCACATGCTCCATGTTGTTTCACTTGTCCATGTTTTTGTTTTACATGTATTCGCTATGTTTTTAGATCTGCTTGCACACAAATTGCCCTTCTGGGACAAATAATAAACTTGAATCTTGAATCCTGCTGTCATACATTTTCGCCTGTGTGCGTGTAATAGTAGATACAGCAGTGTCATCATGGTGATTAAAAGTTTGTGTCAGCTTGAAAGATTTCTTGGTAAGTTGACAATATTGACAGGTAGACAGTTTACAGATCTACACATTTATATAGAACATTCACGGTGGAGGTGGGGGCAAAAATCGATACAGCATAGTATCGTGATATTTTAGCATTGTGATATTTTGTGGGCAATATATCATATTGTATCGAATGCCATGTATCATGTTTTATGATCCAAAATGTCAAGTGCATCATGCAACATTTATGACAGGCTTTTATGACCGTGTCGGTCAGTCTGTCTGCTTGACAATCCCACTTTGCTGCAATAAAAATGATTCAAGTGAGACGAACAGACTGGAAACTATTTCATTCGATAAAACAGATGTTGACAAAGTTATTTTTCCTTTCGGGACATCATTTGCATTTGCACTTGCAAAAAGATAATAAATCACAATGAGGCCATTTACACCTGGCATTAACATGCGTTTTCTGCCATCAGATTGCAATCAGATTGTATTTTATCACTTCAGCCTGATTCCATTTACACCTGGCACTAACATGCGTTTTGGGTGAACAGATTGCAATCCGATTGCTCTCCAGCTCGAACGTCATCACGCGCGCGCTCCCTGAACGTGTGCATGCATGTTTGCATACATGCACAGGGAAATAGAGGTTATTGTTAAGCTCAAATGCACAGTGAACGTCCCCTTCACCTGGACAAAACGATGGCCGATCACGCAGCACTGCATCTATTTCTTTATCTGTTTATTGACAATGACACTGGGTCCGAGACACACACACATACGTTTTCCGTGCATGTCATTGGCTGTAACCACCTGTGTTGCGTTCAGGTAACATCCTAAATTACACTGTTATACAATTGAGAGCATAATTTATCTTTTATATGAAAGGAAAATGAGGGGGAAAGGGTTCGAACCCTTTCTCCCTCATTTTCCTTTCATTTTCCGCTCCTTTTCCAAAGGAGAAGTGTTGATATAAAAGAGAAATTATGCTCTCAATTGTATAACTTTGTAATTTAGGATGTTACCTGAAAGCAACACAGGTGGTTACAGCCGTGGCAAAACCTCCGCAGCAAAACTTTGAAGCAACGCTACGATTGTTGTGCAAAAGCGGAGCGGGGGAGAGATAGATCATTTTTAGCCGGTCCATGGTGACAGGCTGCCTGTGTGTGTGCGCATCTGGCACAGCGGCGAGATGAGGGCACACACCGGTGCGGTGCTGCCGGGGAATTGCGTTCACGTGTGCGCGCCGTCACCGACTTCCGAAGATTATGTATTTCCGTATGGTAGTTGCTGAATGCGTTTTGAGAGGACGCATTGCATTTACACTTGTGTTAAATGTTGTCATAATGCGTCCCTGACCACCTCCGGAGGTGGTTTGGCCGATCAGATTGCAATCCTTCTTCAATGCGTTTTGGGGGTGTTTACACCTGTACTTTCAAGTGATAAAATACAATCGGATTGCAATCTGATGGCAGAAAACGCATGTTAATGCCAGGTGTAAATGGCCTCAATATATCACAATACTATCATATCGTGACTTAAGTATCGTGATAATATCGTATCGTGGGGCATCTGGTGACTCCCACCCCCAATTCATGGTGTGCAAATGCGTCATTCGATGAGCACATGTTGAATGTGTAAGTGTGCATTATCGGCTGTTATTGTCCTGTAACAATATTGGATCCTGTAACAATACAGGATCTTGTTACAGATGGGCATTGTAGGCCATTCACAGAAAGGAGAACAGGGTAAACAGTGAAGGAGTGAACAGAGGAAACGAGACACAAAGGGGCAAAGCAGAGAGAGAGCAAAGAGAGTTCAGTTGGTAAGAAGATCTTTGGAGCTGCTAAATACCTCTGAGGTTCTCTGCGATCAGACTCTGTGGAAGACGACGTGGGAGCAGATTGCTGCAGGGCTGAGAAGCGGTTGAGCGTGCTGGTAGCTGGACGACCAGTGTCTGGAGGACGACAAAGATGAATTAATCCCACAACTGAGATAACCAATGCCATGCCATCTTTTTGAAAGTGAGTGTGTGTGTGTGTGTGTGTGTGTGTGTGTGTGTGTGTGTGTGTGTGTTTTACCCTGCTCTCCGCTGGCTGGCTTGGCTCCTGTTCCTCCGCTGCTGCCCCTGCCCCAGCTGCCCCACATGCCTTTGCCGGCTGGAGCCAACACTTGTTTGTCAAAGTCCAAAGCACCAGGCTGTTGGGAAACACAGAAGCAACACACAGGGTTAAGAAAGTCCAAAGCACCAGGCTGTTGGGAAACACAGAAGCAACACACAGGGTTAAGATGTCCAAAGCACCAGGCTGTTGGTAAACACAGAAGCAACACACAGGGTTAAGATGTCCAAAGCACCAGGCTGTTGGGAAACACAGAAGCAACACACAGGGTTAAGATGTCCAAAGCACCAGGCTGTTGGGAAACACAGAAGCAACACACAGGGTTAAGATGTCCAAAGCACCAGGCTGTTGGGAAACACAGAAGCAACACACAGGGTTAAGATGTCCAAAGCACCAGGCTGTTGGGAAACACAGAAGCAACACACAGGGTTAAGATGTCCAAAGCACCAGGCTGTTGGGAAACACAGAAGCAACACACAGGGTTAAGATGTCCAAAGCACCAGGCTGTTGGGAAACACAGAAGCAACACACAGGGTTAAGAAAGTCCAAAGCACCAGGCTGTTGGGAAACACAAAAGCAACACACAGGGTTAAGAAAGTCCAAAGCACCAGGCTGTTGGGAAACACAGAAGCAACACACAGGGTTAAGATGTCCAAAGCACCAGGCTGTTGGGAAACACAGAAGCAACACACAGGGTTAAGATGTCCAAAGCACCAGGCTGTTGGGAAACACAGAAGCAACACACAGGGTTAAGATGTCCAAAGCACCAGGCTGTTGGGAAACACAGAAGCAACACACAGGGTTAAGATGTCCAAAGCACCAGGCTGTTGGGAAACACAGAAGCAACACACAGGGTTAAGATGTCCAAAGCACCAGGCTGTTGGGAAACACAGAAGCAACACACAGGGTTAAGATGTCCAAAGCACCAGGCTGTTGGGAAACACAGAAGCAACACACAGGGTTAAGATGTCCAAAGCACCAGGCTGTTGGGAAACACAGAAGCAACACACAGGGTTAAGAAAGTCCAAAGCACCAGGCTGTTGGGAAACACAGAAGCAACACACAGGGTTAAGAAAGTCCAAAGCACCAGGCTGTTGGGAAACACAGAAGCAACACACAGGGTTAAGATGTCCAAAGCACCAGGCTGTTGGGAAACACAGAAGCAACACACAGGGTTAAGATGTCCAAAGCACCAGGCTGTTGGGAAACACAGAAGCAACACACAGGGTTAAGATGTCCAAAGCACCAGGCTGTTGGGAAACACAGAAGCAACACACAGGGTTAAGAAAGTCCAAAGCACCAGGCTGTTGGGAAACACAGAAGCAACACACAGGGTTAAGAAAGTCCAAAGCACCAGGCTAAGAAAGTGCAAAGCACCAGGCTGTTGGGAAACACAGAAGCAACACACAGGGTTAAGATGTCCAAAGCACCAGGCTGTTGGGAAATACAGAAGCAGCACACAGGGTTAAGAAAGTCCAAAGCACCAGGCTGTTGGGAAACACAGAAGCAACACACAGGGTTAAGATGTCCAAAGCACCAGGCTGTTGGGAAATACAGAAGCAACACACAGGGTTAAGAAGTCCAAAGCACCAGGCTGTTGGGAAACACAGAAGCAACACACAGGGTTAAGAAAGTCCAAAGCACCAGGCTGTTTGGAAACACAGAAGCAACACACAGGGTTAAGAAAGTCCAAAGCACCAGGCTGTTGGGAAACACAGAAGCAACACACAGGGTTAAGAAAGTCCAAAGCACCAGGCTGTTGGGAAACACAGAAGCAACACACAGGGTTAAGAAAGTCCAAAGCACCAGGCTGTTGGGAAACACAGAAGCAACACACAGGGTTAAGATGTCCAAAGCACCAGGCTGTTGGGAAACACAGAAGCAACACACAGGGTTAAGATGTCCAAAGCACCAAGCTGTTGGGAAACACAGAAGCAACACACAGGGTTAAGAAAGTCCAAAGCACCAAGCTGTTGGGAAACACAGAAGCAACACAAAGGGTTAAGAAGTCCAAAGCACCAAGCTGTTGGGAAACACAGAAGCAACACAAAGGGTTAAGAAGTCCAAAGCACCAAGCTGTTTGGAAACAGAAGCAACACACAGGGTTAAGAATTAAAACCAGCAGGACTCTGGGTCCCAAAGACCAGCATTGGAGACACCTTCGTGGACTTGGACATACCTTAGTGATCTTGCTAAGGCGGGAGGTGTCGATAGGTCTGTTCTTGGTGGAGATGGGCACCGTGTTCCAGCCCTCGTCCTGAGGCTGGCTCCCCCGGCCTCCACCGGGGGTGTGTGGGCCTCGGCCACCCATGTCCCCTCGTCCCATCCTGCCACCTCCTCCTCCTCCTCCTCCACCACCACCACCTCCTCCTCCTCCTCCTCCTCCTCCTCCTCCTCCCCCGCCACCACCTCCTCCCCGCTCATTCCTGGAGAAGACCAGCTGCTGGACCTTCATCTGCTCCGTTTGCGCCTCCAGCTCTGCGTCCTTATGGATCTGGTCAATTGTTTTGGGGCCCTGGTCTCCTCTGCGAGGCACCCAGTTATTCTACAGAGCAGAGGTGGAGGTTAGGGTGAAGATATCATCTCAGACGAGTCCATGTTTAGTGAGGTGGGGATACAAGGAGAGCAAAAGCTATAATTATAGAGACCCTGGTGAACTTTAATTGAGAGACTCCCCAATGCACCACACCACATGAACAGAACTCACCAACACCACGCGGTGGACTTTCCTTAACACCTTTACAAGCAACACTTGATCTGCAACTCTCTCAAAACTCCAACACTTGAAGTCTATAGACCAGTAATTTAATAGGTGCACCCTAGGCTCCCATCAACATCATCATTCCTGCTGATTACCGCGATTCTGCTCATGCTGGAAAACCTAAATTGCTTGTCACTTATACTACTTCTGTTACAATGAAGTGTGCCCATTTAATCTTGTATTCAACTGCCACATACATCCTCACTTTTCCTGTCCTTACTCTTGTCTGGTATGCAATAGACCCTTCTCAGGGGGGCCATTTTGTGTCAAAAAGGCAGGGTAAACACAGGTGCAAGCAAAACACTAAAGAGGGTTTCAAACTTCCATGATTGGAATTTGGAAACCCTCATTAGTGTTTTGCTTGCACCCGTGTTTATTCTGCCTTTTCGACACAAAATGGCCCCCGTGAAAAGGGTCTATTGTGTGAGGTGGAATGCAAAGGTGAATCACCTTCAGTCAAAAAGGGAAAGAGGACAAAGGACAGTGTCAAAAGTGAGTGAAATTAACTCCTACCCTTCTGACGTCCAGGATGTCCTGCAACATGAAGCGGATTCTGGATGAAGTCTTTCGCTCCTTGATGATCTTGTCCATCTGGTTAAAATACTGATCCATACGCGGCTGGAAGACACAAAGTGTGTGTGAGTTCATATGCGCGTTGTTTTGTCACCTCGGCTCCTCAATTAACATCACTCATTTTCAGTGGCTCCGCCACATTGGAGGAAAAACATTGGGAGACAGTATGTATTTCCTATGGACATTGTTCACTTTCCTTTACAATGTACCCAACATCCGTCTACATTATGAGTCTGAGAATGTGTATCATGTGGTACCTTGGCCTTCTCAAAGTCCAGGTCCTTGCCAATTGTGGAGAACAGCCTGCAGAGGCACTCGAGAGACTCTTCATAGTGATTCTTCAGGAGTTTCACCACACAGTCGTGCATGATGGCCTCTGTCAGCATCTTCAGCTTGAACAGCTCGCCTATGAACTTGATGTTACCGAGTGAACGGCGGCGGGCCTGGCCCCTACTCTCCTCCAGCTCCGCCTTTAAGCGGTCGCGGTCCTCCTGAGAGTAGATACAAGCAAACAAAAAGTTTGTGCTTTGTGCCAGGGTCAAAGTAGATCATTGTATCAGTTCAGTCAAAATAAAGAACAATCAGCATCAACAACAACATTAACGACTGTAGTGGTTGCTGCAGTGACACAGAAAGAGCACATTTCTCACATCTTTGGCAGCCTCCAACTCTTTCTGCTTCTTCTCGAACAGCTCGTCGTCATCCTGGTCCTTCTCAAACTCCTTCTGGCAGCGGTTGAGCAGCAGCTTGCGGAAATTCACAGTGACTCCTGGTTTGTCTGTGGTGGGGACCTTCAACTGAAGGAGGAAACAATGAAGAAGTCTTGTGAAGACAAGTTCTACTTCGGGCTGGGCGATATGTACGAAAAGTCACATCTCTGTATTTTTAGACTGAATGACGAGATCATTTATATCTCGGCATTTTCTACTAAGTGGGCTAAATGACCACGTGAGATTAGGGTTGGGCGACATGGACAAAAACAAATATCACCATATTTTTGACCAAATGCCTCAATATTGATAATGCAGCAATATTGTAGGGGTGCTTTCACAAAATATTTTCGATTTTTGATCATCACCAGTAATGTGGATATAATGATTAAGTGGGTAAAGACAAATAATAAAACAACTAGGAGAGTCTGGTAAGTTCAGAAAATGACATCACTTTACTGTAATGCAGCTTTTAAAACCAGTAGAAGACAACACTTACTGTATGCCATATTATGATATTGAATATCACGATATTGATATAATATTGATATATTGACCAGTCTCTACTCGTATCAATTTGGATTCCTATTGGATAACAACTTGAGATGCTAAACAGGAAGAACAGTGACAAATGTCCCTTCAGTTCCTCCATCCCATCATGAGATCATTCAGTGACCCAGACAACATGGCACAAAATGGAAGTCATCAGTTGAGCAAATGAAGGGGAAAGAGTGCAGGGTGCAATGAGCCAAAGTCCAAGACAAACCCAAATGGGTTCACTCACCCCCATAAGGCAGCGGCACATGTTGGCATAGGCCACGGAGAAGTTGGGCTCGGAGATGGCCTTCTCAAAGATGAGATCGATGACTCCCTTGAGCCGCTCCTCCGTGTCGATCGTGAGGTCGGTCACCTGCTT
Source organism: Poromitra crassiceps (assembly GCF_964638095.1). Taxonomy (NCBI): domain Eukaryota; kingdom Metazoa; phylum Chordata; class Actinopteri; order Beryciformes; family Melamphaidae; genus Poromitra; species Poromitra crassiceps. The sequence goes on from NC_139639.1 coordinate 6,312,492, forward strand.
CATCAGCTGCTGAAACATCTGCGGGGTCAGCTTGTTGAGCACACTGCGCACCCGCTTGAACAGCTCCTGAGTCTTGGCGTGCTCGGAGTCGTCGGAGTCATCGGTCGTCTCCTCCGGCGCCCGGCTGCGGGCGGACTTCTTCACAGTGGGCTTCCAGGCCTTCTCGGCCTTGTTCAGCTGCACGTCGTCGTTGAGGGACATGCTGGTGATGATGATCTTCCTGGGTTTCTCCCTCCCCCTTTCGCCCTGCTGGGAGCGACGTGGCCCGGGAGGCTGGAGCCAAGGCAAATTGAGACACACTCATGAGGTGAAGAAGAATAACGGGAGAGGAGAAAGGCGACGACTAAAAGATGTGAGCAGGGCTAAAAGACAGCATATATGACAATTGTATTATGTTTCCACAATAATTCTGTAATTCGTCAATATTGAATTGTTTGTCATATTTTCAATTCCCCTTAAAGTATTATGTGGTATATTAAATGTTTGCATTATGTGTAACCAATCATAATGTTTGTATATGCAACATGCGTCCAAAATGAAAGTGAATATAGAAAAGCAGGCAGTGCCAGTGGGAAGGAATAGACCCTTTTCACGGGGGGGATTTTGTGTCGAAAAGGTAGGGGTAAACAAACACAGGTGCAAGCAAAACAGTAATGAGGGTTTCCAACGTCCAATCATGGAAGTTGGCAGCCCTCATTAGTTTGTTGCTTGCACCTGTGTTTACCCTGCCTTTTTGACACAAAATTGCCCCCGTGAAAAGGGTCTATTAGAAATCGACCTCAACTGGAAACCTAGCACAAAGTGGAGATTAACGAAAAGGCCCAACATTGGAGAGGAATATCTTTCTTCCTAGTCTGAAATTTAAAACAGTTTTACTTCTTAAAAGTGGATCCTTGTCTGTCATTTGGAGATACTTTGCTTTTTAACCAGATCCTGAGCAGAACTTGCCTTAGCATTGTAGCTGTGCCCTGATGATAAACTTGCCTTAGCATTGTAGCTGTGCCCTGATGACTGTGACTATTAAGCGTGATCACAATATTGAGCCAAATCATTTGGATTATCTTCATTGGCATATTGGTGCACGCTTAGGGACAAGAGACATCGATGATCCTTTAATAAGCAACACTCACTCCCAATGGAGAACAGACCAGACACGGACTCTCTCACTTACTGGTCCTCGTGGTCCTCCTCCTCCTGCTGACCTGCTGCCAAGGTTCCCCAGATATGAGGGAGTAAAATCAGGACCGATGTTCATGACACGGGCCGGGTCAGGGAGGCGTAGTGGAGTCTTATTAACCTACAAGCATAGTGAGACATACAAAACATGGTCAACACAACGGCATTTGAGCTTCATAATGTCCCACCATAATCGCAATATAAAACAAGTAATTAAGCAAATTATTGCACAAATTGACAAATATTTATGGTTAACCTGTCTTTACACAACACACGCTTGACATTAATATGAAGTCTGTATCTTAACCCATTGATACCTGATGCAGCATTTGCATGTATATCCCTCATTTGTGTGTGTATCCCTTTAACCGGGTCACGCGGTTAAAGGGATACACACACAAATGCTGCATAAGGTATCAATGGGTTAAGTAGTTACAGTAGTAGTAGAAAATATTTTTCCATGTGCAAATGTATGCACCAAGGTGCTCCGAAATCTAATCGGATCACCTACTCCAGTGGTTCCCAAACTGGGGGAATGCATACCGGTGGAGGTACTACAGGGGGTACTTGAGAGAAAGGGGAAATGGGAAAATGTTAAGGATAAATCATGAAATAAATGAAACGTTAAAATAAATCTGCTCAGGAGGCAACTCTTTCACTCCATTTCTTATTTTGGAATATTCTATTCTTCAGAATTATTCTTGCAGTTTTCTACGCAAACCGTTGTAGTCAGGTAAAGGGGTTACTACTTGGATTCAGAAATCAGGGAAAGGGGGTTAGGGTTACTGAAGCCGGAGGCCGGTGGGGGGGTAACGTTTTGTAAGATCGGCTGGTAATTACCGTACATTTGACAAATGAGCAGCTCATTTCACTTTCACGAGCCGTGGATATATTCTGAGCCAGTTAGCCTGAAACTTGCCTTTGGACTGTTGCTTCACCTTACTAACGTTACCGTTGCCTGTCTGAGGATCCAGACGATTAACATCATTGGCAACGTGACTGCTATTCGTGCTACAACGGCAAGCGTAGATTTAGCAGGTCCATGTTTGCATGCCTTCAAGTTCACATCATTGTAACATTTATGCTGCTAGCCAGAGAATCTATGTCAGACTTTTTAAAAATAAAAGAACCTTGTCATGACTATTAATGCAATGAGGTTTACTACCGAATGCTGTACGCCCCCCTAGTCGAATTTCCATTCCCTCACATATTGCTCTCCCCATCTATGAAGCGCTGCTGGACATAATGTATATGTTGGAGTGGAGGTTTATTATTTTTTTATTTGTTTTCAGGTTTGATGTTCATTATTATTGTCATTACAAGCTATGAGTGTATATACAATGATAATGTGTACAATAAGCACACTGCTGGAAAAGGAAAAAGCAAACTGTAATCGAAGGAATACAACGTATGATGTACAATGTTGATGTAAACCAAATAAAAATTCAGTTTAAAAAAATAAAAGAACGATTCTGCCATTCTGCACAAGTAGTGGGGCACTTAACACGTTCACTGCCAATGACGAGTTGACTCGTCAAACACAATCCAACCGTTCACTGCCAATGACGAGTTGACTCGTCAAAAAAAAAAAATTTTTTTTTTTGACGGTGCTACGTGGATCAATGCCCCCCACGTCTCCTATAAAAATATTGGAAGTATTGAATGTGTATAATCTATTTTACCGACCAACTAAGTGGCGACAGTGCTCTCCCGACAGAGAGAAAGCCAACCAAAAACAGCCGCGGGAGAAAGCCATTCTCAAGGAAATGGCTTGGCGATTTTACAGTCATCAGTCACCAGACTCGCCCGAGAGCGGCCGCGCCAGCAGCAACACACCGAGAGCGGAGAGCGGTGCTGGCGTGGGGGATTGCAAATTTGCATAATAGATTATGGGTGAAACACACTTTGAAACACCCGCAGAAAGGCCAGAATCGCACGCATTCCGAAAACCCAGAAACGAACGAGCCTCATTCTCATACTGTAGGCGAAAACGCTTTCACGCTGCTGCACACGGGCACAACGGTGGGGGGTTCCAAAAATAGACTGGGTGGGCAGCATAAAGCCTAGAATCGCACAAAGCTTCATCAAAGCTCTCAACCGAAAATCCAAGAAACGATTGAGTCCCATCCACAGTCCACACTCGCCACACTCGCCGACGAGGGGCCGCCAGAGAGGGAGGCTGCTCACTGCTCAGACAGGCAGGAGAAACTGGCTTGTGACAAACGCCACCAGACACGCCCACGGAGGGAGGAGTTTGAAAGAGAGGGTGTTCAGAACTATATTGTTCAGATGTCTGATCTCTCACTGATGCCAAAAAGAAATGGTTAAAGTGACTGTTCTGCCTGTTTGATTGAATTTCACAAAACTGCGATTATCTCAGCTTCCTGTCTCAGACGCTGAAACCATGCTGTACTCAACGGCTAATATCTACATAACTACTAACTCTACAAACTAACTCTTTTAGACAGAGAAAGCACACATTCTATTAGTACTTTTGTGAACTTCGTGTTCACAAAGTCCAAGCAGAAAATTATCCTCGGCTCTTGTAAAATGAGCCAGAATCCTCAAAAAACGGCTTGGCAGAAGCTACCTACAGTAAAAAAAAAATGGCTGGCAGTGAATGTGTTAAGCATAAAAATTGTGCAAATTGCAATTGCAAAAAAATTTGAATTGCGATAAAAGCATAATAATTACCGTAGGTACACTTATAGCCAAAAGGCAATGTGGAAAAACAATTGATATTGGGGCATCATGAATTTGGAGAAAAGAAAATGCTTTTTTTTTTGCGGCCATCGACTGATCGTAGGCACCTACCTTTTCCAGAACCACATCGCTGATGGTAGGTAGGCCCTCAGGTTTGTTCATACTGGCGCTGATGAACTGGAAGCCCAGCAGAAACTCCCTGTCGTACCGCTTCTTGTCCTCTGGGTCAATCGGCTTCCATTGTTCTAAGAGACGTGCGAGAGATGTGTTCATTTAATGCATTGTGGGATACGTTACTGATCCCTGAGGGGCATCTTTGTGATGGTGGCTCTGGAGCTGGTAGGGATTCAGTGCCTTGGCTTGCATAGGACACTTCACAGGGTGGATAATTCAGTGCCTTGCATAGGACACTTCACAGGGTGGATGCTCGAACCTGGGTCTTCTGGCTGCAGGGCCGTCTGTCTACTCACTATAGCACCCCATATGTAAGGGATAATGTATATTGAGGCGGTGATTACGGGGGAAATAATGACCGACAGGTGATGATTGAGCCCGACGCGCAGCGGAGGGCTTAATGATTCACCTGAAGGTCATTATTTCCCCCGTAATCACCGCCTCAATATACATTATCCCGCTTAGAACACGGCCTACAACTAAATCATTCAATAATCTGACAAAAATAATTATTCAAATAGATTTTTTAATATCGTTTTCAACGACAAAGCGGTTTCATTCGTAATTGGCACACAAGACACCACAGCTGCAACTGGTTGGCCTAATTAGTAGTGGCTTGCTGACAAAAGGCTCTTATCAACTGATTAATCCAGGTGTGGCAGAGCAGCGGTCGGTTGTCGAGAAATAATGACCGGTGAATCTTGTTGATTGACCAATCAGAATCGAGTATTCAAGAGAGCCGTGTTCTAAACACTGATATAGACCCGTTTCACAGCAACCCCTTTGAGGTGGTAAAGCAGGACGTAAAGCAGGTGTAACCAATACCATTAACGATGGTGCCATACCATTTAGGTGTTCCGGTGCCACGGCCCTCATTAATGTGATCGGTTACGCCTGCTTTACTTCCTGCGTTACCACCTCAAAACCGTTGCTGTGAAAAGGGCCCATTCCACCCTACTAGTGTTCATCTGTATCTTTAACCATGATGAAGCACATGGTGTATGGATATGACACGTGTAAAGTGGAACCAGGGAAAACAACACTGCTTGGTTTTAGGGGTTCAAATCTAACTGGGGCCCCAAACTGCTGATCATGACTCACCCCCTTTGTACTGGTATTTGGACTCAGGTGTGGGTTTAGGCCCGTCGGGTTCTGCATTCTGCTTGTCCTCTTTCTCCTCCCAGGTCTCATCTACAACCTCGGGGGCAGGGACAGGGACAACCGGAGCGGCAGGGACAGGGACAGGCTCCGCCTGAGTGGACGAGGGTTCAGAGGCAGCCTTGGCCTCCTGCTCCTAGAGGGAAGAAAACAGGACAAGATTGACCAATATTATAACCCGTTTTCCTTTCTCTGAGAACGTGGTGTTTTGAAACTCGATCTGCTCAAAGCCATTATTGTTCCAGCTGAGGCTGTAAACAGACACGGAACACTGTGTGAGTGTTCTCTCTTCGTCTTTCATCAACATGCTCTCAACCCAGATGGATACACACCTCTTTGAAGGCATCCAGCATGTCTCCATTGGCTTCCTTTTTGTTAAGCTCCTTCATGTTCCTCCTCTTCTTTGGCACAGACACAGCAGCTTGAAGAGATGAGACACAGTGTCGACGTTACAATCTGAAGTCAAACTAGATCAACATTAGGCCATTCACAACTACGGCATTTTAGCCGTCGACTAAGTCCCAAAAAATAGTTGACTAGTCACGGGTCAGGAGATATATCGTCTTTTTCACCCAATAAAAATGGTCAATTCCCGTCAAAAAGGTCTTGAAAATGACCAATAAAGGGTTAACTAATGTAGGCGGGACCAACCTAGGAGTTTGTCAAATAGAGTCCTCTGATTGGCTCTGAGAGGCGATTTACAAATGAGCCGCTAAACCCCAGCAACGTGTCCGAGCTGGTGACACTGTTTGACTGCAGTAACAACATAGACAGACAGGGGGTCTTTCTGTCTCTAAATACCTTAGATTCTGTTTATTGATCATGGCTTAACAGAGAACATTCTTGTTCAAAAAAATCTATGTTCGATTTATTTATTTATTGTTTATAGAGCTCAACAGGCACGTGACTTTTTCGTGACGTCATTGCCCCCGAGGTAAGTTCCCCATTCATTTTCTGCATCGACATTTAGAAAAATCCTTATATATAACGGGGGGGGGTGTCGAGTTTTCGATTATTTTTTGCGCCAAACCGAATGTTTTATGGTCACTCACGATTCAGCAGGTCACGGGTTGGCTTGGTCCCGGCCTTAAAACTCGTTAAATAAGGACTTTTCAAAATGTTGATGGAGAAAATGAATGGGGAACTTACTTCCGGGGGCAATGAGGTCGCGAAAAAGTCACGACTACGTGGTTTTGATAGTCGACTAACATTAGTGGAATAGTCTGTGAAACCCCTACTCAATAAAATCACAAAATGCAAGTTAAAAACAAACTCAATTCCACCCTACCTTGCATAGTAGTTTCCTCTGTGAGGCAGCTGACAGAGGCAGGGGGGGTACCTTCACCTTTCTCCTTCCCCTCCTCCTCTTTCTCCTCCTCCTCCTCTTGGGCCGGCGTTACCACAGTAGCCACGGGGGGTGTGGCTTCCTGAGATCCAGAGGTGTCTGGCTTGGCGAGGGGTGTAGTGTCTGGAAAGGTCATATCCTCCGACAGGTCATCGGTGTCCGGAGGAAGGCCATTGGAGAGCGCAGGCTCTGCCTTACGAGCAGGTGTCGGTGGGGGCTCGGGGGCAGAGCTGGGGGCAGCAGCAGCACTCTGGGTCTGTGGAGGAGCAGGTTCCTGTGCGCAGACTGGAGGCTCCACAGCAGACTCTGAGGGGACTTCTGTCACTGCCTTTGCAGGTGGACTAGCAGCTTCTTCAATTGCCACGCTAACAGGTGCCACGACCTCAAGTACAGGCTCCAGGTCCAACTTGGTAATGGCCACCTGCTCCTCCTTTTGCAATTTCTTCACCTCTTCCGTTTTCTTCTCTTCCTTCTCTGGAGCCTTCTCAGGTGCTACTGGAGCCTTCTCAGGTGGTACCGGAGCCTTCTGAGGTGCTACCGGAGCCTTCTGAGGTGCTACTGGAGCCTTCTGAGATGCTACTGGAGCCTTCTCAGGTGCTACTGGAGCCTTCTGAGATGCTACTGGAGCCTTCTGAGGTGCTACTGGAGCGATCGGCGGCTCCTCCTGTTCTGCAGCGACCTCTTTCGCTGCTGATGTTACAGCTTTGCCAACAGGTGCGTCCACTGTGTCGCCTACTTTAGCTACTGCGTCTGTGAGAGGAGGGGTACAGACTACTGTGTCTGTGAGAGGAGGGGTACAGACTACGGTGTCTGTGAGAGGAGGGGTGCAGACTGCTGTGTCTGTGAGAAGAGGGGTGCAGACTGGTGTGTCTGTGAGAAGAGGGGTGCAGACTGGTGCGTCTGTAAGAGGAGGGGTGCAGACTGGTGTGTCTGTGAGAGGAGGGGTGCAGACTGGTGTGTCTGTGAGAGGAGGGGTACAGACCGCTGTGTCTGTGAGAGGAGGGGTACAGACCACTGTGTCTGTGAGAGGAGGGGTGCAGACTGGCGCTGGAGGGACGGAGGGGGGAGACTGCTGCTCCTCTGCCAGTGGGGCTGGCACCTCAGCAGCCGGTGCAGAGGCCACAGCTTGCGTGGTTGACTCGGTGTGCGGGGCTGGCTGGATGTCCACTTCCTGTTTGGCCTCGACCACAGGCTCTGGATTGGCTGTGGCAGGGGGAGGCGGGGTTTCAGCTGCAGGAGCAGGTTCCACGTTTTCATCTGGGCGGTAAAAAAAAACATGTTTCAGGATCAAACAAAAGAGCAGAAGGAGAAAAACTAAAGCAAAAAAAACAGGAAGCTTGTACTTATTTTTTTTATGCAAACCAAAAGTGAGATGTACTAACCTGTTCTCGTCACTGTGTTGACGGGTTGGGTAACTTCACCGTTGGTCTGGGCAGAACCTCCTTCTGATATGGAGGCCTGCAAACACAAGAACATACAAGTATTTAGACTTTCACCATTTAGGGTGGCAGCATACCTGCGATGGCAAACTAGCTCAAAACAGAACCATGGCTTAACCAGACAGCATATACAAATTTGTGTCTATTTGCAATCGACCAGGAGAAGTAGAACGACCGCACCCCGGATATATGCCTCCGCCAACAAGACAGCAGTCGACATGCATTGCATGTCTGTCCAGACTTTGACGTTTGAGCCAAAGGTGAAGAAATTTTGTCAAGGTGTTACTGATATATGGACGTTACCGAGCTTGAAAATGGCGTTTGTGAGGTCACAGTGATCTTGACCTTTGACCACCAAAATGCAATCAGTTCATCCTTGAGTCCAAGTGGACGTTTGAGGCAAATTGGAAGAAATTCCGTCAAGGCGTTCTTGAGATATCGCATTAACAAGCTTGAAAATGGCGTTAGTGAGGTCACAGTGACCTTAACCTTTGTCCTTTGACCACCAAAATGTAATTAGTTCATCCTTCAGTCCAAGTCGACGTTTGAGCCAAATTGGAAGAAATTCCGTCATGGCCTTCCTGAGATATCGCGTTAAAGAGCTTGGAAATGGGGTTCGTGAGGTCACCGTGACCTTGAACTTTGACTTTTAACCACGAAAATCGAATCAGTTCATCCTCGAGTCCAAGTGGACGTTAGAGAAAAATTGGATGAAATTCCATCAAGGCGTTCCTGAGATATCGCATTAACGAGCATGAAATGAGCAGTCTTGAGGTCAAAGTGACCTTGAACTTTGACCACGAAAATGTAATCGGTTCATAAATAAAATAAAACAAACAAATAAATAAAAGATCAATTAGAAAACTTATGTGACTAACTCTGTACCACTGGGTTTCTAAAAGAGTCACCAAAAAGCTACTTTTGTTTCGGGGTCTATTTTATAATTTTGACTAAAACGTATTTGAATACAGAGCATATTTCAGAAACTCAAAGTACGAGCTTACACATAAAAGGCCGGCAGAAAATAGTTTCCTTTCTGTGGACTTGTTGGATCACACATCCATTTGTATTGTTAATGTCATTTACATTTATTTCATGCGATTTCAAACATTTTGTCTGGTACTCCAACGGAATCCTGAAATCTTACCAGTCATGTTGGCTGGTGAAAGAAAAAAACATGTCTAATCGTAACTCTGAATGTGGCATTTGTTTTTCTCCCCAAATATGTAATTTTATTCGTACAAACAAAGCAGCAGCAAGAGTCTCGTCTCTTTTGCAATTCAATGATTATTTGATCTACCATTTTCTAAAGCTTCAACAGTAAACTGTACATCATCATACAGTTTTGTTTCAGTCTTAGATATGCCATCAACCAATGTGGATGAAATGAAAGGTCAACTGCAACCTTTCTTTATCTAACTGGAGTTTGGCCAATTAAAACCCTCTTGTTCTTCTCTACCCTTATCATCACAGACCTTATGTCTATAGACTCAGATAATCCAAGAATTTGATATTAAAAAGACTTACTAGTAGCACCAGTATTACTGGTTAATAATATCAATAAACCAATCTTACAACCAGTGATGCGGGGCTCTTGAGCAAACACCCTAGCGTTGGAATTCATCCATAGAGCCTTGCCTTCCCAAACAAGAGCGATGTGGTCTTACCTGTGGAGGAGTCGGTGTGGAGGTAAGAGCGATGGTCTTACCTGTGGAGGAGTAGGTGTGGAGGTGGACCGTCCCCCTGACATTATCTCCTCTGTGATATCACGACCGCCCTGGTTGGGGTCTCGTATTCTGATCTATCAGCAGAAAAGGACAAGAGCGCCGGTTAAGTCTCGACAAAACAGCCATCCTATAGTCAAATAGCATGTCACCCATCCTCTCACCGCTCATCTACAGCTGTGACCATAATGAATGCCATTGTTATTTTGAGGTGAAAGGGGAAGGTTCCACATTGAGCATACAATACAGTATCTCTCCATTCAATGACAAGAGGTGACATCCGCTGCCTGCTTTGGTGTGACACACTACCGGTTTGCGTTCCCTCTTGGGCGGGCCCGGCGGCTGTGCCGGCGGTTGCTGGGGAGGCGGAGCTTGCTGCTGTTGCTGCTGGGCGGGGCTTATCATGACTGGCGCCGGCTGCACAGATGGCGAGTACTGGGGCTGAGCTGGATAGTATGCTCCTGCAGTGAACGTGAGGAAAACGGAATGGATTAAAAAAAAAAAAAACATGGAGCACACGATATAACGCAAGGCGCAGTTTCACACTAACATGAAATGAAATTGTGCATTATTCTTTTCTGTGGGGATTACTCAAAAAAAATGATTTACTTGAAAAGTGTTTTTTGGAGTAATTGCAAGGCAATTTGTGGGAGTGTTGTGAGTGGAATGTGCAGGTAGGGATAATCAAGGTAAAACTAAAAATGTGCTTGTTCATAAGGTAAATGTGCAGTTGGTCAAATCTGTGGTTCTTGCCAAAGACTTATTTTGTACAATATAGTGCAGTCATGAAAGTCCTTGCAATATTTTTTTTAGGTGCTATTGATTTGGCATCTTGCAATCCCAAAATGTGGGAATTCCTGTCGGGATTGAAATGGGGGGGAACACAAACACACTAAAACTAGAGTCCACACCGAGAGCCTATGTAAGGTGTCTACGTAGCAACTAGCAAGCTATGTACAGGCAAATACAGACTTGTACACACAGAAATGGCCCAATGTACATTTTGAAAAGTCTAAAATTTGCACGAGCACACAAGCAACACCGTGGGAGACAGGAGTCCTGCCACTGAAGCCGGGCTGAACAACACACACACACGAACACACACACACGAACACACACACACAAACACACACATGAACACACACACACACACACACACGAACACACGCACACACTACTCACCGGGGTAGCGCTGGGAGGTGAGAGGAGCACCGTGGAGAGAGAGACGCCCGTTCTCTCGCCCACCCCCTCTCCCCCCACCACCCCGCCTCTCCCTCGCAGCCAGAGAGGGCTCTGAAGCAGCGCCGCAAAGGAGAGGGAGAGGAGGAACGAGGGACGGGTAAGAGGGGAGGAAGAGAGGAGGGCAGGAAGAGACAGATGCAGAATGAGTTAATGAGAAGAACCAGAGGAAAGCAGGGTGTTAAAGGCCTGTGTGTGTGTCAGGTGGGACCGCAGAGGAGGAAGAGGACACACAGACCCCAAGCAGAAACAAGCCAGACCTCATACAAGCTGGCCGGTCAAGAGTGACCACACACAGAGTGACCACACACAGAGTGACGTGACACACACCAGCCTGCCAGGCAAAACCAACACACATCCAGCAGCACTACATACTGCAGCACTACCTAGGGGCAAAGAGGCACTCAAACTGGAGAAGGATTCAAAAAGTAGATTTCTAAATCCAAGTTGAATTGGGGTCTCTGACATTCGTGACGGATTTCATCCGTTCTGGCCGATGATGGCTGTCGATGTTTATGGTTGTACTTGGCAGGTGTGGCTCTAGAGCAGAATCCCTCACCGTAAGGGTACTCAGCAGGGCTCGTTCCAGGGTAGAAGCCGGCCGTGCTGGTGGTCACAGGATACTGCTGAGTAGGTGTAATATACGGTGCTCGATACTGCAGAAAGAGAGGGGAAGAACCATATTAAGAGGGCCAGGGATGGATAGGATACTACACCCCAAACCCAAATGTTTGGTGAAGCGTGACAACTAATGATGAAAATATGGTACTGAACTGGCCTTCTCTTATTGGCTGGTCTCTTTCCTCCGGACCAGCCAATAGGTGTCAAGTTTCACCAAATATTTAGGTTTTGGGTGTGGTTCCACTTTGAGTTAGAGCTTCAGGTCAACAGTCTTAGTAATATGAGCATCACATAGAAAACATCATGTAGGTGGCTTGTCAAGTCAGGTATATATTAGTCTCGGAATTATTATGGGTCTTTTGAATGGTCTCCCTGGGTTATAGAAGGATAGAAAAATTCAAAAACAGCTGTTACATTCTATGCTAGACATCAACACTGGCCAGCCTCCTCTCCCTTCCGTCCGAGGAGTCTGGCGCCGCAGGTCTCCATAACTGGGATAAACCCTCCCCTGCTCTGCTCTGCTCTCCCATTGGAGCGACTGTTTCGGTGGCAGCCGGATGTCCGCTCAGGCTTATTACAAGCTCTGTCATTGGCTCCGACCATGTCAATCAGAGCGGCTTCCGCTCCCTCCTCCCTATGTGTAGCTGTAAATAGTGCCCTGCCGCCTCAGTGAAAACAACAACGCTAACTAGCTAGCAAGCTAACGGCAGAAACCTACACGCTAGCTCGTTGCTACAGGCTGAAAACGGCAAGTTGGATTGTTTGAAACTATTTTCCAAGGGCACTGCCGCTAAGCGCCGCCCATCGCAATCCCACTATGGAGACCTGCGGCGCCAGACTCCTCTCACGGTAAGGAGAGGAGTCTGGCCAGCGAGACTAAGTATATAAACTAGATGTGTGCTGGCTGGTTCGTCAAGCTAATGATGTGATGAATAATATGAGCTCACCTGTCCAGGGGTCATAAAATAGCCCTGAGGGGAGCCAGCGAAGGAGAGCTGCTGCTGGGGAATCATCATCATCTGGGAGCCAGGCGGGTAGACGTGAGTGGGCCCCACAGGTCGCGGGCCACTGCTGGTCTGGACCCTGGGAGCACTGTTGGGCATCGCCGGCCGGTTCTGATAGTACCCCTGGAGGACAGACGAGGGAGCACAGAGGGAGGGGGGGGGGATGTATATTATATATATTAGTCTTAGCAGAAACAAACCTGTTGCTCTGCGCGTGGCCATTTGACCTCCTCAGCAAGTACGCTAAGTTCCACCTAACCTCCATGACGGGAGGCAATGCTGTGTGTGTGTGTGTGTGTGTGTGTGTGTGTGTGTGCGTGCGTGCGTGTGGTCACTTGCTGAGCTGAAAGCACTGCAACACACGGCAACTGCCAATGCGTTCAGTTCAGTTCTTGGATAAATTGTATTGAATTTAATTTCTCCCTTTCGCCACTGAGGTTAGCCAAAGAGAGAGAGGAGGAGGGGAGGAGGAGGAGGAGGAAGGGAAAAGCGGTTACCTGCAATGCTCTGTATCCACCCTGCAGCCGCACAGCGTATGGGCAGAGAGAGAGCGAGAGAGAGAGGAAGTGAGAGAAAAGGTGAACATGAGGACCAGAGAGAGGATGTGTGTGGAAGGTGGAGATGACCAGGTGTCAGATGGGACAATATGAAAAGCAGCAGTGTATCACTCTGCCATCAACAGTAAGCTCCAATAACAGCTCCACATGCAACTCAGTATCAAGAGTTAAGTTCAATAAGACATGGGTCACTACAGCTACATACGTATATATATATATATATATATATATATATATATGATAGAGATGTAACGTATGAAAATTTCATATCACATTTATCGTGGCCAAAATTATCACGGTTATCGTATTATCGCGGTATTCATAAAAAATGTATGAAAATGTTCAAAAAGTACTGAGAGACTTACTGAAATGATTTTTATATTTATGGTTTTAAAAACGCAGACCCAAATAGTATTGATACACTCACTGAAATCATTTCTCCAAGGCTGCACGTTTTCCTCTGGGAGACTGTTGCCAACTTTGGTTGATGATGGACAGTATTTACCATGTTTTTCAAAGCACTGTAATCACGGTAGCACGGTTTTAATAATAATGAAAATTTGAAACGGCACGGTTATCGTAAGGAATTTTATCGCGGTTATCATTCAAACCGGTTATCGTTACATCCCTAATATATGACCACTTGTCTTGAAATCTGCATTGCTAAGATGTGATATAGAGAGCCAAAGTGGAACGTCACTTCCTGCTTCAGCACTGTACCAGAGATTTTCATCCGCCATTTATTTTCCCATAGACATTTCGTAAAATGCATAGTTTTACTTCGTCAAACCAAACGGTTCGGATATATTTAGAAACGGGAGAGACCACATAACATTTCACTTGGACCAAAATGTAAAAAAAAAATACATTTTACAAATCAATTTATTACACAATTTACGCAGATTTAAAGAAAATGTTTTTTCTGTGTTTTTTGTTTTTTTAGTTTTGGTCAGAGTTAAATGTTCTATGGTCTCTCCCGATTCTAAATATAGCTGAACGCTTTGGTTTGACCAAGTCAAACTTATTTTTAAGAGCATTTTACAAAATGTCGATGGGCAAATAAATGGCGGATGAAAATCTCTGGTACAGCGCTAAAGCAGGAAGTAGGCGGTCACTTTGCGTCTCTATAGTACTCAATGTTAGGGGATGTCAGGAACATTGAATTGATCTGATCGCAGGACTGCAATGTTCTCATCTAATCCTCCCACACTGTGAATTGAATGCATGCACTACTACACTGAGGTGACTGAAGGAACAGTGACGGGGGTGTTAGTACCTGTTGGTGTAAAGCACGGGGCCCTGCAGCAAACTGGGAGGACAGCGAAAGACAGGAAAGAAGTCAAGATTGACAGCCAGAGGGTGCAAAAAGGCTATTATACACACACAGGTTGAATCCAAGGATTAGAGAAGAGGAAGCCATGTCAGAAATCTGTGCGAAAGAACGGGAACGTGGAGCAGCGTCTTGCACCAAGCGACACAAAACAAATCACGCACTTTAGACACCGACTGCAAAAGATGTGCAGAAAGAAGAAAAAACAACATGCAAGGAACCATACCTGTCTTGGTTGCGGTGCAGAGTTCATTTGTGGAGGTGGTGGGGTGGCAAACACAAGAGAAGGGGGCTGCCCAGGGGCATAGGCAGCCTGGAGGGGGAAGAACAGAGGTTAGCCAACTACCTGCACATATTTACCTGCCAAAACAAGCTGGATACAATCATAGCCCCTTTCACATATGGTCACCATAATAATGGCCAAAGTCACTTTTTGAGGAAAATGATATTTTTGCCTAAATCATCTCTTCATGATGCCGGCCACCTCTGGTAAAATGGCTTAAGTCCTTGATTGAAAAGATCACGCTGTTCCTACCTGGTAGTGCAATAGCCTATGTCAAGCGTGTGACTTGGGCCGTTTTATTTTTGTCTGTGACTTAGGCAAATGCTTGACATAAAATGCGACTGAAAGTGAGGCCTAAGCCATTTTTTTCATTACCCTCAGAAATGCGCAAAATCTAAATATCGCAATAAAAATCGGGTAATGGAAACACGTAAATTTCGAAAATCCTCCCAAATATTGCAAAAAGTTTTTGCGCTCTCATGAGGTGGTTTTTCTGACGTGTCGATATAGCAGTTTATCACAAAAGTGTAATGGAAACACATTTTCCGCATTTGCACGTCATGTGACCCATCTTCTCCTTTGGAAAAGGAGTGGAAAATGAAAGGAAAATGAGGGAGAAACGTTTCGATAAGCCGTGGCAAAACCTCCGCAGCAAGTGGAAAACTTTGAAGCAACGCTACCTAGCAGAAAGACGAGTGTTGTGCAAAAGCGGAGCTGGGGGCGATAGAGAATTTTTTATGGCAGAAATCGGTCCATGGTGACAAGCTGCCTGTGTGTGTGCGCATTTGGCACAGCGGCGAGATGAGGGCACACACCGGTGCGGTGCTGCTGACTGAAGTGAATACAGTGAGTAATACATGTTTCAGGTGCAATGTTATAATTATAATACACAACATTCTGATTATTGCACCAAATCAGCCTTTTTCCCCTCCATCTCTAAATCGGACCAGTTTTATTACCTTTTTTCCTCTGTCTGTTGCGCTCACTGCATTCACCGCAGCCAGCAACATGTTGCCACTCATTTTCTTTTGAATTGATAATCAGGCTCGTTTATATGCGTTGTAACTTCATGTGGTGATTTGCATTGACCATTGGTTGGATTTGAGCATGCAGGGGACGGGATATGGGGCAGATCCCCGTGCGTAATCACTGTGGCAGCTGCTGGTAACGGGGAATTGCGTTCAGGTGTGCGTGCCGTCACCGACTTCAAACAACTTCAATGGAAACGCCTGCAAGTCGCAATTGTACTTTGACGAAGTTGTAGAAATATTGCAATTATTTTGCGAAAAAATGTAATGGAAACACAGCTATTGACATGTTTGTAAATTGGCCTAAGTCATCTAATCAGTCATCTAATCGTTTTATGTTACATAATTGACAGTGTTATTTGTATGACAATAGTCATCTATTGTCATAAAAAAAGTTGTGGAATGATTAATTAATAAATATCATATATTCTGTATTTGGTTCAGTTTTTTATGTATTCTGAAAAACTTGACTAAGTGAATTAGGCCATTATTTTAAGAGGGTGATGATATGCAGCCTTTCCCAGGAATGTCCTGGGACAGTTCCTGCGTGGGATCATGTACAGTATGAATGGGTACAGGGTTCGATATCCAGGGAAATTCTGTAGGACCAATTTCCCACCACAAGTCATAGTAACATTCCAGGGAATATCCCTGCCCGGCCGACGTCTGAATGACAGCAGCAACATTGCACTTAAAGGGTTACGTCCCCCCACTCTGCAACTTGAATTAAGTCTATTTGAGGGACGATTGGACAGTCCTGACAGCATGTCCATAGCTGCCCACCTTCCCTTCCCTTATCTATCCCAGGATTGCCATGGCATGTGTGAATAGACGCATGACAGAAATGTCCCTGGATGTCACATTAGTGCATGTGTGAATAGACACATGACAGAAATGTCCCTGGTTGTCACATTAGTGCATGTGTGAATAGACGCATGACAGAAATGTCCCTGGATGTCACATTAGTGCATGTGTGAATAGTGAACATCACTAGTAGTGGTCCCTGAAAGGTGATCCCAGTAATTGACTGTGAACTCAAGCTTCTGGCATACTCTTCGCGCACGCGCTGGAGGCGGGGCTCCAAGGAGGGCGCGCGCACTCTGCGCGGGCCAAAACAGAACATACTCAGTGCGCAGCTCCAGGCTCCAGGCAGTCTGAATGAAATTGAATGTAATGTTCCAAATTCTATGTATTAAATTATAAAAAACGACCCTCAACATTTGGGAAGGCTAAGCCACACAGCTAGTTCGTTATAATCGAACGTCATGCTTCAAAGGCAACTTTAGACGGTGAGGACTCAATCACAGCAGATGTCCACTGATAGCCTACCACGGAGATCTCACAGGCACAGGCAGCAAAACCCGACGCGCTGATAGAAAAATCTCCATGGACGCGCCGCGCTGCGCTCAGGCCTCGCCCCCCCGACACGCCCCGTGCGATGACGTTATAATCGCCGTGCGCCCTATGCGCTTGGCGCGAAGAGTATGCCACAAGCTTAAGTGTGAAAAGGGCTGAAGTCACCAGTTCTCACCTGCGTCAGTCCAGGGGAAGGGGCAGGATGTGGGACGGAGGTGGGTCCCGTTATAGGCTGCGGTGGTTTGTTCATTTCACGTGCTTTTGTGGTTCTGCATCAGGGTGGCGTTGCCTTGCCCGCCTACCTAAGGAAAGGAAAGTTAAGTTATCAGGGTGGCGTTGCCTTGCCCGCCTACCTAAGGAAAGGAAAGTTAAGTTAAGTGATCCTTTATTCATCCCCATGGGGAAATGTATCCTCTGCATTTGACCCATCCTCTACTAGGAACCTTGCTAGAACTAGGAGCAGTGGGCCAGCCGCAGTGGGCAGCCGCAGTGCAGCGGCCGGAGACCAGCTCCAGTTCTTTTTGCCTGTGCCTTGGTCAGGTGCACTGACACTGGGGTTTGAACCTGGGACCTTCTTGCTGTGAGGTGACAGTGCTAACCACTGAGCCATCAAGAAAAGAGGAAGAGATACAAAAAAAAAGCCGGGAGGTTATTCGGCTCTTCTTGAAAATCAGAGTATGCCTCAACTATATTTTCATCAATCAATATAATGCTATTTAGTGAAATGGCGTTCGGAAAAAAAAGGACCAGACATCAATTGAAAATTGCAGGTCAGTGTTACATTACACATTTTCAGTTACTTTTATGGCCTCAAACAAATGAATAGGAAGTAAAAATCGGAAAGCTTTAAATTCGTTGCAGCTGCATCTAATCTCGTTGATATATATACAAACTAGAAATAACCACCTCACGGTTGCATGTATGCCTCTCTCTATATACAAAAAATAAATAAAACTCAGTGGAATATTGCTTTAAGTTGTTTGGATAAAACATCTACAAATACAATCAGTTAAATTGTGAGCAGAAAAACAGAAGAACCTTGACTCCAAAATATCTTTAGTGACAGACATTTAAAAACACAACATTACAATGTGACAGCCATACAGGTCAGAGATACAAGACGACACTGTGCTGAGGCCGCACACTTTAGCGGGGACATCTAACCAAGCAGTGAGGGTGTGGTCTATGGTCCCTCCTATGATAAGAGGAATGAACCCCCTCCCACAGTCTCATGTCCCTGCATACTGCACTGAAAGGCATGTCATCTTAGCAACAATGTGCGTCATTACCCTTCGTGGAATTCTTGGTCAACCTCAACTTGTATACACTCGTGTTCTCAATGCTTACTCAAAACAATTAATTGTTTGAGTAGAAAATGGACTGGGATGGTTAGTAAAAAAAACTAAAAAAAAAGGAGGGGGGGCACTTTGGCATTATTACACTATAGGGATCCCTTGTAATGAACATTTTGGCAGATACCGATAACCGATAATAACATTGCTGTTATGGCCGATAACTGATATTTACCGACGTTGATAGGATCTGTATAAACACAAGTTTCTATGATAATCAAATTGTGTCCACACTGAAAAACACATGTAAACACTGTGAACTTGAAAAACGAATGTCTTTCTTTATTTCCAAAACATTTGGAAAAGCCCATAAATCATAGATTTACTGCGTTGTTTCCTCTCAATATGAAAATGTTGGCAGATACAGATAGACAACATTAATAACATTGCTGTTATTTTGCTCATCGGACCGATACCGATATATGAAAAAATGACTAACCTCGGCCGATACCGATATGATTGCTGATATCTGCATCACTACATTACTTAGCAACAATTGACAGAGCCACTGTTAACTCAGCTATCTATTAAACAGATGGTGTCAATAAAAAGCCAAACACTCAACAACTACAGAATTGGGATTACTTCAAATCAGGGATGAAAACTCAGTAAGTGAAAAAGGTGATAGATACCAGGGCAGACATGGACTGCCTTCAGAAAACAGTCTGAAATCTATTATTTTGGTATGAAAAATGCGACTGTCACCTAAAGGTGACTTTGGCATTCCTTTGGAGTTTAACTTCCACCTCATGATACCACCTAGTCACTTGAATTGGCCTGGTTTTGAGTGAAATTAGGAAAATGGATACCTCAGGTCAAAGTTCATTTACTGTTCCCATACCCTTGCTAATGCTAGCTAGATCTGAAAAGAATCCATTGTAGACAAGTTAGGTCAACATACATTTTGCATGTTGGTAATGTTTTCATCGCGCTAAATTATGTCTGTGCAAGTGTAAAAATAACACATGCCAGAGTTAATAAAATAGTAGTGAACACTATCAATAGCAGACGTGTCACACACCATCCACCTGCTGAAATAGCTATCGTTAGCTGTTAGCTAGTGCCATGCTGCTTTGAACAGTGCATCCAAGTAGAAACCTAACATATGGTCCTACCCGCAGTGGCGCAGTCACTTAACGGCTACACGCGTTACATATGTTAGGAGAACAAGCAAATGTCAGTTTACATGATGTGAAAAGACAAGCTATGCATGCCGTTGGGGGTGTTTGGATGAAAGGCATTTTGACTGGCCCGCTAGCTAGATTCTTCACAGGTTAAGTTAACCTAGCAAACGACCCAACAACAGTCGGCTAACGTTACGTGTCCCCATATCATTGACATAATACAGTATGCTTTAGTGACGCTACGTGGCTGAACTTGAGGATACCACTCGATATGTTGGTGCTCGTTGTCTTTGAAAAACATGTAAACTGTAAAATAAGTCGATATAACGTTATAATGTTGTTTCGCTATTGTTACCACTTGACATTGATGTGTAGGTTAGTTGAGCTAACGTTAGTGAACGATCGCGTTTAGCAGAACCCGCCGGTACTACAAGGAGTATTTCATTACAGGCCCAGAAAGCTCCACAAGCGAAATGAAACCAGCACAGCTTGACATTTGTAATGAGCTTACAAGGCAAGTGAGGTCAGGTTTGAAAGTTCAACAGCTCTAGGATAGTTAACGTTATCCATTTGCATCGCTGCAAAGCCGCAACACTTTTCCCGGCGTTAACGTTAGTTGTGTAAAAAGGACCCGTAGACTAGGTTTAACGTTACACGGCGGATAACCAAATGAAGATCAGCCGTGACAACGACTCACATTGGCTGTCATTTCATCCAGCGTTGTTGGCCCAATAGCTCCAACAATATCGTTAGCGCTATTCAAACAACTTCGAGTAACGCTAGACACTTAACGTTAACGGTCTTATGTTATTCAAACCAGTCAGCTATGACGTTACGCTTTTACATTTTTACATTAACTAACTCGTTAGTCTTCATGGCTAAATTAGCTAGCTAACGTTAGCTAACCTTGTGTGCGGATTGACAGCAGCCCCGGCAGGCCTCTTCAACCTGCTAACGCAAAGCTAGTGCCTTTGAGAAAAATGAAGCAAAGCCTACAAGTGAGCCTACAAGCTAAGCTAGCTTAGTTATCAGCACCTATTGGTGTTATTCTTACCAGTAATCAATAATGCCTGCGTGGTTAGATGGGAAGACGGGGAATCAGCCACTGAAGCCCTATCTTCTGTTAATGTGAGTAGTGGTGTAGTTTTCTTGTCCTTTACTCCAAAAGGAAAGGGATGCCCTTCTTAGCTATTGACTTAGCGAGCTAGCTAGCTAGCTAGCCGGCAGATGGGGGTGAGTGCTACTACTGTCACTTGCTATTTAAATCCCCGGAGCGTGCAAAAGTGACAGTACACAAAATCAAATAATATAGCACTTCAGGAGTACTATTGGCAACTCCGATGGCCCCGAAAAAAGCCTCTGGACCGGAGGTCCATGATCAAGGCGTCGATGGTGACGGATTGCCGGTGAGGTATGTACACAACGGGCGTTTAGTAGGCTTGCAGCGAGGCCATAGTGCGATGTTTCTTGTCTAGGGAGCCGGTGCGCCTAGCAAGTCGCGTGGTTACTTCCGGGAAAATTAAAATTTGATTCCGTCTCCCTGGTCATGTGATACAGGAGATTGTGGATCTGGCAAAATAAAATATCCTTTCTAGTCGAATTCTACCCACGACTACTTTTGGTATGGAGGGGAAAATATATATATAGGCTATATACAGTATTTGAAGTCCTCACAATGCTTCTAAATGTCTGCCGCCCACTGCGCAGAGATGTTGCACTCTGCATTCACCTGATAAGAAATTGCAGTCTTGCTTCATGCATGATGGTTCATGGATCGGGGAAGCCTACGTTACAGTGGAAATAATGTCTAATAATAAACATGACATGTTGGAGAGTTAACACCTTAAGTGCCATAGCCGAAATAATTCGTCTTACATAATCCAACGCTTAAGTGCCAGAGCCGAGTTTACTCGTCTTACATAAACATTTTTTTTTTTTTGACGGTGGTACATCAATCAACAACTTTTACATCTTCGAGATCACTATTGGAGCAAGATAATGTGTATAATCTATTTTACCGACCCACTAAGTGTTGACAGTGCTCCCCCAGACGACCGAAATCAAAGAAAAAACTGCCGCGGGACCAAGCCGTTCAAGGAAATGCCGTGGCGATTTTACAGTAATCCGTTCAAGACTTGTCTTGCCTGAGAGCGGCCGCGCACCGGCAGCAGCACACAGAGAGCGGAGAGCGATTTGCAAAATAGATCATAGGTGAAACACACTTTGAAACACCTCAGAAAGGCCAGAATCAACATCTGCCCATCGCCCACGCATTCCCCGGCCCATCTTGACTCGCACAAGGAGCGTCTGCACGCAGGCAAGCAGGCAGGCAGGCACACAGGCAGGCAGCAGCAAAAGCGCTTCTGACACGCCCGCTGTACAGCCAGGAGGAGAAGACACACGGAGGGAGGAGTTTGAATGAGAGGGGTGTTTCCTGTTGTTATGGAGGAAATTACTGTTCAAAACTATTGTTTAGAATGTCTGACGGTCTTACTGATGCCAAAAATGAATGGTTAAAGTGACTGTTTCACAAAAAGCCATTTATCTCTGAATAAATTTCCAGACGCTGAAACCATGCTGTACTCAACGGCTAATATCTACATAACTACTAACTCTGCAAACTAACTCTTTTAGACAGAGAAAGCACACATTCTATTAGTTATTTTTAGATGATTGGTGTTCATGAATTCTTAACAGAAAAAAATCCTCGGCTGTTTCTAAAATGAGCCAGAATCGTCAAAAACACCCCTGGCACAACTTACCTACAGGAATGAAAACATGGCTGGCATTCAATGTGTTAAATAAGTTTGCCCATTTGTCCAAGACTCGTGTACTGTGAAAACTGTTAGGTTTTGAGCAGATTTTACATGAATACCTGACTATCACACAACTATAGGGGATGGGGTTTGTTGTGAATTGTAACTAGTATTATCTATCAAAGTCATAACCTGACTGCCAGATGGGGGCGGTATTGTGTGCGTTCACAAGACGCAGCGGCCATTAGGCCCCGCCCCCTTTTAGGGGGAAAACATAAGCCTCTCCCCCTAGACTTCAATGTTAAAATAACACTACCAAAACAATTATAGAATAATAACAATCAATCTCGTTTATTAATGACTCTTAAACACCATGACATGGCAATATATTACAAGTCGTCTGGCCATAGAATGGGCAAGATACACTGGAAATATGACTTTGACCCATCTAAAATCATGTGACTCATGTCACTACAGCCCAGAGCCAAGTAGCCTACAATGATGCTGTGCTCCACTACAACAGCCGGAAGACTAAATTAGCAACGGGTCATGAGTCACATGATTTTAGATGGGTCAAAGTCATATTTCCGATGTATCTTGCGCATTGTGTGACCGGCCGAGTTGTAATATATTGTCATGTCATGGTGTTTTGTGGTCATTAATAAACGAGATTGATTCTGTTATTTTTCTATCATTTATTTTGGTAGTGCTCTTTTACATTGAGGTCAACGAGGAGAGGCTTGTGTTTTTGGGCGTGGTTTCTGAATGATGACACGCTCCGCAGTGTCTCTATTGTGATTGTGACACCACTGATGATGTAATAGACATTGTGACATCATCAGTGATGTCATAAGAGCACTTGTGATGTCATTAGTGATGCAAAGTTGTGACATCATCAGTGATCTCATAAGAGCAAGTGAGCCACAGTCTGACTTTGAAACCCCCTGGATTATACTAAATGCATGTGCTTCTTTTAACCTCTTTATATTTGTGTTTTCAAATTTTTCTTTATCTAAGCTTTTATGTATTTACTGTCCCTTGTTTTATGCGTTGTAAATCAATTTGTAAACATTATTATTACTTGTGAAAATAAACCTGAAAGTAGACAGATTCATGCCAGGGCATTTTCATTCCAGAGTCGGGGGTTGTTTGTTAGCATGACTGTTTATGGCACTGGATGCAATTTTGATCATTTTTAATACATACACACTTTCAATAAAGATATTATTAGCAATATGCATGTTTATCAAGACTATTTTAAAGGGCGTTTCCATCACTACAATAACAACAACATCCCAGGCCGTGTTGGTTTTACACCAAACATAACACAATCTTTCTGTGACAAGAATGTTACATGAAAAAGATTATTCTTTATTGGAGAAAAGTGAAGCAAAGTATTGACAAAACACTGTTGATCCATTGACATTGGCATTATTTTAGGTTGTGTAACATTATGCAGTAACAACATGTAAAGTAGCGACATGGTCACTTTGAGTTCATTTGTAGAGGTTGTTATAGTGCAATGTGTATATAAAAAAAGGTGGAAGTGACAGTTTTGTATATTACATTGTGATTTTTGTTTTTGTATAGTGTGTGTCTCTAGAAAACAATCAAAAGCAAAATACACAAAGTCATTTTCAGGTCCAGTGTAGGCCGGTTGCATGAATCATTGTGGTCAGACGGAGGCATTGCATGTCCCGAGGTCCTCACTAGTTTTTTTGCTGGCAGGAATGGAAAGTGCAAGATTTCTCCAGATCTAATGGAAAGGGAAAGAACATAATTTTAACTTTAGAAGTGTGTGTGTGTGTGTGTGTGTGTGCGCGCATGTGTGCGTGCGTGTGTGTGTGTGTGGTGCATGAAAGAAAGAAGGTTGAGCTTTCAAGGTTATCGATGCAAAAATGTGTTTGTTCATCTTGTTCATCTCGTTATCCGCAGCATACAGACCTGAAGCAGTGGTACCGCACTCCCTGAGCGAGTTCATGGCAGTCATGTACTCCGGGCCCAGGAAAGTGGTATAGGCCGTTCCAACTGCTACATCCTGGAGGCACTTAGTGGAGTCTTTGAAGAGGAGGTTCTTCCCATCTACTGACTCAAACATTTTGAATCCAGGATCACTGCCAGAGGCACCAAACTTGGCCTGAAAATGAAGATTTACGTGTAGGCCAACGTTACTCATTTGCATATTTGATTCATGTCTACCATAGTGTTATGTTGTCTAGATCAGTGGTTCTCAACTGGTGTAGCCTCAGGACCCACTATTTTCCTTGTCATGAAGTCGCGACCCAAATTTCAGATTTTTTTTTAAACCACTCAAATTTATTGCACAAAAAATAGCGCATTAATTTAATACACAATGCCTTCATGCACTGTTATAAACCTCAAATGAACAAAAAAGTGCAACAGAAGTGCAACTAGGGCTAAAAACCAATTGAAATAAGGCAGACTTGAATTACAGGCCTATATGTTTTTAAATTTAAACAAGTCAAACTGGTCATGCTCAGAAAGTCTTATTTGAACTGTATGAAATATGAAATAAAAGGCAGACTTATCTTGAATTACATGCCTATATGTTTTTAAACAAGTTAATAATAATGATAATAATAATAAAACAAGTTAACCTGGTCATGCTAATCCAGTTTCAATAGTCTGAATTTAACTAATATGAAATAAAAAGGAATCACATATGCTTTTTAGTTAAACTGGTCATACATTTTAATTAAACTGGGGCCATGCTAATCCAGTTTCAATCATCTGAATTGAACTAAAATTAAATATGAAATGAAAAGGCAGACTTCTCTTGAATTACAGGCAGAGCATATGCTTCAGATTGTTAAACAAGTAAAACTGGTCAGGCTAATCCAGTTTCAATAATCTGAATTTAACTCAAATTAAATATGAAAAAAATGTCCAATGTCCGCGACCCAATCAAAACGGCCCCGCGACCCACCTTTGGGTCGCGACCCACCAGTTGAGAAACGCTGGTCTAGATCATACTTGTAATAAACTTGATTCAATTGAATATAAATGACCTAAAAGTAACATTGAAGTTAGTTCCCAACCTGCTGGTCCTGGAGAATGCGCACCACCTCGCCGTGGGTCTCTGGACGCGTCACCACTGCATGTGCAGGCACTTTGGCGAGGTGACACGAGACGTACTCGCTGACTGCGACAGGAGCCTTCCCAGGGCAGACCAGCTCATAATCAGCAGACTTCACAGCCTGAGCCCATGCTGGACCATTGCCTTTGACAAAAACAGGTGGGACACAAGAGAGAGGAGTGAAGAATGTTGTAGTTTTATAACAGACGATACTGTCATGGAAGAGATGTGAGAGCAGGGAGCATGGGCGGATTAAGACTCCATGGTGCCCCTGGGCGGCAACTCTTAAGTGGTAATGGCAATTTTTCCCTCGCAAAAATGTTGCCTAAATTCAGAGCGGTATTTAGCCCCCTTGCCAACAAACTAGCATGAGATGGTTGGTACCAATGGATGCCTTAGCTCTTCTAGTTTCATATGATATACGGATCTTCATTCTAGCTTTGAAAATTAGCTCGCTAGAGCCTATGAAATAAAGCAATGTGGACCGCGGATGCCAGCGTCATCAAGGAGTTGGTGAACCTGGAGTCTTGGTGAACCTGAGCAGTTGCCCATATGGTTAATCCGCCCCCATGAGAGGGAGATGCATAGAGCTCAATGGCAGTCTCTTACCATCACTGTTGTCTCCAAAGGTTGTGTGTTTGATGAAGGCGACATCTCCACCTCCCTGGACGAGACATCTATAATGATAGTATTCACAACAAATACACGATTGTGAAGGAGTGGCCATTAGCCCATTCATACCTGATGCAGCATTTGTGTGTGTATCCCTTTAAAAGACCGCGTGATGCGGTTTGCGGTCTTAAAGGGATACACACACAAATGAGGGATATACACGCAAATGCTGCATCAGGTATCAATGGGTTAGTGGGCTTGGAAGCGTATTTCACATTTTAAAAAAAAGAAAGAAAAAAGGCGCCCCCTACCTAAGGGCCCCAGCATAGCCATAGTACTGCTCTTCAGCGCTTGCTTTGCACTTGAATTCATCTCCCACAGCTTTGCCACTGCCGATACAGCGAGCACAGAACTTGGAGGTGGCGTTTGATCCGGGGGCGCAGCCTTCACTGAAGTACTGAGCTGAGGAGAGAAGGGGACAAAGTCAGTGTATTGGTGTTACACTTACAGATGTGCAAGACAAGGAGCTTAACCCATGTCCTTTAACGTTGACCCATTGATACCTGATGCAGCATTTGTGTGTGTATCCCTTTAAGACCGCGGTCTTAAAGGGATACACACACAAATGAGGGATATACACGCAAATGCTGCATCAGGTATCAATGGGTTAATGTTAAAGGATACGTCTGGTGTTTTCATCCTCCCATTAACACCACTTCCCACATGCCCTTTCTCCTTCAAAACCTGAAGTCTTGGCTCTTCTGTCAGCTAAACACCTTTAAATACAGCTCACAAAGACATCGTTTACATTGACTTTACTTTACTTTATTTCATTTAGCAGACGCCTTTCTCCAAAGCGACGTACAGACTGGGGACTATTTTCAGTGCTACGGAACTATTTCCTGAGATGGAAAATGGAAAAAGTTGGCCCGGTGCATTGTGATGAATATGTTGCCCAGAGCAACGGCATGGTTTTTGAATTAAAATGTGTATTTATTTGTATGTATTTTTTAAATATACAATAGAGTTCTATGGCTACTGGGACGTGGCTTTATTGCACATCTGCTGCTACATGGATGAGATTTATAGCTGATTTTGTGATTTTCATAGGATTTGTTGACAGTAAGAAATGTCTTAAAAAACCCACCAGCCTGATCCTTGAATACTCACGGTGTGGTACAGTTACTTACTGAAGTCGCAGTTCTGAGTCTTTTTGTGAATCAGACCCATGGGGATGTTCCAGCCGGCGGTTCTGCCTACGCCGGTGTGACAAGACATCTTGCCCTGCAGGGCATCCCAGCTCGCCACAGTACCCTTCTTCACCACCGCCACAGCATAGTAAGAGGAGGCTGAGCCAGTGGAAGAGTGGAAGTGCATGGAAAAAAATTATTGTTATACATTCTACATTATATATACAGTATATATATACTATATATATATATATATATACCGGTATATATATATATATACATTCTACATTATAAAAGTTAGTTAATATTAGAAAAGGTATTTTAAAATACAAACAGAGGAAGGTATTTACCAATTCCAGAGGTGCTGCACAGGTCTGTGGAGAGCGTAGAAGAAAATATTGGTCATAATTTAGAACAGGTACAATATCTATCAAATCTGTTTGCATGCCATAAACGCCTCAAACCTGCATTATACTGCTCCACCATGGCAGGAACCAGACCACACTTCCCAGCTGTATACACCTGTCCTCCATCCACAGCCATCGCATCAGCCTCTTTCCGCTTAGGAGCAGGAGAACGAAGACCACAGATCATCAGCTACTGCATTAAATAGAGCGAAGGATCCAAGCTACGGATTCCCATATTCCTATCAGAGATTGTGTTACCATAATCTTCTTCAAGCATTCTTCCACTGAAGGGGCATTCTGGCATGCGATCTTGGTGGTGACGCCGTCGTCCTCCACGGTGTTGATGCTCCACTCGTCGCACTTTACTGTCTCAGCACGGCCCACAGCGCACCACTTAATGGCAGTTGATGGAGTTGATGTTGGCTCTAAGTCAAGTCAAAGGAGACAACCGTAAGACAGTGGCTGCTAGACAGTGTGTGTGTGTGTGTGTCTGTGCGTGTGTGCGTACGAGCATGGGGGGGGGGGGGGGGGGGGGGTGCCATACCTTTCTTCAGGGAGCCAATGATGCTCATGTATTCAGCACCTAAATACAGGAAGGAGTCTGTGTTTGGGGGCAGCTTGACCAGCTTCTCTGTTGAGTCCTTGAACATCAGGTTCTTTTGCCCGGGATAGCTAGCAGAGGAGAACAGGTCAAAGCCCTAAAAGACACGGAAGACGTTGGATCATGGTGTGAGCATTGAAATTAATTAAAAAAAAGTCTGAAAAGTGCTTGAAACATGAGATCGATGAGATGAAACATTATTGGTAAATGGTATACTCTGTGTGTCTGGCAGTCAAGTCTACAACTTGCTCCTTGTGCTGTATAAATATTTATCCTCATGTATCTGGGTGGATCAGCTGGATCTTATTGTGATGGCGGTGAGGCTGGTATTGTAGATCAGCTGTATCTTACTGTGACGCCAGTGAGGCTGTTGTAGATTAACTCGGCCAGGTCTGCGTCCTTGCGGCTGACCACAGCGTGGGCTGGCACCTTGGCCAGGTGGCAGGCCTTGTAGCTGTCGATGGGTGCTCTGGTGCCATCCTTGCAGAGCAGCTCATAGTTGGCCTTCTCTGAATCTGTGAAAGTGTAACAGTCAAAACTTACAACAAATTAGAGTCAGAATTCTCTGTTTAATTTCAGAAGTGTAACCTCTAGCAGAGAGGGTGAAGCAACAACCCAGGCAGCACGGGGAAATTGGCCAAGTACAATTGGGGGAAAGTGTAACTTCAAACTCAACTAACCTTATTATCAGCTCTCTGACTTACTTTTCAGAATAAGAGAGATTAATCTCAGAGCATGTGGCCCTAATCCTGTTGCATAGAAATGAGACTGAGGTTGGTTGCTCTTTCACAGCAATAATCTTCTTCACAGTTGCACATACAGTACATGCCTGGCAGCTGCCCCATACAAACAGTCAAACTCCAACCAGTGACAAGCTTGCTTCTTTAACTAGTTTACAGCTGACCCAATACAGGAAGACGCTAAACGTATATATTTTTTAAAATCAAAGGTATGAGTCAATATTATATCTGCAGTCATCCTGTTGGTACTGACCAGGAACAGTGAGGTGCTTGACAAAAGCCACTTCTCCAGCTCCCTCCTTCAGACACCTGTCAGAGCAACACACAGATGCATCAACATTTGAGGAGGTTATTATTATTATTATTATTATTATTATTATTATTATTATTATTACTATTAATACTATTATTATTATTATTATTTTAGCAGCAATATACTTTATAGTATGCAGAGATTATGGCAATATACTTTATAGTATGCAGAGATTATGGCAATATACTTTATAGTATGCAGAGATTATGGCAATATACTTATAGTATGATGAGATTATGGCAATATACTTTATAGTATGCAGAGATTATGGCAATATACTTTATAGTATGATGATATTATGGCGATATACTTTATAGTATGCCGAGATTATGGCAATATACTTTATAGTATGCAGAGATTATGGCAATATACTTATAGTATGATGAGATTATGGCAATATACTTTATACTATGCAGAGATTATGGCAATATACTTTATAGTATGCAGAGATTATGGCAATATACATTATAGTATGCAGAGATTATGGCAATATACTTTATAGTATGCAGAGACTATGGCAATATACTTTATAGTATGCAGAGATTATGGCAATATACTTTATAGTATGCAGAGATTAGGCAATATACTTTATAGTATATGCAGAGATTATGGCAATATGCTTTATAGTATGCTGAGATTATGGCAATATACTTTATAGTATGCAGAGATTATGGCAATATACTTTATAGTATGCAGAGATTATGGCAATATACTTATAGTATGCAGATATTATGGCAATATACTTTATAGTATGCAGAGATTATGGCAATATACTTTATAGTATGATGAGATTATGGCAATATACTTTATAGTATGCAGAGATTATGGCAATATGCTTTATAGTATGCTGAGATTATGGCAATATACTTTATAGTATGCAGAGATTATGGCAATATGCTTTATAGTATGCTGAGATTATGGCAATATACTTTATAGTATATGCAGAGATTATGGCAATATGCTTTATAGTATGCTGAGATTATGGCAATATACTTTATAGTATGCAGAGATTATGGCAATATACTTTATAGTATGCTGAGATTATGGTGGGCTAAAAGACTGAAACTCACAGGAAGGCTCCTCCATAGTCATAGTAAGGCTCACTCTGGGATTTGGCACAGTCATTCTTGCACAGCTGACATAGTTTGGAACCCTGTGTTGCTCCCGGGGCACAGCTGGCCAAGAAGAATTCGCTCACAGCTAAAAAAAAATAAAGAAAAAGGGGGAAATTATCAGGTGTTATTTTAGGGTTCTTAGGACATACATTACATTTGTAATTCTCACACACAACTGGCAACCAAGACCAATATCAGATGACATTTCTTTGCTTGGAGCACTAGCTACACAGTATTCCATATTGTCATCTTTCAGTGACATGGTGATGACACTACTATATTCCTCTGCTATTACTGCACTTTCTTTTGACTGTCTTGTATGTCTGTGTGTTAGCCCAGCTATTCTCAACCACTGGGTCGTGGCCCACTGGTGGGCCTCGGAGCACCGTGTAGTGGGCCACAGAGGCAGTGGTATTGCCAAATATATGGGGGGGAAAGTGTGATTACAGTTATTTATTTATTTTTACATCTAAATGTCCACAAGAATTACATAGATCAAAAACTTCATATTAAAATGCATAATTTCATTGACTTTTTTCCTCTCTCTTCCATTTATCTGGGAAGGTGGTACTCGAACTGTTTTAACAATCAGAAGTGGGCCTTAAATTACTACTTGTTACTACTTTTGTCATTGCCGTTTTGTATTTGCTTCTTCTATTTTCTTTACACCCACATGCCAATATTGAGTCATAGTCATAGCACCACCTACTGGCAACAGGAACTCAGCCTTATGTGACAAAAATCGCGATTTAACATGAAGTTTATATAGTGTCATCTATACATGATATACAGCAACATGACATATAATCTTAATATAACATATAGTCTTCTCTAGCGCCGCATAGTGGACACAGGAAATGAAAAGTAACGCCCCATGCACGGAGGTGCGAGGGCCTGATCAATGCTCCTTGCAGCTTTAATTGAATGTGATTTTGTCATACATGAGCCATATTGTGATATGTAATTATTATTGTGATATTGATTTCAACCACATCGTCCAGCCCAAGCTAGACAAGTTAGCTCACCCTCCTCCAGAGGTTTGTCTTCAACGCCTGACCACTGAATCTGACCCATAGACACCAGAGTTCCTATAGGGATGTTCCAGCCTGCGGACTTGCCCAGCCCGGTGTGGCAGGATTTCTTCCCACGGAGCTCTTTGAAACCAAACGTAGTCCCCTTCTTTACCACAGCAACAGCATAGTAGCAGGTGTCTGAAGCTGGTCACATGAGAAGAGGTGGGACAGTGAAAGAATAGTTAAAAATGTTGTTCATGCAAAATGCAACAGTTCCTCTCCATCGTAAACAAGGTCTTATTGGAAGCAGCACTGACTGTCCCTCAAAGAGCGTTTGACCGCATCAGTAAAGCTGATACTAATGACTGAACCTACTGGAGCCATAGTCCTCAGCAATAATGGGCTGCAGGTCGTAGGGGTTCAGTCCAGCCGTGTAGACATCTCCTCCATCCACAGTGATGGCATCTGCGTCTCCAGCCTGTTGGAGTAAGAGAGCTGCAATTCCTTCACCCCAAACATGATAGTGCCATGATGAAGTATCACTCCAACAGTCAAATAGGCAATGTACTGTAGGTCTATATACATAGGCTACATCATGTTTTGTCACAAATCAGATAGCCAATGAAAACATTTGCTCCGTCGATGCAACTGACTAATAATTGATTAGTTTGTTCCTGACAGTTTGCAGGACAACGGCTATGGCTAAGAAGAAGTGGCAGGTGGAGTGGGCGTCAGTAAGGTCCAGGTGCCTTGCTAAAAGTCTTGCAAAGTGTGCTCATTTGTTTTAAACGATGATATTGACAAGATTAGAACAACATCCCAGGCCCTGTCAGTGTGGTTGAGACATCCCACTATTATAGCCTATAAGAAACCATAACAATCTGGCCCTGGAACCTGAATATTACATGGAAAAGATCCTTCATTCATTTGACAAAAGTGTTGATGATTGGTCACTTAAGAGTTAATTTGTAGAAGATATTAGCAGTAGACCAGGCAGTGTAATCAAACAAGATGGAAATGACCATTTTCTAGGGCCTAGAAAATGGTCAATATAGCCTAGAATCTAGGCTATATTGTGGATACATTCATGATTTGTGTTTTGTGTATTGCTAGAAAACAATCCAAACTGAAGAAAGACTAGAGGCACATTAAGCATGTTAAAAAAAATGTATTGGGTAGCTATTGAGCGCATAAAAAAAAAGAAGATGGACAAGACAATACTAGCCTATTAGCCTATTACACAATTATGACTTAATAGAACATTGTTATGGATAATATGCTGGATAATTACATAATAGAACATTATATTATGGATAATATGCCGGATACTTTCTCACCTTAATTGCCTGGATGCATTCTAGAGAGTTGGCTCTCTTCACACAGGTGAACACAGGGGCTTTGGCCATGAGGTCGGTACATTTTTTCATCTCTTGGACCGACTTCACGCACCACTTCACGCTGCCAGCAGCAGCTGGAGCCGCAGACCCTGTTGCTGCTGAAGATGACATTTGGCGCAAACAATTATTTTCGTACAGAATCCCACCCTGTCCGCTAGTGATGAGGACATACTGTGCAAAATGCAAAGTGAAAGATCTTTACCAAGGGAGCCAAACAGCGTCAAAAGGAGGAGAAGCTTCATGTTGGATGGTCAGCAGCAGCCAGGGAGACTGACAGGGAGGCAGAGGCGGCTTTTATACAAAACCTCTAAGTGGGCTGACTTGGTCGGGAAGGGGGATGGGTCCAGTTTGTGTGTGTGTGTGTGTGTGTGTGTGTGTGTGTGTGTGTGTGTGTGTGTGTGTGTGTGTGTGTGTGTGTGTGTGTGTGTGTGTGTGTGTGTGTGTGTGTGTGTGTGTGTGTGTGTGTGTGTGTGTGTGTGTGTGTGTGTGTGTGTGTGGGGGTGTGTGCCTGGGGTGTAGCCTACTGGCTAAAGGGACAAGAGAGTGAGAGAGGGAACTGAAATTTCTGATATTTCATCATAATGGACAAAAGAATCAATTGCACCTCTCTCTCTCTCTCTAAGGTGATTGACCCCCCCAGAGAAATCTGATTTCTAAGGCATTTTTCTTTAGACAAGCCAGAGTGTGACCGACATGAGAGCGTGTTTGCAGAGTCAACATTGCTCAACACAAGAGCTAAAGTACATGTTTATGTCTAAACAACACTTAGCTCTTCCCAGAGCCGTGTATATAGCAGAGTCGCGACCAGGGGCGTCATGCAAACCAAAAAAAGCCATTTCTAAAATGTTGGCCATTTGAAGCCAGATTTAGAGGAAGATCTCGTTTTAAATTATCATTGGGATTAGAGTGTTGTGATATCATAATTCGGTTTTAACCATCAATGTTTTGCTCCTTTTCTCATTAGGGTAAATACTGTATATTTATTTAGAGATAAACATTCGGCAGCGACCAAACACTGCGCAAAATACCCCAGAATCCGGAGTTAGTCTTGCCAGGATATTTCAAATTATGACCCATATATGAGGAAATCCGGGTTGGATATTCTCCGATCACGACCACTCTGATACCATCAGAAAATGGAGTTTAGATATTTTCCCGATATGACTGATGTCATAATTTTGAAAGCCAACCACACCACATGTCTGGTGACAGACAGCATATGACAGGATACTACCGAAATGCCTCGCCCTGGGTGTGTTAAAATCCGGGAAGCAATATCCGTGTCATATCTGTAGCAGGAAACTTTGAGATAGTATTAATATCCTTATGTCAGACATTCAAAGATATGATGCAAATCTGATCAAATTGACTGTCGATACTCATGGTTTATGACTCATGTCCGGAGCATATCTTAACTGCGGAATGGGACCACTTTGATACCAC
The DNA here is from genome assembly GCF_964638095.1 of Poromitra crassiceps. Lineage (NCBI taxonomy): Eukaryota > Metazoa > Chordata > Actinopteri > Beryciformes > Melamphaidae > Poromitra > Poromitra crassiceps. Next base: position 6,346,789 of record NC_139639.1, read on the forward strand.
CAGAATATGGAGTTTAGATATTTTCTCGATATGACTGATGTCATATTTTGAAAGCCAAACACACCACATGTCTGGTGACAGCATATCACATGATACTCCCGAAATGCCTCGCCCTGGGTGTGTTAAAATCCGTGAAGCAATATACGTGTCATATCTGTAGCAGGAAACTTTGAGATAGTATTAATATCCTTATGTCGGACATTCAAAGATATGATTCAAATCTGATCAAATTGACTGTCGATACTCACGGTTTATGACTCATGTCCGGAGCATATCTTAAGTCTGGATTGGGACCACTTTGATACCATCAGAATATGGAGTTTAGATATTTCCCAATATGACTGATGTCATATTTTGAAAGCCAACCACACCACATGTCTGGTGACAGCATATCACATGATACTCCCGAAATGCCTTGCCTTGTGTGTGTTAAAATCCGTGAAGCAATATACGTGTCATATCTGTAGCAGGAAACTTTGAGATAGTTACCCTATCCGGTAACACTTTACAATAACGTACACAAATACTGTAGTAGTTACTAGTAAACTAATCATTAACTAATAGTTAGTTTATGAGTAGCTAAGGAATAATTTGTCATTAGTCAATCACTAGTTAATCATAGTTAATGAGTAGGTAGTCATTAGTTAATGATTAGTATCTAAGTTCCTGAGTAGAGTAGTTAATCATTACTTAATGATTACTAAATATCAGCTTGCGAATAGTAATTAATCATTAGTTACTGATTAGTCAGTCAGTTCCATGAGTAGAGTAGTTAATCGTTCGTTAATGATTAATAAATGTCAGTTCGTGAATATATTAGTTAATCATTAGTTAAGGTCACATTGTGACTATAGTAGTTAATCATTAGTTCATGATTAGTTGTTAGTTCCTTAGTAGAGTAATTACTCATTAGTTAATGGTTAGTCAATGGTCAGTTTGTGAGTATATAGTTAATTGTTAGTTACTCATTACTTAATTATTACCTGTCCATTAGTTACTCTTTTTGTGTACCCTATTGTAAAGTGGTGCATCATACTCAGTAGTTTATGAATACTTAATTATTACTTGTCTATTAGTTAGTCTTTTTGTGTACCCTATTGTAAAGTGGTGCATCATACCCAGTAGTTTATGAATACTGAATCATTACCTGTCCATTTGTTACTCTTTTTGTGTACCCTAATATAAAGTGAAAGATATCCTTATCAAATAAACACTCGCTCCAGGTGAGATTTGAACCTTCAGCCTTCAGCCAAGATTGTTACATTGTAAGTCTGGTTCTCTACCATCTGAACTAAACAGCATGTTAGTTGGTAGAGCCATACTAGGGATTGTAGAGCCAGAGAATAAGTATTATGTTCAATCCACATACTACTTCATGTCCAAATACTTAGGTATGTTAGTACTTAGGTATGTTTCAGCCAAATACTACTTATGTCTAAGTACATGTGTACTAGCCATACTATGACTATGTAGAGCCGGAGACCAAGTATTATAGTTTTGAAGGTATAGTCCACCCAAATACTACTTTCTGTCCAAGTACTTATAGTTTTGAAAGTATATTCTGTGCTTTAAAACACAAGTACTTAGACATAAGTAGTATTTGGCTGAAACATACCTAAGTACTTGGACATGAAGTAGTATTTGGATGAAATATTTGGGTGGAATATATCTTAGAAACTATAAGTACTTGAACAGAAAGTAGTATGTGGATAGAACATAATACTTATTCTCCAGCTCTACATATCCCTAGTATGGCTCTACCTGCTAACAGGCTGGTTAGCTCAGATACAATTTATCAATCTTGGGGTTCAGGGTTCAAATCTCACCTGGAGTGAGTGTTTATTTGATACAGATATCTTTCACTTTATATTAGGGTACACAAAAAGAGTAACAAATGGACAGGTAATGATTCAGTACTCATAAACTACTGAGTATGATGCACCACTTTACAATAGGGTACACAAAAAGACTAACTAATAGACAGGTAATAATTAAGTAATGATTCAGTATTCATAAAAAACTGAGTAACAGCATGAATTTTACTTCTCCCTTCTTTTCTTTTTTTCAAAAAATCTGAGGTGGCAACTGCCCCCTCAGTTTCAATGGGCATGACGCTTCTGGTCGTGACATCTCCATTCACTCCAATGGACCAGTTTTTTACTCTCAAGAGTTCCAGGAAGTAAGGTCCTGGATTAAGCAGCACTGTCGAGTTGCAGCAAAATAGACAGTTTGTGTTGTACTTTGAAAGGGATTTTTTTTTAATCAAATTGTACATTATCAGCTTTATTTTAGCATTCAAAAGTAGTGCGAGACCCCTTCCTGGCTGTTCATTGGCTAATGAGTCATGCATTTTGGGCGCCACTCTCTCTCTAAATAGACCCTTCTCATGGGGGCCATTTTGTGTCAAAAAGGCAGGGTAAACACAGGTGCAAGCAAAACACTAATGAGGGTTTCAAACTTCCATGATTGGAATTTGGAAACCCTCATTAGTGTTTTGCTTGCACCTGTGTTTATTCTGCCTTTTCGACACAAAATGGCCCCCGTGAAAAGGGTCTATTGCTCTGCCTCTTCCCTTATATTTGCCAAATTCCTGATAGCCTATATCAGTGGTTCTCAAATAGGGGTCCCCGGACCCCCAGCCCAGGGGTCCCTGGACCCCCAGGGGTCCGTGGCACTTTGCAAGGGGGTCCGCGAAGAGTTTTCAGGGGGAAAAAAATGTGTTGCAAAAGCTTCATGGTTCAATGAAAATATGTTATGCTTTAAATCTAAAATGGTGCATGGATTACATTCTAATCTAAGAAAACTATCAATTTAAAAGTCAAGCACGTTACCGTGGAAACAATTAAGCTTAGCCCAAAATCACAAATCAGAATGAGGGGGTCCCCGGTATATTTTCTATCTTGTAAGGGCTCCTTGGCTGAAAAACATTTGAGAACCTCTGGCCTATATCACCCAATGAATGGTGCACCTTTGGAACATCCAAAATGTCAGATATTGTAGAAATGAAGGATACATAAAGCAATTCACATGGCCCTATCTTATTTCAATAAACAAAGGTAGTATATTTGTTCTTTATTGATTGATTGATATAAAAATGTTTGGATGACGATTGGCCACGTAAGAGTTAATTTGTGGAGGCTATTATAGTGCAATCATTGTGTATACAAATTTAAGATGGAAATGACAATTTTTCTATATCGTGGATACATTCATGATTTGTTTTGTTTTGTGTATTCCTAGAACACAATCAAAAGCAAGTCATATTCCTAGAAAACAATCAAAAGCCAGGCATATTCGGGTCCTGCGTTGGTCGGTTGCATGAATCATTGTGGTCAGACGGAGGCATTGCATGTCCCGAGGTCCTCACTAGTTTTTTTGCTGGCAGGAATGGAAAGTGCAAGAATTCTCCAGATCTAATGGAAAGAAAACAATTGAAACTTTAGAGAATGAAGAAGACACATGCATTCATATTGTGTGTATGTGTGTGTGTGTGTGTGTGTGTGTGTGTGTGTGTGTGTGTGTGTGTGTGTGTGTGTGTGTGTGTGTGTGTGCGCGTGTGCGCGTGCGCGGGTGCGTGTGCGCGTTGGTGCGTGCGTGCGTGTGGGTGTTTGTGGGTGTGTGTGTGTGTGGAGGTGAGGGCACTTCAGGTTATGAGGATCAGAAGTGTGTTTATTGTCCTGTGCTAACCTGAGGTAGTGTCCCCGCACTCTCTCAGCATGTCTATGGCAGCGATGTACTCCGCTCCTAGGAAACCATCATAGGTCGTTCCAGCTGCTACTTCCACCAGGCACTTAGTGGAGTCTTTGAACAGGAGGTTCTTCCCTCCTTCTGACTCAAACATGTTGAATGCAGGATCACTGCCAGAGGTACCAAACCTGGCCTGAAATGAAGATTTACGTATAGGCCAACGTTACTCATTTTCATATTTGATTCATGTCTACTATAGTGTTATGTTATCTAGATCATACTTGTAATAAACTTGATTCAATTGAATATAAACAACCTAAAAGTAACATTGAACTTAATTCACAACCTGCTGGTCTTGGAGAATGCGCACCACCTCGCTACGGGTCTCTGGACGCGTCACCACTGCATGTGCAGGTGCTTTGGCGAGGTTACATGAGGCGTACTCGCTGACTGCGACAGCACCCTTCCCAGGGCAGACCAGCTCATAATCAGCAGACTTCACAGCCTCAGCCCATGCTGGACCATTGCCTTTGACAAAAAGAGGTGGGACACAAGAGAGAGGAGTGAAGAACGTTGTAGTTTTATAACAGACGATACTGTCATGGAAGAGATGTGAGAGCAGGGAGAGATGATCAGAGGTCAAAGGGCAGTCTCTTACCATCGCTGTTTTCTTCAACGGTTGTGTGTTTGATGAAGGCGACATCTCCACCGCCCTCAACGAGACATCTATAATGATAGTATGCAAAACAGACACAACAGATATACTGTAAGTTATTTATGGAATTTAAGGTCAAATTGTATGCAGCTTATCAATAAATGCACTGGTGCTCCGTACCTAAAGGCCCCGGCGTAGCCGTAGTACTGCTCATCAGAACTTCTTCTGCACTTGGAGTCGTCATCATCATCATCATCATTGCCATTGCCAACACAGAGAGCACACAATGGAGACGTGGGGTCTGCTCCAGGTGCACAGCTTTCGCTGAAGTACTGAGCTGAGGAGAGGAGCACACCACGTTACTATGGAGCGTATTGGTGTTACACTTACAGATAAGCAAGAGAAGGAGCTTCATGTTGGTGGTGGTGGTGTGGTTTGCTTACTGAAGTCAGTTCTGAGTCATGTTGTAGATGTGACTTACTGAAGTCACAGTTCTGAGTCATGTTGTAGATGTGACTTACTGAAGTCAGTTCTGAGTCATGTTGTAGATGTGACTTACTGAAGTCAGTTCTGAGTCATGTTGTAGATGTGACTTACTGAAGTCAGTTCTGAGTCATGTTGTAGATGTGACTTACTGAAGTCACAGTTCTGAGTCATGTTGTAGATGTGACTTACTGAAGTCAGTTCTGAGTCATGCTGTAGATGTGACTTACTGAAGTCAGTTCTGAGTCATGTTGTAGATGTGACTTACTGAAGTCAGTTCTGAGTCATGTTGTAGATGTGACTTACTGAAGTCACAGTTCTGAGTCATGTTGTAGATGTGACTTACTGAAGTCAGTTCTGAGTCATGCTGTAGATGTGACTTACTGAAGTCAGTTCTGAGTCATGTTGTAGATGTGACTTACTGAAGTCAGTTCTGAGTCATGCTGTAGATGTGACTTACTGAAGTCAGTTCTGAGTCATGTTGTAGATGTGACTTACTGAAGTCAGTTGTGAGTCATGTTGTAGATGTGACTTACTGAAGTCAGTTCTGAGTCATGTTGTAGATGTGACTTACTGAAGTCAGTTCTGAGTCATGTTGTAGATGTGACTTACTGAAGTCAGTTGTGAGTCATGTTGTAGATGTGACTTACTGAAGTCAGTTCTGAGTCATGCTGTAGATGTGACTTACTGAAGTCAGTTGTGAGTCATGTTGTAGATGTGACTTACTGAAGTCAGTTCTGAGTCATGCTGTAGATGTGACTTACTGAAGTGAGTTCTGAGTCATGTTGTAGATGTGACTTACTGAAGTCAGTTCTGAGTTATGTTGTAGATGTGACTTACTGAAGTCAGTTCTGAGTCATGTTGTAGATGTGACTTACTGAAGTCACAGTTCTGAGTCATGTTGTAGATGTGACTTACTGAAGTCACAGTTCTGAGTCATGTTGTAGATGTGACTTACTGAAGTCACAGTTCTGAGTCATGTTGTAGATGTGACTTACTGAAGTCAGTTCTGAGTCATGTTGTAGATGTGACTTACTGAAGTCACAGTTCTGAGTCATGTTGTAGATGTGACTTACTGAAGTCAGTTCTGAGTCATGCTGTAGATGTGACTTACTGAAGTCAGTTCTGAGTCATGTTGTAGATGTGACTTACTGAAGTCAGTTGTGAGTCATGTTGTAGATGTGACTTACTGAAGTCACAGTTCTGAGTCATGTTGTAGATGTGACTTACTGAAGTCAGTTCTGAGTCATGTTGTAGATGTGACTTACTGAAGTCAGTTCTGAGTCATGTTGTAGATGTGACTTACTGAAGTCAGTTGTGAGTCATGTTGTAGATGTGACTTACTGAAGTCACTTCTGAGTCATGTTGTAGATGTGACTTACTGAAGTCACAGTTCTGAGTCATGTTGTAGATGTGACTTACTGAAGTCAGTTCTGAGTCATGCTGTAGATGTGACTTACTGAAGTCACAGTTCTGAGTCATGTTGTAGATGTGACTTACTGAAGTCAGTTCTGAGTCATGTTGTAGATGTGACTTACTGAAGTCAGTTCTGAGTCATGTTGTAGATGTGACTTACTGAAGTCACAGTTCTGAGTCATGTTGTATATGTGACTTACTGAAGTCACAGTTGTGAGTCATGTTGTAGATGTGACTTACTGAAGTCAGTTCTCAGTCATGTTGTAGATGTGACTTACTGAAGTCAGTTCTGAGTCATGTTGTAGATGTGACTTACTGAAGTCACAGTTCTGAGTCATGTTGTAGATGTGACTTACTGAAGTCAGTTCTGAGTCATGTTGTAGATGTGACTTACTGAAGTCAGTTCTGAGTCATGTTGTAGATGTGACTTACTGAAGTCACAGTTCTGAGTCATGTTGTAGATGTGACTTACTGAAGTCACAGTTCTGAGTCATGTTGTAGATGTGACTTACTGAAGTCACAGTTCTGAGTCATGTTGTAGATGTGACTTACTGAAGTCAGTTCTGAGTCATGTTGTAGATGTGACTTACTGAAGTCAGTTCTGAGTCATGCTGTAGATGTGACTTACTGAAGTCACAGTTCTGAGTCATGTTGTAGATGTGACTTACTGAAGTCACAGTTCTGAGTCATGTTGTAGATGTGACTTACTGAAGTCAGTTCTGAGTCATGTTGTAGATGTGACTTACTGAAGTCAGTTCTGAGTCATGCTGTAGATGTGACTTACTGAAGTCAGTTCTGAGTCATGTTGTAGATGTGACTTACTGAAGTCAGTTCTGAGTCATGCTGTAGATGTGACTTACTGAAGTCACAGTTCTGAGTCATGTTGTAGATGTGACTTACTGAAGTCACAGTTCTGAGTCATGTTGTAGATGTGACTTACTGAAGTCAGTTCTGAGTCATGTTGTAGATGTGACTTACTGAAGTCAGTTCTGAGTCATGTTGTAGATGTGACTTACTGAAGTCAGTTCTGAGTCATGTTGTAGATGTGACTTACTGAAGTCACAGTTCTGAGTCATGTTGTAGATGTGACTTACTGAAGTCAGTTCTGAGTCATGTTGTAGATGTGACTTACTGAAGTCACAGTTCTGAGTCATGTTGTAGATGTGACTTACTGAAGTCAGTTCTGAGTCATGTTGTAGATGTGACTTACTGAAGTCACAGTTCTGAGTCATGTTGTAGATGTGACTTACTGAAGTCAGTTCTGAGTCATGTTGTAGATGTGACTTACTGAAGTCAGTTCTGAGTCATGTTGTAGATGTGACTTACTGAAGTCAGTTCTGAGTCATGTTTAGATGTGACTTACTGAAGTCACAGTTCTGAGTCATGCTGTAGATGTGACTTACTGAAGTCAGTTCTGAGTCATGTTGTAGATGTGACTTACTGAAGTCACAGTTCTGAGTCATGCTGTAGATGTGACTTACTGAAGTCAGTTCTGAGTCATGTTGTAGATGTGACTTACTGAAGTCAGTTCTGAGTCATGTTGTAGATGTGACTTACTGAAGTCACAGTTGTGAGTCATGTTGTAGATGTGACTTACTGAAGTCACAGTTCTGAGTCATGTTGTAGATGTGACTTACTGAAGTCAGTTCTGAGTCATGTTGTAGATGTGACTTACTGAAGTCACAGTTCTGAGTCATGTTGTAGATGTGACTTACTGAAGTCAGTTCTGAGTCATGTTGTATATGTGACTTACTGAAGTCAGTTCTGAGTCATGTTGTAGATGTGACTTACTGAAGTCAGTTCTGAGTCATGTTGTAGATGTGACTTACTGAAGTCACAGTTGTGAGTCATGTTGTAGATGTGACTTACTGAAGTCACAGTTCTGAGTCATGTTGTAGATGTGACTTACTGAAGTCAGTTCTGAGTCATGTTGTAGATGTGACTTACTGAAGTCAGTTCTGAGTCATGTTGTAGATGTGACTTACTGAAGTCAGTTCTGAGTCATGTTGTAGATGTGACTTACTGAAGTCACAGTTCTGAGTCATGTTGTAGATGTGACTTACTGAAGTCACAGTTGTGAGTCATGTTGTAGATGTGACCCATGGGGATGTTCCAGCCGGAGGTTTTGCCGACGCCGGTGTGACACGACTTGCTGCCCCGCAGGTCCATCCAGGTCAGCCCAGAACCCTTCTTCACCACCGCCACAGCATAGTAAGAGGAGGCTGAGCCAGTGGACATAAATACATGGTGGAAGAGTGGAGGTGCATGAAGATACATATACAGTATATATATATACGGTATATATATATATATATATACACAGTATATATAGTATATATATATATATACTGTATATATATATACATATATACACTGTATATACAGTATATATATATACTGTATATATATATACATATATACACTGTATATACAGTATATATACTGTATATACTGTATATAATATATACTGTATATACAGTATAAACAGTATATATATACTATATACACAGTGTGTGTATATATAGACTACTTCTATGCACACAAAGGGCTCTCTCAAATCTGTGTTAGTGAGCACTTAGTAATCCATCCAGCTGACAGGTGAGGTGTGGGCGTGGCATATCATCATGCTGATTAAACAGCATGATTATAGCACAGGTGTGCCTTGGACTGGTCCCAATAAAAGGCCACTCTAAAATGTGCATCTTTAGAATCACACAACACAGCGACACAGGTGTCAGTTGTGAGTTGGCATGCTGACTGCAGGAATGTCCAGCAGAGCTGTTGCCCGTGAATTAAATGTTCATTTCACTAACATAAGCCGACTCCAATGTGTTTCTACACGATATCGTGAACTCAGAGCTTTCAGAAAATGTCCACGTCCCAAGTCGTGAATACCACCATTATTTCGGCGAAGGAGAAGTGCTCACTAACACGGATTTCAACACAGTTGTGAACAAAGTCTTTTCTGTGTGCATACTGTAGTAGTCTTAGATTGTTTTTGTCCAACACATGAAAAATGGGAGCAAAAACAAAAGTGTTGCATTTATATTTTTGTTCAGTATATCTAATAACAACAACAACAACAACAACAACAACAACAAATACATAAAAAATACAATTACCACTTCCAGGCGTGCCGCACAGTTCTGTGGAGAGGGTAGGATAAAATGTTGGTCATATAGGAGAGGTACAATAAAGCCAAGAGTGTCTGTGTGTTTTCATACCAGCCTCATACCTTCATTGTACTGCTCGGCCATGGCAGGGACCAGCCCGCACTTCCCAGCTGTGTACACCTGTCCTCCATCCACAGCCATCGCATCAGCGTCTTTACGCTGAAGAGAGGAGCAGGATCACCAAGATAGATCATCATCAGACATGGCTACTCCACAAAGTAGAGACAAAAATGAATGGATTCCCATATTTTTCTATCTGAGATTGATTTACCAGAATCATCCTCAAACAGTCTTCCACTGAATCGCCATTCTGGCACTCAATCTTGTCAAATGCCATCCATGCGTTACACTTGGCCGTCTCGGCTTGACCCACAGCGCACCATCTAATGGCACCTGATGCGGCGCCTGAGGCCTGCTCTGTAAAGTCAAAAGAGACAACCATAAGACGACGGCTGCTCCACAATAGATCTGTTCCAGGCCCTGTCATTCCACTCTTGTCCACCAGGTTCCCCCGCCTTCTCTCTGCAATCAGCCCTGCCTTCCTGCACCAGCTGCCACTTGCCACTCCTTAGCTCAGTACTATAAAGCAGTGTCATTATTCATAACTGTGTGTTTCTTTCCTACTTTAGTTTGCCAAATTGTCCTAGTATCTCCTAGTTTGTTCCTGCATTATCCTGCCTGCCAGGTTATTCTGTTAACTCAAGTCGGTTCTGACTCTGTCTGGTACTGGTACCTGGTACTTTTGCCATCATTCTGTACCTGATTCTGAAATTGCCTGCCTATTTGAATCCGTGTACCCTGAAGTTCTGACCATTTGCTTGTCTGAGACCAAGAGTTGGCCTGCCACCTTCAGAAGTTGCTCTGTGACAGTCAACTGTATCTTTGCCTCCGCCTGCAATTGAGTCCTGGCATGAGCCCTGACAGTCCTCTTGTGCATTCTCTTAGACTGGGCCTATCTTAGCCCTGGGCTAAGAATAGGGCTAAGCTAACTTAGCCCCTTCACACACACACATTTGTTAGCCCAGGTTAACCTAAACCTATAGGCCTAAAAGCCATAGCCTAAAAGGCTATGGGATTCACACTGAAGTACTACTAGGACCAGGGTTAGTAGAGCCCAGGGCCATTGGAACCAATGGTGCCAGATACAGCTAATGGTGTTTAGACGAAAAGTCAGGGTTAACCCTGAAACATCTGGGCTAACCCTGAAACATCTGGGCTAACCCAGGGCCAGCTAGCCCTGGGCTGAAGTCGGGGTGAGCCCACTTTGGAATGTTCCAGCATTGTACAAGTGTGAAAGGCTTTCTTAGCCCGTGGCTAACAGGTCCCTTAGCTCCAGGCTAAGAGAATCTTAGCCTTCGGCTAAGTGTCGTGTGAGGAGCGCTTGTGCGCGTGCAGCCATACCTTGCTTCAGGGAGCGGATGATGCTCATGTACTCAGCACCTAAATACAGGAAGGAGTCTGTGTTTGGGGGCAGCTTGACCAGCTTCTCTGTTGAGTCCTTGAACATCAGGTTCTTGGCCCCGGCATAGTTAGCAGAGGAGAACAGGTCAAAGCCCTAAAAGACACAAAGGACGGATCAGATTGGATCATGGTGTGAGCATTGAATTTAATTTGAAAAAGTCTGAAATGTCTTGGAACATGAGATCGATGAGATGAAACATTATTGGTAAATGGTATACTCTGTGTGTCTGGCAGTCAAGTCTACAACTTGCTCCTTGTGCTGTATAAATAATTATCCTTATGTATCTGGGTGGATCAGCTGGATCTTATTGTGATGGCGGTGAGGCTGGTGGTGTAGATCAGCTGTATCTTACTGTGACGCCGGTGAGGCTGTTGTAGATTAACTCGGCCAGGTCTGCGTCCCTGCGGCTGACCACAGCGTGGGCTGGCACCTTGGCCAGGTGGCAGGCCTTGTAGCTGTCGATGGGTGCTCTGGTGCCATCCTTGCAGAGCAGCTCATAGTTGGCCTTCTCTGAATCTGTGAAAGTGTAACAGTCAAAACGTAAACGTTGAATAAATGTAACTGATAATGTAACTGATAATGTCATGGAAGTTGAACTGAGGTTGGATGCTCTTTCACAGCAATACTCTTCTTCACAGATACACATATTCATGCCTGGCAGCTGCCCAATACAGCCAGTCACACTCAAGCCAGTGACTTTCCAGTCTCAGGTTGCTTCCCTAACTAGTTAACCGACAATAATTAAGAGTCTCAACTTTTTTTTGGTCAATACAACATTTCAATTATAGCAATAGTACACAGGAAGAGGTTGTTCTTATTTAAAGAATTCAGAACAATAGTTTGATGTTGATTGCCAATGTAGTGAGCATCATTATTTTAAATTCAGATATATTGCAATTCTGATTATGAATGTAAGGTTACCTAGCGGTAAAGTAGCTACACGTAACCGTAGGCTAAACATGACGGTGTTACCATGGAAATGGAATGTTGGCTTTTTTCCCCTTTTCTTTTTAATCAGTGGTGGAGTACTATTAATGCACCCCCCCCCCCCCCTCCCCCTCCTCCAGGTGGGCCTTATGCTGATTTGAAGCAGGTTCGAAAGCAGGTTCGAAAGCTTACTTGACCAATCAGATTGTGCAGTCGGAACTACCTGTTGAGTGAGTGAGCGAGCGAGTGAGTGAGTGAACGAGCGAGCGAGCTAACAATGGCTGAGCAGCCTGATACACAGCATGGGCATTCCATTAGTTACGTGTAGTTTGATTAGCAACAAATAAACATCACATTTGGAACATCCAACCAGCATGCATGGGCTGGAACGACCTGTGGTATGAGTCAATATTCAAATTATGCAGTCATGTCATAATATGTGTGTAGATCATCTTGTGACACTGACCAGGAACAGTGGTATGCTTGACAAAAGCCACGTCTCCAGCTCCCTCCTGCAGACACCTGTCAGAGCAACACACAGACATTTGAGGAGTTCACATTGTTTCATATATATGTATGACGCGGTTCGCGGTCTTAAAGGGATACACACACAAATGAGGGATATCGAATAGATGGAGGTTGGTAATAAAGGTGAATCAAGTGCAGGATCAAATGATCAGACTGACAGGAAGGCTCCGTCGTAGCCGTAGTAAGACTCCTCCTCGGATCTGGCGCAGTCATTCTTACACAGTTGACACAGGTTGGAGCTCTGCATCGCTCCTGGGGCACAGCTGGCATTGAAGAAGTTGCTCACCGCTGCAAAATCAAACAGGGACACCAACATTTTAGGGACCTTAAGACATATTATAATGTTTGTATTTCTCACATAACTGGCAACCAAGAGCAATATCAGATGTCATTTCTTAGCTGTTCACTGTACTAAACAGTAGGGCTGGGCGATAATTCTATACGATTGTTTATCCGTCTTTCAGTGGAATCATATCTTCATGAGATGGTGAATGAATGAATGAATGAATTTTATTATGGATAATGTAGACAAACATCCAAGGGATAACATGAAAAGTGTGATACACTTATTTCCATCATGGTCCCTGATCTTAAGAACATGACACACAATAACACAGTAGCATCAGATAAAACAATACAAATCAGACAAAGGATAAAAGGAACTTGAGATTAAAAACAAACATACCATAAAACACCGCGGGACTCGATTCACATTTACCCTAGTTTGCTCATCAAGAATATTTTCAGAAGGTTTTTAAAACCATTCAGGAAATTCGCAAGCCTGAGTGATTGGTGATTTGGGATATAGTATATGACACACAATTCTATTCCCCTGCTATGACTGCACATTGTATTTTCTGGGGTATGACGCATGTTTAGTTTCTATCATTTGAACACATTTTTGACATCACACTAACATTACCATTCCATTCAATGGGATGAACATTCATTTGATTGTGATTTCTCACACATCAGCCATATCATGATTGGTATCTATCATTATCATTATTATTATCGGAAAAAACAATCCTTACGATCATCGTGATATTGATTTCAACCATTCCGCCCCAGCCTTGCCACACAGTGAACTCACCCTCCTCCACAGGAGTGTCGCCTGACCACTGAATCTGACCCATAGACACCAGAGTTCCTATGGGGATGTTCCAGCCTGCGGACTTGCCCAGCCCGGTGTGGCAGGATTTCTTCCCACGGAGCTCGTTGAAACCAAACCCACTCCCCTTCTTTACCACAGCAACAGCATAGTAGCAGGTGTCTGAAGCTGGTCACATGAGAAGAGGTGGGACATTGAGAGAATAGTTAAAATATTCATGCAAAATGCAACAGTTCCTCTCCATCGTAACAAGGTCTTATTGGAAGCAGCACTGACTGTCCCTCAAAGAGCGTTTGACCGCATCAGTAAAGCTGATACTAATGACTGAACCTACTGGAGCCATAGTCCTCAGCAATAATGGGCTGCAGGTTGTAGGGGTTCAGTCCAGCCGTGTAGACATCTCCTCCATCCAGAGTGATGGCATCTGCGTCTCCAGCCTGTTGGAGAAAGACAGCTTGTCATTCTGGAACACCAAACATATCTTTAGGGTATTTGAATAATATTCTCGATCATTTCTCACCTTAATTGCCTGGATGCATTCTAGAGAGTTGGCTTTTTTCACACAGGAGAACACAGGAACTACCGGAGGGGAATGGGCCCTGAGGTCGGTACATTTCTCCATTTCTTGGTCCGACGTCACGCACCATCTCACGTTGTCCATCTGCTGTCCTGTAGCAAAAAGAAAGGAATTGAAATTGAATCCTGTGGCTGTACCAAGGCAGCCGAGCAGCACGGCGAGGAGAGGTTGGAGAAGCTTCATGTTGGACGGTCACGACAGCAAAGCACAAAGCATACAGTCAGGGAGGCAGATCCATCTTTTATGGAGAACTCCAAGTGGGCTGACTTGGCTGAAGAATGGCATACTTTTCTTCGTGCTTCCTTATGCGCGTGCACGCCCTGGTGTGTGTGTGTGTGTGTGTGTGTGTGTGTGTGTGTGTGTGTGTGTGTGTGTGTGTGTGTGTGTGTGTGTGTGTGGGTACACGGGATGGGATGGCAAAGAAAGAGACTAGAAACTGATATTGTGAATCATGTTCCAGTGGAAACTGGGCCTTGATGAGAACACAAAACAACCAGATTCTCATTCTTCTCCTGTTCGTTGAACATATCTGTTTCATTACAGGGGTGGAAATGTTACTGATATCATCATATTTTGTGTGTCATCATTTGATAGTGCTTCTCCCATTGAGCCACAGAAGCTGGTGAGATAAATCTCGTGATAACCCCGTTCTGAATATCGGTCAGAAAAATTCCTTTTGAACTGCTTGGAGTAAGAGATGAGATTTGGATTGTAGAGAACGATGCAGAAAAGTGGACTCTGCGGGAAAGTAAATTATTTGCAACTTAAGTCAGCGCTCGCTGTGATTCACATTTTCCTTGGAAATAATATACAGTAGGTATTTGTCCTAATGCAGTAAAGCCCAGCCATGTGGAACTCCATATATGCACCATGCAAATACTATGTGACCCTGGTCGGCAACATCATAGTGTCACAGCTTTTATCCTTAGAAAATAACAATTCAGCAGACCAGACCAACAGGTACGGAGAACAACAACATTTAAATACAGTAGGTAAATGGTAAATGGTCTGCATTTATATAGCCAATGGCAGCAGGCTGCCACGCAGGGTGCCTACACACCATCGGGAGCAATTTGGGGTTAAGTGTCTTGCCCAAGGACACAACGACAGCAGCTGGGAGGGAGCGGGGATCGAACCGCCAACCCTTGCGTCATTGGCCGACCCGCTCTACCTCCTGAGCTAAAGCCATCCCCAGTAGGTGAAATGAGTAGTGTAAGATAAGGCTGTAGACGCCGCTTATCAAGGACTGACCTAAAACTCCACTTTTGCGTCAGTATTGCTTTAAACACGAAGGTTTTAATATCGAGTTATGCCGTCATATTTCTGAACAAAAGAATCCGGCAGCTGAGCCGGTATGTCAGCTGCTGTCAAGTGTTTCCCTGAGTGCGAGCCACATGACAGAGGTGTTTGCACAGTCAGCATTGCTCAACACTCAGAGCAAAAGTACAAGTTGATCTTCTAAATTAAACTAACAACACTTATCTCTTCCTTTAAAAATCAAATTTGACAGATTCTGAAATATCATCCGACGACTTTCACAACACACGCCATTGTACACCCTACATGAGCCGCAGGTTTCGCGTAAGTGTGTTTGTTTCCTGGAACACTTATGAATACTGGTACTGTCCTGGCAGATGGGGGGAGGGAGGGAGGGGTGTGGCAGGTGTCGCACCTTCAGAACATCCAAGGCGTCATATGAGATTGTGGAACATGCAGCGTACAAGTTACATCACCTGTGGAAATGTTTCACTTTGTGCTACACGAGAACATCACAGGTGATTTGGGGGGGCTGAACTGATGACCCCCGAGATATTAGTCCAGTGGTTCTCAAATGGGGGTCCGCGGACCCCCAGGGGTCCGTGGCACTTTGCCAGGGGGTCCGCGAAAAGTTTTCAAGTAATTTTTTTTTTTTTTTTTTTTTTTTTTAATAAAATGCTACATGTTACTTATTCCTTCTCAAACTACTTCCTACATGGTGCTAGTCTATCAAAATATCTTGGCTGTCATTGATTGTGTTGCATAGTGGTTTTCTATACTGTTGACAAATTGTGATATTGTAAGTCGCTTTGGATAAAACAAAAGTGTCTGCTAAATGACGTAATGTAAATGTAATGTAATAAAAAAAATTTTTTTTTTTGCAAAATCTTCATAGTTCAACGAAAATAGTTTATGCTTTAAATCTAAAATGGTTCATGGATTACATTGTAATAACAAACCTATCAAATTAAAAGTCAAGCACGTTACCGTGGAAACAATTAAGCTTAGTCCAAAATCACAAATCAGAATGAGGGGGTCCCCGGTATATTCTCTATCTTGTAAGGGGTCCTTGGCTGAAAAACATTTGAGAACCTCTGTATTAGTCAACCTAGTAAACACAATCACACGAACTTTGACTACTTGACCACTAACTCAGCAGTGTTGGTGCAGCCGTGACTCCTCCCACCTGAGCATGTGACTACAGCAACCCCATTTGTTCTGTGCCATCAGCATTATGTTTACCATGGATGTTAGCATGTTTACACACTGCATTTTACCCATAACCACCGTTACTTCCCGGACTGCAGGTATTTTTTCCTGTAGATAAGAGAGAGTGTGTGTGTGTGTGTGTGTGTGTGTGTGTGTGTGTGTGTGGGGGCGGGGGGGGGGGGGGGGGGGGGGGGGGGGGGCGGGGGCGCGGTGTTGGAGGGTCAAGTGATGCAACTTTGAAATGTCCAAGAAGCCATGTGTTATGGCATGAAGAATAAGCCAAAGCCTTTGTAAGTCTTAATAGCCTCAATGACCACAGCAAATACAGCAGGTGGCGTCACCTCGTTTGTTTCTGGGTCAAGGTCAAGGGTCCTTCTTGATCCCTCTTTACACCTCTCTTCTCTTTGGACCTGATTTAAGATGTTCTTGTGGAATGACAGTATAGAAAGAACAGGCCCAACAAATACAGGATGAAGGACATGAAACTAGAAGAACCGGTGATTCTTAATGAGTATCAGATCAAGGGAAGATTAATCTATCAGTACTGTAATTGTCAGTGATTTTAGAAAGATTCAAGATTCAAGATTTTTATTGTCACTCCGTGGTACAAGTATCACGTGTGAAATTCTTGTGCTGTGGACTCCGTTTACAACATAGTACAAATATAACAGGGCATTTGAGTGCAAAAACAACAAGAGACACAACAAGCAATAAGGCAGTAGAGTGATAAGACAAGTCAGAGACAGTGGCATATTCACTGCACATAGGTGCACATGTCATGTGCATACTTTCTTCTTCTTCTTCTTCTTTAGATTTCTGGCAGACTAGGCACGGGTTAGTGCATTGCTGCCTCACACTGTTAAACTACGTCACTTCACATTGACCTATATCTAGAGGAGCATTACCTCCACCTACTGAATTCTAGTAGTTTTGCAACGCATTTATTTATAGCAAACAAAAAATAACAGTTTCACCCCAAAATGCTCCCATTCATAAATATTGTCCATACTAACACTCAGACGCAATTGTCTGAGTTTGCGCAAATGCGTCCCTCAGTATTTTATCGATATCTGTTCCCGATACGTCCACCACATCCTGGAACCTCTTTGCAGAATCCACCACGGTTTCAGTCCTCTCAGTCTTCCCAGTTATACTAGCAGCACAGTTCAACACCATAGCAATAAAGGCCAGGAATCACTTCTTATCCATGCAGATAACTCTGATTCGATCTGTCCATTTCCTTTCTCGGGTCCTTTTGTACACCCACGCTGTCTTCATTTCTTTCCACCCTCTCAAGTTTCCTCTCCACACTTTTGACAGCCTCAGCATATGACAACCCTTTCTTTTCTCTGACCTTATTCACTTTTCCTTCTCGGATTCTTTTTGGGCGCTGTGCTGATCCTGTATAGTGTTTTCCATCACAATGCAGGCATTTCACCTGCTCTTCACACTCATTCATATCACAATCCTCCTTCCCACACCGACCACACCTTTTATCTCCTCTACACACCGCAGCTACATGACCATACTCTTGACAACTGAAACATCTGTGGTGCCCTTTCATAGGGCCTCACCCTGTAGCTCACACTGTCCAGGAACACTCTTTCCGGAAGCCCTTCTGTAAAAGTCAAACAGATAAACTATCCTCTTTGTTACCTTCTACAAATCTAGACATTCTTCTGGCCTCATACACATACTCTACCTGTTACTCAAACGTCTCCACCTCCACATCAAGCGGCACACCACTTACTACTCCTTTCTTCATCGGCTCTTTCCTTAGTATGAAGCACTCCACCCTACACTGATTATACTTACCTATCTCAATTACTTTCATTCCCTGATCCTGTGACACACAATCTATTACAACCAACCCACTTCTAGTTACCCTTATCTCTTTTACCACACCAACTTTCCTTTCCATAAACTTTCCCAACTCATGCAGGTTACTGAAAATTCCATCCATCTTTGACATCGCTCTCATTCCTACAAGATATAAACCCTCACTCCCTTTCCTCACTTTCTTAACTTCCTGATAGCCACCGTCACTTGAGTTACCACTTGATACACGATTACGTTTATTTTCAAGAAGCCTCGTATCTTCATCACTTTCTACTTCACTCTCATTCTCACACTCCAACGTCATTGCCTCCGCCATTTTTTCCCCCGGCATGTGCATACTTTAGACGTGCTTAAACATTTTAAATTCGACGTATTTGACGTACAGGTGCAAATAGCATATACCTAATTAAACATACAATTAAACATTAGACATACATAATGGCAGCATCTACAGTGCGGTACAGTACGGCTACTACACTATTTGTGTATGTTAAGGAGTCTCGTGGCCTGCGGGAAGAAACTGTCCCTCAAGCGATTTGTGCGTGCTTTTGGGACCCTGTATCTCCTCCCTGAGGGTAACAGGGAGAACAGGCTGTTGTGGGGGTGGTTTGTGTCTTTGATGATCTTCAGGGACCTCCTGAGGCACCGCTGGTTATACAGTTCCTGCAGTTCTGGCAGCTCACATCCTGTTACGTGCTGAGCCGCGCGCCTCACTCTTCGTAGCGCCCTGCGGTCCATGGTGGTACAGTTCCCGTACCAGGTGGTGAAGCAGCCAGTCAGCAGGCGTTCAATGGTGCCTCTGTAGAAGTCCCTAAGGATTTCTGGCCTTAGCCCAAATTTCTTCAGGCGTCTGAGTCTGTGTAGTCGCTGTTGGGCCTTTTTGACAACAGTGGCCCATGTCAGGTCCTGGTGGATGTTGACTCCCAGGTACTTGAAGCTGTCCACCCTTTCCACCACTGTGCCGTTGATGGTGATTGGGGGGTGTGCGCCCCCCCCCCCCCCTCCTGTAGTCTACAATGATCTCCTTGGTCTTGGAGACGTTCAGAGAGAGGTGGTTGTCCTGGCACCATTGTTCCAGGGCCCCCACCTCCTCTCTGTAGGCCGTCTCGTCGCCCCTGGAGATCAGCCCCACGACTGCTGTGGCGTCTGCAAACTTCACGATGGTGTTCAAAGTTTGAGTTTTGAACCAGAAGGGGCTGGAGACGCACCCCTGGGGCGCTCCTATGCTGATGGTCAGTGGGGAGGAGGTGAGGTTGCCCACTCTCACCACCTGGCGGCGATCTGTCAGGAAATCCAGGATCCAGTCGCACATTGCTGTGATTAGTCCCAGAACCTTGAGCTTGCGTACCAGCCTGGAGGGTACTATGGTGTTGAATGCTGAGCTGTAGTCCACGAACAGCATTCTTACATAGGTGTCCTTCCCCTCCAGGTGGGAGAGGGCGGTGTGGAGCACGTGTGCTACTGCATCCGCTGTGCTCCTGTTGGGGCGGTATGCAAATTGTAGCGGGTCGTGGTCCGGGGGGAGTGTGGGGTGGATCTGTGATATAACCAGCTTTTCAAAGCACTTGCTGGCTATGGGCGCAAGGGCTATTGGGCGCCAGTCGTTGAGGCTGGTCACTTTCTGCTGCTTGGGGATGGGGATGATTGTCGCTGCTTTGAAGCAGGAGGGAACTTGTCGGAGGGAGATGGGAAGATGTTGCCCATATATTTTTATTGTACTCTACCTCTGCTTGACACCTCCCTTTTCTTCTCTCTCTCTCTCTCTCTCTCTGTCTGTTCTTCTCTCTTTCCTTTTGTGTTCACTACTTTACAATGTAGTGTATTTTGTGACTGCTGTGTCATATTTTGCTCTCTGTCCGTCTGTCTGTCTGATTCTGCCTACCTGCCTGTCTGGCTTCCTACCTACCTGCCTGCCTGCCTGTCTGTCTGTCTGTCTGTCTGTCTGTCTGTCTGTCTGTCTGTCTGTCTGTCTGTCTGTCTGTCTGTCTCTCTGCCTGCCTGTCTGTCTGTCTGTCTGTCTGTCTGCCTGCCTGCCTGCCTGCCTGCCTGTCCGTCCGCCTGCCTGCCTGTCTGTCTGTCTGTCTGTCTGCCTGCCTGCCTGCCTGCCTGCCTGCCTGCCTGTCTGTCTGTCTGTCTGTCTGCCTGTCTGTCTGTCTGTCTGTCTGTCTGTCTGTCTGCCGGCCTGCATACCTGCCTGCCTGCCTGCCTACCTGTTTGCCTGCATCTCTTTGCTGTGGTCTTGACCAGCTATCCCTTGAAAAAGAGATTTGGGTAACTAAGCTTTGTTTAAACTCAAATAGTTTTAACCAAATATGGCATGCTTCATTACAGGGTCGTGTGTATAAAAAATGGTGCACAAACATTTATTTTCCATTTCTTGAAATGTTGCAGCCATAAAAAGAGGCTGTTGGGTTTGATCACTTAACTCAATAGAAGTGTGCTATAGCTTCAACAAAGTGTTGAGACAAGCGGATACAGAATATGTGCCACATTAGGATTTAACTGATTATTTTTGGTGTTGCACTGAATAAATATTAGTCACACTGCAAATATTGCACCAGTAAAATGTACCTCAAACAAGTGTCAACATAGATAGAGAATAGGTCAACATAGGTAGAGTGTACTCTGTATTCAGAAAATACTGTAGTGTAAAACATAGCATAGTAAAATACCTATGACAATATCCTCATGACACACTATAGGCATCGATCCGTTTTTAGAATACAGCTGAACATGATGCATTTGTTTAACCTTCTTGTATTCCCCGCCCATAAAACCCACCCACTCTAGTCTGCAGATAAAACCCACCCACTCTAGTCTGCAGATAAAACCCATCCACTCTAGTCTGTAGATAAAACCCACCCACTCTAGTCTGCAGATAAAACCCAGGTATATGCAGGACGTGACCAACTGAATGTCCAGACAGGGGTCAATGCAGTCCCAGCCCTGCTGAAGCCCTCCACATCTGCTATATTTTAAGTTAAGTTAAGTTAAGTCAAGTTAAGTTAAGTTAAGTTATCCTTTATTTATCACTATGGGGAAATCCATCCTCTGCATTTGACCCATCCTCTAAGGCAATGGTTATCAAATGGGGGTCCACGAAAAGTTTTCAGGAATTATTATTTTTTTTGTTGCAAAAGCTTCATAGTTAGCAATGAAAATATTTTATTTTTTAAATCTAAAATGGTTCATGGATTACATTCTAATCTAACAAACCTATCAATTTAAAAGTCAAGCACGTTACCGTGGAAACAATTAAGGTTAGTCCAAAATCACAAATCAGAATGAGGGGGTCCCCGGTATATCTTCTATCTTGTAAGGGGTCCTTGGCTGAAAAACATTTGAGAACCTCTGCTCTAAGGAACCTTCCTAGAACTAGGAGCAGTGGGAGCTGGCGCTGGCTGCACCATGTGTTCTGCCTCCTGCTGACAATAATTAGAACAAATATTTGGACACATTTGATGACAGAATATTTGTGATTTGTAACAAGATACATATTGTCTCTTTGTCCATCTGCGCTCACACATGACTCAGCTGTGCTAGTGTCACGACACCTCCTGATAACACAGCCGGCTCTAACGCCTGTTGTTACATTCTTCCCTGTGCTCATTGCACAAGTTGACATGCATTGCATTATCGAAACAAAATAATCACTCTTACTAATTCATGAGGATTTCTACCAGAAGCACCAGACTGAAACACAGCTGCTTGTATGCATTTAAAATTATTTACTGCTAAAAACAGGGAGTATTCTAGACTAGAGAATATCACAAATCTGTGTCGAGGACGTAGCCTATTGGTATTATTCTGTTACGTCACCACACGGCCATTTTGGTAGGAAAAAAACAGGTGATTGTGATCAATTAACAGGTGATTACAATCAAGTGACACTTACAGCCAATGAGCTGTGTGTATATTGTAGCGCCATATTGGTAGGGAAAAGGCTTGTGACATCATGGAAATACTATGAATATAATAATAAAATGAGTTTTGGATGTTCATCTGTCACGCTAAACTTGGAATGTCATTCAGTCGTTACTTCTGTCCTGAATAACTGTCTAACTAAAGTCATCGGGGCATTTCAGGAGAAGCAGCATTAGAACCTGCCTCCTGAAATGCCCCCTGGCTGCTCTGCATGGCCTGTGTGTTGAGGTGATGTCAGGTGAGATAGTCCACTAGGCCAGTAGTGTTTCTCAACTGGTGGGTCAGGACCCAAAAGTGGGTCGCGCCGGCCGTTTTGAGTCGGTCACAGATGTGTGCATGAGAAAAAAACAACTTCCAGTCATTGAGGACGCTGGGGTCCGCGGCCAACATGACTGTCTTTCAGAGGCTGTAGCGGGCTCATTTTTAGAGCCAGAGTGAAGATGCTGGTACCGTATGAAACTAGAAGACATAAGGCATCTGTTGGTACCAACATGCCATGCTAGCTTGTTGTGAAGGCCGCTAAATGACGCTACAAAGTTAGGCTAAATTCAGAAAATTGCGTTGCGACTTCATGACCAAGGATAAATGTGGGTCGTGAGGCTAGAGCAGTTGAGAACCACTGTTGAGAGGCCATCCTGACAATGCTAAATACAGATAGATCAGCTTCTCATCAACCATTATTCACCTGAAATATCCAGAGCATGAGGAGAAAGGGGAGGGGCCATAACCTGAAATGCTTGAAAAATGTTTTCTAATATTTCTTTTCACGGTTGGCCTTTGTTGCATCTCACGAGTAACTATTGCTACTACTACAGGCATTATGCAAAACATCATACAGATGATTGTAAATGTGCCATTACATCAGAGAAAAGTGTTTTTTAAGAACATATTTTAAGCATTCATCAAGTGTTGCCAAGGTAGTTCTACACTCTGCACTCCACTGGGAGGTAAATGTTTAGTATGACCTCAGTCAGCTCAGCTCAGTCATCATGATACCCGCAGCTGGCACTGGTCCTCTCTTGAGCAGTCTCGTTGAAAGCAGAGATGGTTTCCAGATTAAATCTCGTCTGGCTTTTTGCTTCTGTGCACGGAAAGAGAGCGAGAGAGACAGACAGACAGACACAGATAATTACTGGACTTCACCACCCAAATTCAATCAAAATGTGTTGGATTTTAACTGTTCCGATATGGACTAGTACTATGGTAGCTTCCTTGAATATGCAAAGGTGGGGTGATGATTTTGGAGCAGTTGGATGATCACGTCTGTACTTTGGGAGAAGCTTTTGGTAATGAGATTCCATTTTGGTTGATGGGAGATCCCTTATCCGAGCAGATTCTATTGTGATGTTATTCATTGTGACTGGAGCATTTCTATTGTATAGCCTTTGCCTCCTTTTAGCTGTAATGTGTCTGCATGATCCCATCTTCATTCATACAGTTACACACATGTACCCCTGTAATCTGCCCTGGACATCTTTCTGTAATCTGCCCTGGACATCTTTCTGTAATCTGTCCTGGACATTTTTCTGTAATCTGTCCTGGACATCTTCCTGTAATCTGCCCTGGACATCTTTCTGTAATCTGTCCTGGACATCTTTCTGTAATCTGCCCTGGACATCTTTCTGT
Organism: Poromitra crassiceps; assembly: GCF_964638095.1. Taxonomy (NCBI): domain Eukaryota; kingdom Metazoa; phylum Chordata; class Actinopteri; order Beryciformes; family Melamphaidae; genus Poromitra; species Poromitra crassiceps. Next base: position 6,370,663 of record NC_139639.1, read on the forward strand.
AATCTGCCCTGGACATCTTTCTGTAATCTGCCCTGGACATCTTTCTGTAATCTGCCCTGGACATCTTTCTGTAATCTGTCCTGGACATCTTTCTGTAATCTGCCCTGGACATCTTTCTGTAATCTGTCCTGGACATCTTTCTGGAATCTCTCCTGGACATCTTTCTGTAATCTGCCCTGGACATCTTTCTGTAATCTGCCCTGGACATCTTTCTGTAATCTCTCCTGGACATCTTTCTGTAATCTGCCCTGGACATCTTTCTGTAATCTCTCCTGGACATCTTCCTGTAATCTGCCCTGGACATCTTTCTGTAATCTGTCCTGGACATCGTTCTGTAATCTGCCCTGGACATCTTTCTGTAATCTGTCCTGGACATCTTTCTGTAATCTGCCCTGGACATCTTTCTGTAATCTGCCCTGGACATCTTTTTCGGCCACACAAGAGCACTTTTGGGACAAGTACAGTGTCTTGTTGTACAATAGGGCTGCAACTAATGATTATTTTCATTATCGATTAATCTGTCGATTATTTTCTCGATTAATCGATTAGTTGTTTGGTCTATAAAATGTCAGAAAATGGTGAAAAAATGTTGATCAGTGTTTCCCAAAGGCAAAGCGCAAGATGACATCCTCTAATGTCTTGTTTTGTCCACAACCCAAAGATATTTAGTTTACTGTCATACAGGAGTAAAGAAACTTTTTTTCTTTAAAAATTACTCAAAACGATTAAAATAAAAATATCAAAAAAATAAAAAATATTTTTTTTTAAATATCAAAATAGCTGTCGATTATTTTTCTGTCGATCGACTAATCGATTAATCGTTGCAGCTCTATTGTACAGGAAGGGAAAAATCCCATCCAGATTTGACCAGCAGGTCCGGGGTACTGCCAGGCCTCTGTCTACAAAGTACAAAGCAGCTTCTAGGCCCTATGTTGAACTCTCAGTGCTGCTCAGCTCTCAAGACAGGCTGTGGATCAGTGCTGCTCAGCTCTCAGACAGGCTGTGGATCAGTGCTGCTCAGCTCTCAGACAGGCTGTGCATCAGTGCTGCTCAGCTCTCAGACAGGCAGTGCATCAGTGCTGCTCAGCTCTCAGACAGGCCGTGCACCAGTGCTGCTCAGCTCTCAGACAGGCCGTGCATCAGTGCTGCTCAGCTCTCAGACAGGCTGTGCACCAGTGCTGCTCAGCTCTCAGACAGGCTGTGCACCAGTGCTGCTCAGCTCTCAGACAGGCTGTGCACCAGTGCTGCTCAGCTCTCAGATAGGCCGTGCATCAGTGCTGCTCAGCTCTCAGACAGGCCGTGGATCAGTGCTGCTCAGCTCTCAGACAGGTTGTAGATCAGTGCTGCTCAGCTCTCAGACAGGCCGTGCATCAGTGCTGCTCAGCTCTCAGACAGGCCGTGCATCAGTGCTGCTCAGCTCCCAGACAGGCCGTGCATCAGTGCTGCTCAGCTCTCAGACAGGCCGTGCATCAGTGCTGCTCAGCTCTCAGACAGGCCGTGCATCAGTGCTGCTCAGCTCTCAGACAGGCCGTGCATCAGTGCTGCTCAGCTCTCAGATAGGCCGTGCATCAGTGCTGCTCAGCTCTCAGACAGGCCGTGGATCATACATTAACTTCCATTGACTGTATTCTGGGAATCAGCTGAAAGGTGCCTACGTGAATGGGGTCAACACCCTTTTTATGCAACAGAAACAGGCCCTGCAAACAAGCAGAGTCTGAAGGCAGATGTCCTTGTTACCTTAATAGTTATTCATCAGCACTCTTATACAGTCTATCTTTAGGTTTAGTGTGAAATGAATGCATGTTGTCTGCGATCAGGTGAAAAAAACAACACAAAAAACCCCACAAAATATCAAGTTTTCAGCAAACCAAGAAAAACAGCTGTTCTTAGATTGATGACAATGCATTTTGTCATAATCCGATGGGTTTGGAAACGAAGGGTTTCATATTGCTCAAGAGGTCAGAGAATTGCCACGTTAACCGAGAGAGGAGCATTTGATCCTTCAATTTAAGTGAAAACATGAATTAGAGTTAAAAGATGTGGCCATTTTTGACCTTTGATATACGTGCTCACAATTTAAATTCGATACCATCTCACAAAGAATACCTAGATCTATCGGTTTATTGCCTCCCTTTGCCCAATGCTGAATAACATGTAGGGGACGGGTGACAAGCATTTTGATTTAAATTTTATACTATCTTAATTATAGCATTTTTACGTATCGTCTCCAATGTGAGTTGTTGGTGTGACAACTGAATTTCACTCCCACTGATCAAGTACATTTGTACTGTATATGCATCTATCGACTGTCTCTTTGGCTGGGCTTTAGTATTCCTCCTTCGCTCAGCAGTGCCTTTTCTCAGCAGTTTTTCTCCATTATTACACAATAAGGTGAGAGGTTGAGGAATGCCCTCCATGTGATCCCCCGAGCGGGAAGTGGAGTAGAGTCTATCGTCCTCATCTGTTTGATCAGGTGCAGATCCCTCTTTCAACTCTGACCTTTGCCCTATAGAGATTATGTGAAGGGGTAGATCTCATCCAAGGGGGGTAAATAAAAATCAATGTACCCCATGACCTACGACAGCCAAATTAGCAATTGTGAAAATCAACAACTCTTTCCCCAAAGCAGGAAACAAAATTTGACCTATGAAATCAGAGTAATCAATGTATATACAGTATAATATATATACAGTATGTAATGTATATATAATATACCAAAGACTGACTTTGTTCATCCTAAAATTTGGCTTTGACACGCAAAATAATATTACAATTATTATGCTGCCAGGGGTGCACTCTGAACTGAAGTTCTCCTCAATACCATCAGCACATATTCCTGTTTACAATTGCTGTAGATGTATATGACTGCAGATGTGCAGGTCAGAGGTCAGACAAGCACTTCACTCATCTCTGGCTATGGGAGACAGCAATGCCCACTCTTTTAGGGCATGAAGTCAAACATGAATAATTAAATTAGCATTTGGCATGTGGGCTAAAGTTAAAAAAAACTTAAAATGAACACAAATGAGAATTATGTGGTGTGTAATTTGTCCACATTTACCAAGGAGAATGGTCACGAGGGGCAAAGATTCAGGCACATATTCCCTAAAATCTACAATCAACAAAAAGGATGTTTAATAATTTGTGTAGATAACAGGAATTATTATACCCCTTCTTATAATCAACATCATCAGCCATACTGTAGCTCCAAACTCTTTTTCACTCAACCCGAGTGAAAAAGGTGACAGATACCAGGGCAGACACAAAACCACTCACAAATCAGTCCTATTTTGGGGTAAAAAAAAAAAAGAAGGTGACTGTCACCTAAAGGGGACTAGTTCACTGCTGTGAATTGGTTGCAGACTAATGGGCAAGTCTTGACCGTGGGCAAAAATTTAGAAGATAAGTTTTAGATTTTCATTACATTTGAACGTGTATTTGAAAAGCTTGCAATGTATGTCATATCCGATTTTTAAATGGATTTGGGTTTTCTACCTATGACCTTTATCCCATGGCATCATCACGGCTCTGAGGTGACATTCCACAGACCGAACAATGCATGTAACAGAAGATCAAGCAAAAGTCCCCGTGGTTTTGGTGGTTATATTTCAGCATCAGCGTATTTTCTTGGCAGCATATAAAAAAGAAAGGAAACAGAATGACTACAACTAAATAATCAAGTCTCTCTACACCACTCCTGTACAGTGTAGGTCCGATTGATGAGATGAACTGCCCCCATTTCATTCACATCTGTATCAAAAGTCAAGTCAAAATCTGAAAACCCGATCTACTAACCAATAGATCTACTAACCAATAGATCTACTAACCAATAGATCGACTAACCAATAGATCTACTAACCAATAGATCTACTAACCAATAGAAACTTTTGTAAAAATGTGCAGATCTACCCAATCTTCTCAGATCTACACAAGTGTCTCGGGGGCATTAGAGACATTTATTTCTTTGTCATTTGTAGATCTTTTGTCTTAATGGACCTACCCTCCAAAATAATTACAGCAATGGTTCAACCAATAACCAAGTGAGAGACCACATTTGGGACAATCTATCCGTTCGCTCGGGTGGGGAACCAAAAAAAAAAAAAAAACGTCCCTTACATGTCCCCAGGTACAGACAATAATAACAAGAGCTAGAAAATAAATTCTGACATTTGAAAATCCTTTATGGGAGGTAAAAGTCTTTTTACAAGTCCCCAGTGCCTCAGTGATCCATTATTTTTGTGGTTTTCATTTTTATATAAGCTATATGAAATGTATTCTATCCTGATGTGCCTCAGCGTATCAGAACAAAATGAAGCTAAAAATCAGAATCGAATATATCACACAATAGACAAATTAAGTGGTGCCGACATCCAGAACACCTTACTGGCCAAAACGTTGAGCACTACAAAGGGGATATTAGGCTGTCAGTGGAAACATCGGTATTCAGACAAGTAGAATGGTGGGGAAAAGCCGTCCATCCGCTAACAGATGTCTTGGCAATAGGGGGCGCTAATTCCAGGAGAACAGAAGTTCATGGCCAGTAACAGGATCCCAGGTCACTGGTGAAGGGGTGAGGTCTACCAGAGAGATACAGGCAGGCAAAGGGGCGGGGGGTAGGGGTAGGGGGGGTGGGGCTAGTTCCTCTCCTGCACAAATACAGTCTCCTGTGGACAAAGTCCCGCCTCCTGCAGTGTGATGTCATAGTCCAAGTGGGCGAGCTTCCGTCTAGGGAAGTTGGTGACGAGCTCGAAGCGTTCGTTAGGGTAACCCTTGGACTGCACGTGTCTTACCAGCGCCTTGAAGGGAGAGAGGAAGCGATGAGAAGACGTTTTGAGAAGCACTCAGTATTCAAGACACAATATGCAATAATCACCGGGCATGGAGAGGAATCCCTTGCTTTCATTTCAAAAAGGTGCAGTGAATGTGTCGTGTGCTGCTCACCATAAGTTTGGCTTTGGACGACAGAGAAATTTGCTCTCTCTGTCCATCCGGGTAACGAAGCATCAATCTGGCTTTGGGACCTGGGGAAAAATTAAAATGGAAAATGGAACGTTAAACATAGACAGACGTCTCCCACATATGATGCAGTCCTCCTCTGGGCCAATCGGTAAAGCAAATATGTCAAAGTTTTGACCGATGATTGCCGCCCCTTTGGTCAATCAGTATATTTGGAAAATAATAATAATTTCTCCAAGTTTTGTCAAAATGAGGTGAGTGGTGCTCTAGATGTTGCGCGTGGCATGTGATGTGAACAGATAATGTGGCATCTGCCTTGGGCTAATTGGTGTCATTTAGAAAATGGAGTGAAGCTCTGGTCAAATATTTGCTTCGCTCCTCATTCACCTGCATTGAAAAGCAAGAGCTAAAAAACACACACACATTTCTGGTTGTAGAGTAATTTCACAGCTTTGCTTTCGTACAGAGAAAATCCAACATGGCCGACTCGAATGGTGGCAGTACCACATCGTCCAATCGAAGACAAGACTGCTCTTACAGAGTAGAAAACACAAACATACGCAACAAAAACAGGTGCAGTGTAGCTTCTAGTCAGTCGTGACTCGTGAGGAGGGAATAGATGACGCGTCTAATGATTTGATAGATACCACGCAGCAATGAGCATAGCTGAGTGATAGCAACTTAGCTGTTAGCTAACAACCATGAGAATGATGTGCTAGCCAGAGCGGGTATTATGGTGGAGGAATTCATTTAAAAAGGTGGACACAAGTGTGACTGACCTCTCAGCACACAATACGCCCTGATCCAAGAAATCATACACAAAAACTAAAGTTCATCATTAGGGGTTCAAGCCCTGAAGGGGCTGAAACCCTATTGTTTTTCACCCGGTTTATTATTCTTGCTGTTTTTCATCTGCCCCAACGCAAATTCCCGTGAGTTGGTAAATGGTAGAGACCTGACATTTGGCCCAATGACAGATATTGTTGGCAGGTAGCTGCTCAAAAAAGATTTTTCGAATCGGCCTGAAGGTGGCGCTATAATCGATGGTTTTACGTTAAAGGCCTTAACTTCCACGCCGTTGGTCCGATTTTCAAACTTTTTTTTTCCAGATGTTCAGGTGGACCTGCTCTACAAATTTGCCATAAGGACCCTCAATGTCCGCCTGGAAAGTTTTTGAGATATTTGGAAAAGTTTGGAAAACACATTTTTGACATCTCCTCCTAGACCGTTGGACCGATTTGCACCACCATCGCCAGGAAGCATCTATGGAGCAAGCTCTACAAACTGGCTTTTTGAAACCTTTGAAATCTCCTTTCGTTTCGGAGATATTAATCGTTAAAGTTGTGAGAGGGCGTGGCCTCACAGCTAAATTGTAATAACTTCATGACCGATTAAGGAATCTTCACGAAACTTGCAGGAGGTCTTCGGAGACCATCCTAGACCATGTGTGTCAAATTTTGTGCAATTCGACCAAAAGGGGGCGCCATAAACGCCAGAAATGGGCGTGGCTTAACATAAAAAAGGCTGTAACTCCACACCTGTTTGTCCAATGATCGCGAAACTTGGCAGATATATCAAGGAGGATGTCCTAGTCAGAATCAGAAGCTTTGTCATCTGCGCAAGGCTTGAACCCCGCCCATCGCCGCTTGCGGCTATATTTATCTCTGCTTTTCAAGCATGATGGCAAGCTAACTCAGCTCCAAGATAGCCGCTAAGATACGATATCGTCTTTCTCTCAAGTTTGGTCAAAATCAATTGAGTTTAGGGCTGGGAGATAATGACTTGAAATCAATATCACGATTATTTCCAACTTTTACCTTGATTACGATAAGATTAGTATTTTTTTTAAGGGTACCCATGAATGCATGCAGTGGGGAAAGTATTAACCAAATGAACATGAATTGAATTTAGGGCTGTCACGGTCATCGGCATCACATCACTGCGGTTACGCTGCATTGGTTTATGGTAGGAGCGGGCATAGTGGAAAACACGCCATCTCCGACCTACGTGTGTTGAAGCTTCAGGCTTCAAGTCGCAAAACCATGGATGCTAATAGCCGTTAGCTGTCTAAGCTAACCGCTAATAACAACATTGACATTGACGTTTATTTGTATGGGTTTAACCAACTATTGTATTGGTATGCTGATCTGAAAGCTTACTATGTTTAGTAGGCTTTGATCAGCGAGTGAAGACAGCATGCAGGTGCCTGGTGAGAGAGAAGCTGCGCAGTGCGCACACACACACATGTGCATGTTGTCTGTGTTTCAATAACCAATGCGTCCACTTGCCCAGAATGGCGTGCCTGTTGAATGCCGAACAATTAAATATAGGCTTAGGCTATATTCCTAGATTTTTTTTATCTTTATTTATACAGGGGGAGTGACACTGACACTGAGAGCAAATGTCCTCCTTTTCAGGAGCGCCCTGTTCACACTCACACACAGGTTCACACTCACACACAGGTTCACACTCACACACAGGTTCACACTCACACACAGGTTCACACTCACACACAGGCTCACACTCGCACACAGGTTCACACTCGCACACAGGTTCACACTCACACACAGGTTCACACTCACACACAGGCTCACACTCACACACAGGTTCACACTCGCACACAGGCTCACACTCGCACACAGGTTCACACTCACACACAGGTTCACACTCACACACAGGCTCACACTCACACACAGGCTCACACTCGCACACAGGTTCACACTCACACACAGGTTCACACTCACACACAGGCTCACACTCACACACAGGTTCACACTCACACACAGGTTCACACTCACACACAGGCTCACACTCACACACAGGTTCACACTCACACAGGTTCACACTCACACACAGGTTCACACTCACACAGGTTCACACTCGCACACAGGTTCACACTCACACACAGGTTCACACTCACACAGGTTCACACTCACACAGGTTCACACTCACACACAGGTTCACACTCACACACAGGTTCACACTCACACAGGTTCACACTCACACACAGGTTCACACTCACACACAGGTTCACACTCACACACAGGTTCACACTCACACACAGGTTCACACTAGAGCTGTCACGATTCCTCGAGTACCTCGAATAACTCGAATAATTAAAATGATCGAGGCCAAAATGATTCGCCTCGACACGGCATTTAGAGACTGTGTTTCTCACGGACGCTTACTGGTGTGGCACAGCGCTCTTCCTGTGTAAACACGTGAGGACACATGATCGCAGACAGACCAGAGAGCAGCTATAGCGAGCGGACCCCGCAAAATGGAACGAGGCGGCGGAGAAAGCAGACAGGAGGAGCCGGGAAGGGAAGAACCAGGGCCGAAAAAGCGACCGAAACTGTCTAAAGTGTGGGATCATTTCACGCTGAAAAAGGACACGAACTCAGTGGTGTGCAAGTACTGTAACGATACTTGCATATCACAACAGTACCTCGTCAATGCTTCAGCACCTGAACCGTAAACATCCAGTCTACGTATCCACCAGCGCATCTACGTCGAGCGGAGCAAGGTAACGTAACGTTAACTATACACAACGCTAATGTAAATGTATGCTAATGATTGCTACTTGATATTAAGACTAGTAGTAGTTGTGCTGCTGGCTTGCCACGTTGCCAATATGACTATTAGTAACTGCATTCACGCTGCATTTTTTTGATGTGGCTTGCCGTTTTCTGTGAGAAATACAAAGCTCAACCTAACATTAACGTTAGCGGCTAATTTAACAGCGTTGTGTGTGTGTGTGTGTGTGTGTGTGTGATCACACTAGCCTGTTGGTGTGTGAGAGAGAGTGAGTGTGTGTGAGAGAGAAAGAGTGTGTGTGTGGAGAATGTACATTTACACACCCTAGACCGGTCGACTCTTCTCATGATGATTGCAAACAATTATTTAATTGGTGCATTTTAGGCTCCAATTATTACACCACCTGACCTGTTATCTTGCTATTCTGATATTTGTGTCAATAATAGGCAAACAGGTCTAGGGTGTGTAAATGCGCATTCTCCAGTTTTGTTATGAACTTACCTAATAAATATCAATATTAATTATTATTTCACCTCTTTTTCAGCGGATCACAGCGTACTATGGACAGCTTTGTAAGGACGGGTGGAAAAGATGAATGGTGCCACTGCCAGTTCTATGCAATTTAAAAATAAAAATGTTGTTTTTTCTAAGAAAGAAACTAATGTAGTTGTTTATTTGAAGAGATTTATCTTATTTTTTGGTGTATATTTACGATAAGCCTTTGAAAACACAAAAAAGGGTTCTTATCCGATTACTCGATTAATCGATGGATTATTCGGTAGAATACTCGATTACTAAAAGAATCGATAGTTGCAGCACTAGTTCACACTCACATACAGGTTCGTACGCGTCACTGAAGTACTTCTCTAAATGAGTGAGCTCCTCATTTGAAAATGCGACATCGTCATTTTTTGGTTTTGTGTTTTTCCCATCATCCTCTTCCAACCATTCATCAAACCTAAGTCCACCATATGAATCAAAATGAACAACAAAACTATTCATTTTGTGGACATTTTTTCAATTGAGCATGGCTATAATGAGTCAAGGTGTGCGGTTATGCTGGTTTGAGCACATTCTAAATGTCTAGTTGACCAATCGGATTGCTTGGTCAGAACTACCTGTTGTATAATTAGTGTTTGCTTTTTAACATTGATTTAGACAACACAATTGTGTATCAGGATAACTTGATGTCGCCATTTCATCATGATGATATTGAAAGATCATAAATGATATGATGAACTTGACTTATTGCCCAGCCCTAGCTAGGTGCATGCTCATATTCAGACAAATTAAACATAGAAACAGGGTTCTCCCTGCCTATCTAGGCAGTATTATTGGCCACCAGTGCCGCCATCTTTGTTGAAAATGGAAATGGACGTTCTCCAGCCTTTGCAATCTTTGGCTCAGGAAACAAAATCCAAAGAATGTGCATTTGACACACATGGACATTACATCCACACCAATCTGGGAACCCAGAGTCTAATTGTATTTGAAAAATAGACTCTGGGACAGCCCTACTGTTTTTCCCAGCTTCCTGTACAGCGCGCCTCTCCTGCCACCGTCACTTCCTTTTCCGCGTCCGTGCTCCACTGTTTACAGTCTAAATAGCAACTTGCGCTGTGACTTTCCAGTCATTTTCCACTGTTCCACTATGCAGTGTGTTTATGCGTTAACGTGATTAGTGAATAGCTGAAATGGACGCGGAAAAGGAAGTGACGGTGGCTTTTCCATCACTTCCGCTTTCCTTTTCCTTTCGGCTATTTGCTAATAATGTTCAAACTGCATAGAAGTCTCACAACAACAACAGTGGAAAATGACTGGAAAGTCGCGGCGTAAGGGCCTGTGTCCACCTAGCGTCTTTTCTTCAGGTCCAGCATAATTTTTTCAGTTGTTTCCAATGAGGAGCGAGCGTATGCGGGCGCACACGGACGTCTAGAGAAAGTGCGCTGTGCCCAGCGTCTATTCTCAGAGCGTTCCGGCGTTTTTGTGCGCCGGCTCCCAGCGCTTCCAGCTGAAAATATTTTAACTTTTCAGAAAGACGCTGGTGTTGGCTGCTCCTTTCTGGCAGCTAATCATAATGGAGAAACTATCGCAACAGAGACAGAACGGCTCAATTGTGGGAGCAGATTGGCTAGACACTTAATATTTCTGGTGAGTGTTGTGCTTACTGCTTTTAATAACGTAGCCTACCTGTGTTGTTAGCTTGTCAGCTATCAAGCTACTACCACACTGAACTAACGTTATTTTCAGACTGCTTCCTTGTTATATTGTTATATTTCCAGCGTTTAACGTCGGAAAAAGACGCTAGGTGGACACAGGCCCTAAGTTGCTATTTAGACTTTTAACAGTGGAGCACGGACGCGGAAAAGGAAGTGACGGTGGCAGGAGAGGGGCGCTGTCCAGGAAGCCGGCTATTTAAATTTTTCAAAAAAAAATAGACTCTGGGTTCCCAGATTGCATCCACCACACGCTCATACATTTTGCACAGTGCCTGATCGCCATACCATTGTCATCGAGGCCGTCCAAATCACAGGGTTTGGAGGTGCTGGATGGTCCAGCGCTTTGGGCTGCTGTGGTGGTGGTGGTACAGTGGTTCCCTCCAGAGTCCGCGTCAAGCTGACAATGACCAATGGCAGCAGCCGGGGGTTCCAGGTGGTTCTTTTTGCTCTCCTCCTTCCTGTGGCTGTGGTTGTTCTCTTTGTAGGACGACTTTCTGTGGCAGGAAGAAGAAGAAGAAACGGGGCTGTCCGGACAAAGAGGCGGGGGGGCGGAGGAGGAGGTGGAGCCGGAGGAGGCAGGGGGAGTGGCCGTGTGTTTGCTGGCAGAACTCGTCTCTTCCTGGAGTTCTGGCGTTTCGTTGTCCGAGCCGTCCACGGAGATGAGGCCCTCGCTGTCGGAGAACGGCTCCGCGTCCGAGTCCTCCTCCGACCGCGGGGAATCGGGAGCTTCCGGGACGTCGGAGGACTCGTAGTGCGTCTCCTGTAGGGACGCCCGGATGGCCGCCTCCAGCTGACTGTCCTCACTGGCATCGATCAGACTCTCCTGGATCAGGGAGCAGAACAAGTGTGCAGAAAGGTGTTGAAAACAAACCACAGAGCTGGACGGACGGATTCACGCAAAGAAGTGAATCAAGACAAATCTAACTTTGAGAGAAGAAACTCCCCAAACCTTATTTTAGTGAAGGATAAACCGCAGTGAGCAAAGAGTTACAGAGAGAGAGAGAGAGGAGAGGAAGAGAGCGATGAGAGGAGAGAGAGACTCAGAGAGAGCAGACACATGAGAGTAGAGAGAGACTCACAGAGAGAGCAGACACATGAGAGGAGAGAGAGACTCACAGAGAGAGCAGACACATGAGAGGAGAGACTCACAGAGAGAGCAGACACATGAGAGGAGAGAGAGACTCACAGAGAGAGCAGACATGTGAGAGGAGAGACTCACAGAGAGAGCAGACACGTGAGAGGAGAGACTCACAGAGAGAGCAGACACGTGAGAGGAGAGACTCACAGAGAGAGCAGACACGTGAGAGGAGAGACTCACAGAGAGAGCAGACACATGAGAGGAGAGACTCACAGAGAGAGCAGACACGTGAGAGGAGAGACTCACAGAGAGAGCAGACACATGAGAGGAGAGAGAGACTCACAGAGAGAGCAGACACATGAGAGGAGAGACTCACAGAGAGAGCAGACACATGAGAGGAGAGACTCACAGAGAGAGCAGACACATGAGAGGAGAGAGACTCACAGAGAGAGCAGACACATGAGAGGAGAGAGAGACTCACAGAGAGAGCAGACACATGAGAGGAGAGACTCACAGAGAGAGCAGACACATGAGAGGAGAGAGACTCACAGAGAGAGCAGACACATGAGAGGAGAGACTCACAGAGAGAGCAGACACATGAGAGGAGAGACTCACAGAGAGAGCAGACACATGAGAGGAGAGAGACTCACAGAGAGAGCAGACACATGAGAGGAGAGACTCACAGAGAGAGCAGACACATGAGAGGAGAGAGAGACTCACAGAGAGAGCAGACACATGAGAGGAGACTCACAGAGAGAGCAGACACATGAGAGGAGAGAGAGACCCACAGAGAGAGCAGACACATGAGAGGAGAGACTCACAGAGAGAGCAGACACATGAGAGGAGAGACTCACAGAGAGAGCAGACACATGAGAGGAGAGAGAGACTCACAGAACGAGCTCTTTTAGCAGGGGGTGCGGGGCAGGATGGACCATCTAGTTGTCCGTGCTCTGCCAGGAAGCCAGACGTCTGTTCCAGGAACGACGCCACATCCAGCTGGTTCCACTCCACCATTTTTTGACCTAAAGGGGACAAGTGATGAGGGAGCACAACACAACTCTAGGGTTACTTTAAATGTACACAAATTAGATTGTGAAGTAAAACAGAGCACGCATTTGAACTAACTACTAAGATAGAGATGCACGATATATCGGCAATCACATCGGTATCAGCCGATGTTAGTCATTTTTTAACATATCGGCATCGGTCTGATGTTGCAATGTTAATATCGGTTATCGGTATCAGGCAGCCAAAATGTTCACATTGGGAGGAAACAATGCAGTAAATCTATGATTTATGGGCTTTTCCAAATGTTTTCTAAATAAAGATATGCATTACTTTTTCAAATTCAGTGTTTACATGTGTTTTTCAGTATGTACAACATTTGATGTGTTTTTATACAGATCATATCGACATCGGCAAATAGTTATAGTTATCGGCCATACCAGCAATGTTAACATCGGTTATGGGTATCGGCCAAAATTTTCATATCAGTGCATCCCTACTACAAGATTATTTTTAAGATAGGAAAAGCAGAAAATGGAAATGTGGGTGTGTTCAGAGGCATGGTGTGGGTGTGTTCAGATGCATGGTGTGGGTGTGTTCAGATGCATGGTGTGGGTGTGTTCAGAGGCATGTGGGTGTGTTCAGATGCATGGTGTGGGTGTGTTCAGATGCATGGTGTGGGTGTGTTCAGATGCATGTGGGTGTGTTCAGATGCATGTGGGTGTGTTCAGATGCATGTGGGTGTGTTCAGATGCATGGTGTGGGTGTGTTCAGATGCATGGTGTGGGTGTGTTCAGAGGCATGTGGGTGTGTTCAGATGCATGATGTGGGTGTGTTCAGAGGCATGTGGGTGTGTTCAGATGCATGGACCTTGAACATAGAGAGCCGCAGGAACGAGTCCGGAAATCATCGATGCTAGCACTCCTGGTTCTTCACTGTTTTCGCCTATGGGAGTTTTGAATGGGTTTTTGGCGCGATGCTTCTAATAATCTCTCTGGGCAACGCTGGCTTAATCAAACGCGAACCAGTGTTTAGTAATATCTTCACACAGGAGGACCACTTTTATGAGTTTTGAAGCTTTTACGTGCCGTTAAAAGGGCGGCTAGCTAGCAAACGGCTAAATGAGACTACACTGTTGAGGCGATGGGGATACATACGTCAATAACGTCACCACTTCAAAGGACGAACACGGAAATTCTCTTTCCCTCACCTGGTTCAGCCCGTTCAGCCCGGGGTAATCAGTGCACACATCAACAACAGTCCAGGTTGAGTGCTGACGTGATGGGGAAGCCTATGCGACAGTGTGTAGTTCTGGATTAGCTTAGCTCGAGCTTTTTACTTCTAGGGCTCGCATTTACGCTACAAAACTCATGAAAGTGGTCCTCATGTGTAAAGATTATCCGACTGAACCCTGGTTCGAGTTTGATTAAGCTTGCCTTGCCCAGAGACCTTTTTTGAAGCATCGCGGCAAAAACTCATTCAAAAATCCCATAGACAGAAACAGTGAAGAACCAGGAAGTCCGGGACTTCCGCGTTCTAACTACAAAAATACGTCATCCCTGCGGCTCTCTATAGAACTGGGGTATTCAGCACATCATAGTTGAGCCATAGCTTTTGAATCATTTCATATAATAACAGCATGTCTTGTTTTCTAATTGGTGTGAAAACACAGGCAGGTTAGTCTAACTCTTCTTCATTGGTGTGAAAACACAGGCAGGTTAGTCTAACTCTTCTTCATTGGTGTGAAAACACAGGCAGGTTAGTCTAACTCTTCTTCATTTTAAAATAGCTGCACCAAATATTAGCGGAGGCATGGTGCAATTCACACACAGACGTCAGGATGGCAAACTAGGAATACTTTTGAAAACAGCTCCAAAAGAGATTGATGAAGAAGAAGAAGGTTCTGAAGACTGTTCTTTTGAAAACCTACCTCTGAATCTCAATTGCTATGGACTTTTATGTGTTCAATATTTTCGCTTCCTATTCTCAAATCTTTCTGATATATTTGGACCATGTACCAGAACCACTGACACTTTTGTGTGATGTCATTGCAGTTGGGGAAAGGCTTGAAGCCCTCTAGTGGCCGCTTGCGGCTATATTTCTTTTCATGTCGTTTTTTTTCTGCTACAGTGAAGTTGAGGCTCTGAGTACAAGAATGTCATTGCAGGTGACAGAGGTTTGCATTGTTGCCGGTATACGACAATAAACTTGAAACGTGATCATTTTAATCGTGTTCATGTATTTATTAACGACTAAACAATTCCTCAATTCCCGGGGAGGACAGAAAATGTCACCCGTGTGATCTGGGAGAGGTTGAAAATTAAATGCATTTGTTGTTCTACTGTCCGCTATATCACAATCTTAGACATTGGCTTTTCTGTCAAAATTATTTTGATGAAGGTCCTGATTTGTTTTCTATGTCTGATGATTGTAGACTTCAGTACTTGTTTACTGCAACAGTGTTCCAGGTAGCTCAGTTTGTGTTAAATGCCTACCAACAGCGTAGGATGGTACTTAGGTGGTTCTTTTTTTCATCGTCTGATATGTTCAGAGAGATCATATTCTGTTCTTTCGTTTTCTTTTTCTCGCTCCTGTATGTTTTGAATCTAGTGTATTGTAAGCCCATGTGGGCTGGGCACCTTAAGGTGCATGACACTTTGAAGAATAAAAAACGAACTACCGGTAACTAACATGACAGTTTGAATGTGCCTGAACAGCCATGACCCATCAGCTGTTTCTGTGTCGCCCCTGTAAACACTCACCTGTACGGGGGTCGAGGATGGAAATGTACGGGAACTTGTTCAGCTTGTAGAATTGGATGTACCTCTGTCCCTCTTCACTGTCATGATATACCTGCAAGAAAGAAAAGACGCAAGTGCATCAAATCAGTGGCGCCATGCATGTCAAGAGCAGGTTTAACAGACTTGCACAAATGTACACCTGGTTTTTAAATGTGACCTGTAACCGGATAAGATATCTGGAGAAGGAAAAACGCATGTTAATGCAAGGTGTAAACGCATCACGGCCAGAATGTGATCAGATCTTCCTGACCACATCTGGAGGTAGACTGGCTCAGATTGTACTCGGATCTCTTTCACCCCATTTACACCTGTTTTTTTTAAATGTGACCGTTATCTAGATAACTTCTGGATATAGACCTTATTCGCTAACCCTGGACGGTGCCATATTGTTGACATACCGTCCTATACGCACAGCGCTACTAGTAACAGCCTTATTGTCGTTTCTGTTCCATTACAAAATAGCGATGGTGATGACAGCAATAAAAAACCGAGAGTTGTTTGTATGCTGCCGTTAATGCCTGTAATAAATAAACAAAAGAAAAAACGAGGTGAACAGACTTTGCTGTGAGAAGCTGTCAGAAAGTTTCACCTGTCTCTCTCCTAACTATCCACACATCTCCTGTGCTGCTGACATATCCTCAGTCTCGCTCCCTTCACGTCTGTGGCCGGTAGAGATAGAAACAAACCACGGGGACTTTATTGCTGTCATTACTACAGCCATGCCTAACGCAGGTCACCATCTGGACACAACAGGAACGATACAGGTCACGCTAACGGCGGCTAGCTTCCTATAAACGCTGCTCTCACATAGGCTGCCACTTGAGAGCTGCAGCGCTATGTCGACAACATGGCGGCGGTGGGCGTGCCCGTACGCGAGTGACGTCAATCCAATAAGGTCTATAGGTCGCATTTAAAACCCAGGTGTAAATGGGGTTTAGAGTTGGTACATTTTTGTGATGACAACATTTTGTCAGTCAAAGGAAAACCAGGTCAAATCAGTTTCATGGCGATACGTTTGAGCCACAGGACCCTTGAGAAAAGCCCAGCACACAGTTTGGCGGAACAGAACTGCATCACAACAGGCTTAGAAACTGCATACCTGCCAGAATATAAAGTGCTCTCTGATGATGGTCCTCACTGCGTCGTTACTCCACACATCCCTGTTCAGACACTGGCAGGCAAAGTCCTGGACATTTTGAATGTTGATCATGAGCCACTTGTTCTCCAGTTGTCCACAGTCTTTTGCCTTTAGGAACAGGGGAGAAGATACACAACGAGAATGAACAGAAACAACCAAAAACTTGGTCTAGTCAATTGCTGTAGCATGAGGAAATCATTAACGTGGCGAATCTTTATGCGAGGCAGCAAGCTGAAGCAGATCTATTGTGAAGATGCAGCCTGGTGGCAGACAAACGAGCTTATTTGAGGAAATGAACAGGTGTGTCTTCATGGAGAACAGACACAACCATCTGTATCAGTGGCGGGCAACCATATGCCAGGCTTCACTTCCTAATGCTACACCAGCTGATTTCACAAATGAGCACACCTTCAACCGGAGAGGAAGAACTCATCGGTGAAATTAGTGTTTGGTCGGAATGAAAACCCGCATAACGCCTGGCCTTCCGCGTCCACACACGATTTGCCAACTGATCTACATAGTCACCGTGGAACGCAGAGTGAATAAAGACGTGTGGTGTGCAGGGTTCCAGCGAGTGTCTCCTCACCGTCTCAAAGCTGCCTTTGTGCATGAGCTCAATGGGAGGACGGAAAAGGTCTGCCAGGGTGCTCAGTTTCTTGTCCACGGTGCTGCCGTTACGCAGCTCCTGCTCCTGGCGAACTAGGAAACAACATCCATCCACAGTCATTACAGCAGGTATGAAGACAATGACAGTAAGGGTGAGACAATGTTGCAATGTTACAGTAAGGGTGAGACAATGTTGCAATGTTACAGTAAAGCCGTTTTCACACATGCGTACAGGAACATTGCCTGTAAATCAATAACGGCTATTTCCCGGAATTTCCCTTCACACCAAAACTCCGATGGTGAAATAAGTTTGCTTGTCTCACAATAAATCACACTCGTTTGACTTAAGAGGGCATGTATGTTGTATCCTTCACATTCGCTAACCAGTCTTTGAACTGAAATCTTTGAAGAAGTTGGGATCCCTGTCTGAGAGAAATAGCCTGGTTCGATGTTTATCCGTTCACCTGTGTCGCGTTGAATCACTTTTTACAGACTGGCTTCGTTTGATGTGTCCAGGGGCTTGCCTTCGCTGTCGGCAACGTAAGCAAAATACTTCTACATTTCGCTTCGTGCATCTGCTTTCTCTACAAGCGTTGGGCGGCTTGCAAGACTCTCAGAACATGCCGCTGCCATTTTCGCTGTGTCTGTCCTGTGTGTCGGGCTGCTGCGGAGGACTGAAGGACTGGCCAGAGAGCGAGCAGAGAGGGGAGGGGGGGAAATCGGCATGCCCACACATGAAGCAGACATACCGCTCTCATCACAAGCTCCGAAGTGGTCAAATGTCCCTGTTTATCTTTTTTTATATATATATAAAGCAATTTGGACTGTAAAAAAAAAGATGTCCGTGATGACGGGGGCACGGCACGCTTATACCGGAAAACAACTTTCACACATGAAGGCATTACACCGCTTTCTGGTCATTTCCCGGTATAAAGCGCATGTGTGAAAACGGCTTAAGGGTGAGACAATGACTAGGTTTACATGCACACAATATTCCGCTTTTTGCCCATATTCGGAAAATGACAATATTCCGACTAAATGAATAATCCACTAATATTCCCGTTTACATGCAGCTGTAGCTCGCCCTCCCCGACACGTGAGGGAGGGGGGAGAGAGAGAGATGCAGGTAGGCGGAGCCGCAGAGTTTTTCTGTTGAGAATAAACAGAGCAGCACTATTCTTACGAGCATCACTTGGTCCATTTCAGGAGCAGCTTGCTGCTGAAAAGTTTGGTGTTGCGCATCCAAGTCTTTCATAAAAAGTAGGCTAGTAGCCTACGTTATTACCTCGCAGGCTCGCAAGCATTGTGGACTTCCGTGGGCACTATAGGCTACTCTCTCTCTCTCTCTCTCTTTAAATCGATGTTTCTCATCTCCTCCCGATCAGAAATGTCGGCTTTTCTTTTTGCATGCCAGAGATGATTGATTATTATGATTATATCGCCTGTTCTAGCGCTTTCTAGCACACATCAGTTGACCACAAACAGACAACATGTGTCGCAAACTGCGGTAAAAACCCTGATTGAGACGCATATTCCGAATGCGCTGTATACATGATCAAAGAATCGTCCGAAAATCCGAATAATACTGGAATAACCCAGATGTCTTAATCGGAAAATGCTAAATTCGGAAAATGCAACTGGAATATGCTGTTTACATGACCCTTATCAAATTCAGAATATTGTCATTTTCCGAATAATAGTGGAATATTGTGTGCAGGTGAAAAAAGTCAATGTTAGAATGTTACAGTAAGGGTGAGACAATGTTGCAATGTTACAGTAAAGCCCGACACGCACAGGGAGCGAATCTTGACGCTCGTCATTTGACGCGCGTCAATTTCTGCCCCTATAGCGCACTGCAAGCATCAGATCTGAAATGTATACACCACAGAATGACAGAACCATCACTATTTGGGGGAAAAGGCCACTCATTTATATGTAATCAGGCACAATTGACCAACTAAAAAAAAGTTGTTATACCGTAGTTTTGAGCCCCTGTCATAAGCCTCTTCTAAACATGAACTGCGGATTATAACCGTAGAATCAGGTCCGACTATCCGCCGCAGTTACCCTGCTAGACATGACTCAATAAACCACTTAATCACTTTCTAAACATGGGGAGAAGCTCCGGGCGCGGTTTGGAGCACAGTGCTGCTGCCTGGCTACTGCAGAGGAAAGGTAGGCTACAGAATAGGCTACAATTCTCTCCTCTGGATCAATATGTTTCGAATGCATTTATTCCTCTAGTATTCTACTCAGAGATCGACTTTGCAGCGGGAAATATAGCCTTTTGTTCGGCACGTCATTCTGGGCAAGCTTGAGATAGAGGCTGTTGGATCATCCTACCTGTCTGTCCGTCCCGGTCTGCCGTGCAGAGGGGGAGAGAAAAAAAGCAGACATGACATCCAGGGATAGGCTATGTTTTGCTACCCGATGTGTTTAGAACATTATTGTCACGTTGTAGTCTTGCTACTAGTGTAGCGTATTAATGCCTGCTGTATTTAAACTGCAGTGAGATTTGTTTGTGAGCACTTATCGAGACAGAGACGGGGATGGAAGTGGAAAGCTCAGAGGCTTTGGTCGCTGCCGGAACCTCATTTGACGCTCGAAAATCGAAACGGGTTTCGAAGTACGAGCGTCAAGGCAGTTTGACGCGCGTCAGAACGCTCTTGTTGCGTGTTCGGCCCGTTTAACCCATTGATACCTGATGCAGCATTTGCGTGTATATCCCTCATTTGTGTGCGTATCCCTTTAAGGCCGCGAACCGTCTTAAAGGGATACACACACAAATGCTGCATCAGGTATCAATGGGTTAAAACAATGGGTGGGCTTCCAAACGCTGGGATCTGATGCTCCCTGTGCGTTTGGGGCTTAAGGGTGAGACAATGTTGCAATGTTACAGTGAGGGTGAGACAAAGATAGGAATTTTATTGTTGGGCGTGATTACACTGCGTTATCACTGCGTTATCACTGCATTGAGCAACCACATTATTTATCAACATCTTTAAGCCCAGGGGAAAATACTTGGAAAGATTTCAAATACTCACTAGTTTCTGTTTGGAAATCCCGGAAGCCATCAAATATAGATCGAGCAGGTCTTCGTCGCTTTGGCACTGCGCGTATAATAAACGGTCAGAAGTCACGTTCAGAACGTTAATTAAAGTCATGATTAGTGTTGAGATACATTAATACGTGGTAGGATGCAAGGTCAGATGCAATATAGTAGCCTACCTCCAAACAGTGGTCAGATGCAATATAGTAGCCTACCTCCAAACAGTGGTTCTGGTTCCACTAATATGTCCTGCTTCTGGGGAATGGGCGCTCGTACATCACTGAAAAATAAGGCAACATATAGTTTAAAAAGAATTTACTGTTAAAAAAAACCCATTAATAATAAAAAATAAAAATAATTCAAAACTAATAAAAAAAAATTAGAAAACATGTCAAAGAAAAATAAAACAAAAGAATTTCTAACCCAAAAGGGTTGTCCTACAAAAGTCTGTCTACATCAACTTACTCTGCAGGGGGACCTCTGCTGCTTGAAGCCCCTGTTGAACTGGAGCTGGTGCTGGGCTCTTCCGCTATCGCCCCTCCATCCAGGAACATGGTCACTGCCATCTCTAAGTTGTTGTTGCATGCTTCTAACATATGTTTTCCTACGCTTTCTGCGGCCCCTGGCAGAATGACACACACAGATCTGTGTAAACATTTGGGATTAAATAGTAATGCAATAGACAGTTATGCCTGTGTGACAAACTTGACACCATTCACATGATGCATTTATCGACTTGGTTAAAATGTGCCAAACTGACGCCATAACGTTACTAACGTTATACAGAGGGGGGGGGGACTCTGGTTTGATGCACTGTCCTAAATAATCAATATAATTTCAGGTTAAATTAAAGTCAACAGATCATCAGCATAAATAGTGTCAACAATCTGAAAAGCTTTTGCATAAATACTATTTGTGGTATAATCTTGATCAAGTGTACAGTAACGTTAGGGTGCTTCTAGGACTTTCCCGTGTGCCCTGTCTGCGCATGTCCGTTTCACTTCTTTCCAAGTAGTACACAAGCAGGCAGCCCCGAGCTGACTCGTCTCTCTTCCATTAAACAACTTCATATTTAAAACAACCGTTCGCCGTGTTAACGCGGTTAAACAATCAAACACAACGTTTAGCATGTCGGTGACAGAAACACTGCTCTGGAGCAGTAAGTAAGAGCACACCGCATGAAACACAAGATGTTTCAACCGCGTAACATAAGGCGGAGCCTGGGGAGCTTGTAGCCGAGCGAGCCTGATGGTGGTGAAGGAAAATGTTGCACACCCGACGTCCATTCCACACAATCAAGCAAGCAATACGAAAAGATAAGACAGGCAAAGCCCAGGCGAACGATATCTCGCTGTAATCAACGCCACGAAACAATCGGATTTTTCTAAGTGACTGCGAGATGTTACATTTGATGCCTTGTGCTTTTATGAGCCTCTTACAGTCTTTCGCTTCACAGTTTTACCAGCTAGCTCCACATTGTAGCCGCCGTTACTGTGTCTGCTGTTCTTTTCCCTCTGCACAGCATTGACAGGGCAGGGGGCAGTGCAAGACTTCATGCCCGTTTTGTTTCCTGCGTAGTAAATCCGCGGCGCTCGAGCGAGGAAGCGATTTTATTACGGTAGCCCATGCCGACTTTATGGATCAAAGACTAAATAAAATATTCCATTTACCTGTTATTGCTGTGAATTGCTGTATTAACCCATTCACCCCCGGAGCTGATGCATCTCCGAGCGCCGCCATCTTACCGCCACAAACAACAACACAAATGCTGCGCATGCGTTCACAGTCCTTTCCGTGGCGCGAGGGCCTTTGCGTCACCAGACTCTTGTTGCATTGTGGGATATGTAGTTCACCATATCCATTCAAATTCTAAATAATGACTTGTTAAGAAACTAAAAACTTGCTATTTGGAGTAGTGTGATTTTATTATTATTATTATTATTTGTATAATACATTCTGTTCAAAAACAGTCAGCCAAGTCCAAAGCCTGAAGCCGCAGAACAACCATTGTTTAGCAGTCAACTCCAAACAAGATCAAGTCCATTAATCTCACAAGAGGAAAACTGTTGTACAGCCTGCCATGTTTTGGATGGGATTTTACTTTAATGTCTGGAGGTGGATGGCACTGGCCTTCTTGGCATGCTATATCATAGCAAAAAAAAATTGTAGATGATATGAACACTTACAACAGAACTGACTGTACCTACATTTTTTGTTCATGCTACATATAATGTAAATTATATTATATCAAACTCATATAATGTTGATGTCACGTCAGCTGTGTTCCAACAGAGGAATTTGATTGACAGTCTGATATTCCTGGGGCCATAAACCATCTGCAGATGAGTCAAGGTCTAGGTTTACCAAAAACCTCTTGATTTAAAGCAGGAGCAATTGGTAAGAGCTCAGATAGTTATTTTCTCACCTGCACTGCAGTAGCAAATTGTCAAAATAGGTAGCCTACTTAGCTACTTCTTTATGGTTTTGAAGGCCCATTGAGTGCAGTTTAAGGAATCGGATGAGATGGTAATGGTCAGCATCTTATATTGCAAAAAAACAAAACAAACACACACTTATCTTTAGCTTTTGTTTAGTCAAAATTCACCATTTCATGAAACCATGCAACACACTACAAGTGAATTGATTTGATGCTACTCAAATTGTATCCATGTTGGGCCTTTTAGTCGTGAGGCAGAAATTGAGTCTTGTATAAAAGATCCGTCTCTTTAATTGTAACAGGGAGTAAATCAAGTGCACTCAAGCATTATATATACAAGAGAACAAATTAATCCTATATGGCAAACATGGCCAACAAGTAAACACCAAAAATCCTATTTAAGCAACATTAGTGTGACGATGGAATACTACAGATGTCACTGTAGTACCAGAGCCTTAATACAGCTTAAAAACAATGCGTAAAAAAAAGATCATTAAGATGTCCGTGCTTACAGCATTTAAGTTTCTTATAACCGTAGTTAGCCATGCCTGAGACCAGTTCACCCGTTATGACAACTCTGGTGCCGCTTCATTGCCTATGAAATGAGGATTTAACTAAATGGGCCTGGCTATATCCTGTAAAACCTCTGCCGATCAGATAGTTAAACCTGCTGGACAGCAACATTTGCCCCATAACAGGAATAGATGAAATACCGGTTTATTAAACTTATTCGTCAGTTTATGCTATAGAGAGGCAAAGTGACCGCCTACTTCCTGCTTCAGCACTGTACCAGAGATTTTTATCCGCCATTTATTTTACCATAGACATTTCGTAAAATACTTGTAAAAAATAGTCAAACCAAACGGTTCAGCTATATTTAGAATCGGGAGAGACCGTAGAACATTTCACTTGGACCAAAACTTTAAAAAAAAACTACACAGAAAAGATATTGTCTTTAAATCCGCAATTTTTGTACATTTTGGTCCGAGTGAAATGTTATGTGGTCTCTCTCCTGTTTCTAGATATATCTGAACCGTTTGGTTTGACCATTTTTATAAGCATTTTATGAAATGTCTATGGGAAAATAAATAGCGGGTGAAAATCTCTGGTACAGTGCTGAAGCAGGAAGTAGGCGGTCACTTTTGCCTCTCTACAAAGGATAACATTTCCTATGAAAGTGCCAGTTTACTGTGCTACTTTAAATTGATGTGAAATGTAGGCCATCTATATGGCATCTGAAGCTTCGTTTGAGATATTTCGGACTGTTTGGTACCCGGGTTCAGTACATTGTGGATTAACGTGTGTAAATTCTGTTTTAGAATGGATTTTCCCTTTATATAATCTTGACGTTGAGCAGTTCCCTACTCTGCATTATCCACACAACTGGTGCCTGGTTTTCTACCTTATGAGGTAAAGACCAGTCTCATCCTGTCAAAATAAAGGAGTAGTACTCACAAAATCCCTCAAGTAGTAAGATCGCAGTGCAAGAATAATGTGAAATAAAATGAATTCTGAAGGGCGTTGTGAGGATGAAGCCTCTATCCCCATACTGTATCCCACATGCAAGAAAAAAAAATAGCAGGAAGAACAATTTAGATGGGAGTAGGATAAAATCAACTTTTCTTATCTCTTATCTCTTTCTCTTATCTTATTTTCACAGTTCTTATCCAGCCTAATAAATTAATAAGCGTTCACGCCATAGCATAGATCAAGTTGTGTATGAGTGTATACATAAGTGCAGGTATGTTAGCATGTTAAGTGAGTGAGCCATGGGTGATTCTCATGTCAGAATGTAGACATTTGTGTAGGATTGTGTGCACACACGTCGGCATAGTGTCTGTGAGGCCGACGTGCCTCAGAATGAGGTCCGTTTCATGGGTAGGGGCAGGCAGGGGGCGCTAAGGTAAGAGGAGAACACTGTGACGCTGGCAGACAAGAGTGCTGGACTCAGCAGCTCAGAAGCGGATGAAGGTGGCATCGATCTGGCGTACGCTCGGCAGCGCCAGCATGATCTTTCGCCGGTACTGCGGGTCCTTCTGTAGCGGGTTCCTCTCCAGATAGACCGTCTCCAGAGTTTTGGCGTTCTTCAACTCATCCAGATCTGACCAGTTGTCTATCTGGTTATCGTTCATCTGAGGAGAGAGAGGGAGGGAGGGGAGAGGTTGCATGGGAGTTAGGAGGAAGCAGGTTGTTTGGTTTTATGTAGGCCAGACACATATTTTAGACCAGAGGTGCCCAAATTCTTTCCTATGAAGGGCCAAAAATGTATCTGGATCGAGGGCCGTGGGTCAAAAATAAATGTTGATGTTGTGTGAAATTACATGACATTAACATGTATTATATTTTATAGACAATTTACATTCTAAATCTAAAATACATTAAAAAAAAACAGAAATATCTCATATCTTAACACGTTCACTGCCAACGACGTATTACTCCGTCAAAAAAAATCCAACGGTTCACTGCCAATGACGTATTACTCCGTCAAAAAAATGATTTTTTTTTTTTGACCGTGGGATGTGCATCTAACCCTTTTACATCTCTTATATAATTATTGGAACCACCGAACGTTTACAACCCATTCCACCGACCCACTAAGTGGCGACAGTGCTCTCCTGACTAGAGGAAGGCAAGCATTTTCATGAGAATGGCTTCCTCGAAGCCATTCTCATGAAAATGGATTGGCGAAAACGCTTTCGTATTCGCGCTGATTGCTGGCGGTGCGGGATTGCAAATTTGCATAATAGATTACGGGTGGAACACACTTTGAAACACGCAGCATAAATATGACCAGAATCGCAAAAGCTTCATCAAAGCTCTCAACCAAAACTCCAAGAAACGAGCGAGTCCATCCAGACTTCCTCAAAGAGCGGCCGCGCAGACAGGCACAGCAGCAGCAAAGCAGTGAGACTGGTGACATGCCCGCAGCCCGCTGCAGCCAAGAAGAACACACACGGAGGGAGGAGTTGGAAGCAGAGGGGGGTTGTGAGGGTAAAATAATTGATTGACTGCTTATTGTTAGATTGTTGAATAATGTAGACTCTGTTTAGTTATGAGCTAATTAACATGCATGGATAAATTTAAGCTATTTAACTTAAATGGGCTGGGAAGCAGTTTGTTTTGTTTAGGAGGGGAACCCAGCTGGAGAACAGTGGATAACGTGTTATTTTGTCTTCCTGGTGTAGAGAGGATTTTCTGTTTCAGTTTGTTGAAAGAACCAGGCTTTTATTTTGTCTTCATGGAAAATATCCCGTGGGATTGAACCGGCCACCTCATCTGTGCCAGGGGGGTGGCTGGATATAACTGAGATGTCATGTTTATGTTCGGCGCACAACACTTGGAGGTTGTGACACTCTGCAGAGTTTTTGAGAATTGGAATAAACAAATCTTATTCATTACAAACGAGCAACTCATTAATTGGGTCATCAACAAGGCATTTCATCTGAATTTTCCCCAACAACTTGGGGGCTCTGTCCGGGATTGTAATACTTTTTTGCTGGACCAGGCTGTGAACGGGGAGTCGACTGATTGATCATCTCCTGTTGCAGGACCTCGAACCTCGTTTTAGCTCACGAGTGGAGGGGTCGGCCCGCCGCGCAGCCCTGCCCGGTGATTGAGATCTGCAAAAAATCCGGTGAGATGTGTGGAATGCATTGTTGTTGATTGACCAATTATCGCAAATTTTGTTTAGCTGAATACTGTTATACAGTTGGTTTTAAAACATAGGTAATTGCAATTTTTGGTAAAAGGTACAGGTCTGGGGGATTGTGTAGTGGAGAACGGATGTAACTTCTGCCTGGGCAATTCATTGCCTTTGAGGGGAGTGCGGGGTCCCGGGGATGCTCGCGTGAGATAATATTAAATAAAACTCACTATTGCCGTTATCGGATATACTCACTGCCGAGAGGGTGAGGCGATGCGTTAGGTTAGAACGCACGTGTAAGAGGAGCTTACTATTAGCCGACTCATATTTGGGCAAGATTTAGAGAAGGAAAATCGGCCTGTTTGTCGACGGGCAAACAGTAATACGCAGGTTGAAAGGTATACCTGGCGTCGACGTAAGTTGAAAGGTATACTTAGCGTCTAAAAACTGCAGTAGTGGAAAAAAACACATACCCAGACCTGAATTTTGTGAGAGGAGGTATAAAAATTCACAAAACTTACTTTGATTTGGGTTTTAAGGTTTTATAAGTGTTTTGAGTAAGCCGGCCGGCAACATAAGAGAGTGTGTTTATTTGTATGGCAAATCAATGGTGGGTTTGCTGTTTGTTTTGAGGGCAGTGGTTTAACACACACACACACACACACACACACACACACACCTACATCCACACACACACACACACACACACAGACACACAAGCAGACACACATACACGCACACCCACAAACACCTACAGACACACACATACACACACACGTACAGATACACGCACACATATACACACCTCTACACACACAGTAGCCTACACCAAACCAGATCAGTTAAAATATATATGTGTATGTTTTGATTGATTGGTACCAACATTTCTACATTTGGAGCCATATATATATGTAGAAGGTATAACAGCTATGGTCTAACTTGTCATTCAAAAAAAAAAAAAAAAAAAAAACCCACAAAAAAAACAAAAAAAAACAACAAAAAAAAAGATAATAATAATAAAAAAAAAAAAAAAAAAAAAAACAACAACAGACAAACAACAAAAAAAAAGAAAAGAAAAAAGATGGGAAATAATAATGACAAGAGCTTGGAAAGGGCTGACATGGAAGCCCCCAACATCAAATTCATGAGAAAAAACTATGGAGAAGAAAGTGTTGAACAGGTGCCAATCTGGGTGACATATTTTGGGTTCCCAAATGCTGGGAGTTTTAGTCTGCACCAGTTGGAAATACTCAAGGCTAAAATGATTGAGTATGGGGAAAAAGTAAAAAAACAAAACAAGAAAGGTGAATTGAAAAAGTTCCAGCCAGACTGGATTTCATTTATGAAATGGGAGCAGGAGGCGAGAACCAGGCATGACAAATCTCGTGTGAAAACAGATAACGCAGCTCGTGTCTCCCAATGTGTTTCAAAGGTTCTTGATCTGGAGTTGGACGGTTGCCCACCCCGAGCAGCGCAGCCACCACCGGCTGTCCAGGTTGTCCAAGAAGCGGCTGGAGCAGCGGCGGGAGAAGTGCGAGGGCCACCCATCTACATGCTCCCAATCGCATCTTTTGGAGCAGTGCCAATGCCAGCAGCGCCACCCTCCTATGTCCTCCCCAGCACAGCAGCACCAGCAGGCAGCTCAGGATTGCCTCCACCGACACAGGCAGCTTCACTGTATCCCACAGATGAACTCCGTGCGGCAGAAGAGAAAATGGGACACCTGGATGAGCCCAGCGCTTCACCCAGGACAACGCGATCTGGAATGGAATATGCATTCAAACCCAGCGGCAGCCTAAGCCGAGATGGCCGCCGTGGGCAACGATGTCGAACCCCCAGCATGTCTCGTGCTTCAAGCCAGGGCCGTAGCGCCCCAGGAGATACAGCACCTGGAGCACAATCCGGTAAAGAGCAGCACCCCACGGAAGACAGTGCGTTCCTGCCTGCCGCCTCTGCATTTGGGCATACTACAGCACCAATGATAGAGGTGGCAGGACAAGATGGAGTGATTTTAGTCCACCGCCCGTGGGGACTAGAGGATATGCAGAAGGCTGCGAGCCTCCTCCCTGACCCAGCAGTTGTGGGAGGAATAAAGTACAATGTGGAATTAAATGCTTTCTGTCAAGAGCATCGCCCCACGTCAGCTGAACTGAAACGCTTGCTGAGGATAAACATGCAGGTGAGCAAATGGCAGAGAGTGGGGGAGGGGCTGCCAGCAGAAGACGTGAGAGTGAAGAGAGAAGAATATGCACATGTTGACAATGCTGCATACAGAGACATGGTTAAAGGCATCTGTGACCGCATGCTGATTGCTTTCCCACTTCATATCAACATGAAGAAAGTGACGGACACTAAGCAAAGGGAAGATGAGGATGTGCATGACTTCCGCTTCCGTCTCACAGAGGTCTTCAACAATTGCAGCGGCATGGAGGCGCCAGGTGAGGCAGCTTGGGGAAACGCAATTGTGGGAACATATGAAGCCCATTTGCGCAACGTTTTCCTCATGAACATGAGACCAGAACTCGCCGAGAGCGTGAAGAACCAGTGCATCGGGTGGATGGGAGCAAAACTTGAGGACATTGAGAAACACGCGGCTCATGCTGAGAGCCAGCAAAAGGACATTGAGAAGAGGACCAAGGACAAGCGAGAGATTGCGATGCATGAGAGTATGATGACACTGCTTTATAACACCAACCCGCAGACAGGCCGGGGGGGAGTGAGAGGACGAGGGTGGCCACGACAAAGAGGACAGTTTGGTCGCGGAGGGAGAAATGGCAGAGATGGGAGAGGTCGACAGCCAGGAGGGCAACGTCAGCCTTTGGGGTGGGACCAATGCGCTCGATGTGGCCGCCATGGGCATTGGAAAAATGAGTGTCCCGACGCCCAGAATGGACAGTTCGATGCCCAGAATGGACAGTTTGAGACACCAAGGGGACAATTCCAACCTGGACAGTACCAACAACAACAAGGGGGATTTATGCCAAACGAGTCTAACTCTAACTGACTAGAGAGGGGTGTGGCGCCGTGCCAAGACCAGACAAGAGCCTCCACTACAGGACATGAACAGGGAAGTGTAAACACACACACATGCTTACACGCTACAGCTGTTCAAAATACAATAGATAGGCTTGAAAAAACACTGCAGCCACCAACTGACTCATACATTATGTATAGGGACAGCGCCCACAAGGCGTTGCCACAGTTGCGGCTCTTGGTAGACGGTGAGATGATACAGTTTTTGGTGGATTCAGGGGCATCCGAGAGTGTAATCTGTCATAAAGCTCTGTCAAAAAAGCCAGCTCTGAGTGGGCGTTGGGTGAAATCAATTACTGCTTCAGGTAACATTGTGGATGAAAATTACACTGTGCCACTGCAGTGTGTGGACGAGGCTCAAGGGAAGATAAAACACTCTTTCCTGTACTCGTCTAGCTGCCCCATGAATTTGTTGGGGAGAGATCTGATAATTCGTTTGGGCATCTGTTTAATCTCCACACCTGAAGGGCTACAGTTAAAAAGATTGACAGAGCTAGATTTAAATGCAAATTACACAATGGTGAAACAGGACCCTATGATTCCATTGTTCATCTACCAGTGGAAAATTGATAGTTCCACCTCAGCCGGCAAAGTGATTACTGATTTGATCAGTAAGGCCAAAGCTAGATGTCAACCAGGAGCCCAGCTGGTGAAAACTGACAACTTGCACTGCATTACACATGTAAATACAGGCCCAGATGAAGTATTTGAAATGCAATGGGCCAAAAACAGTGGTGAGAGGGAGGAACTCACACTGAAAACAATGTTTTGGTCAGCTAGTCGATGTGCGATTTCGGTTTCGTTAACGGAACCTAAGCCGCACACCGACCAAAGGGAACAGTCACACAATGATAAATGTTTTTTTGATGTAAAAGATTCCTTTCCCCACGTGGCCCTGGCCAAAGCGGCTGAGGATGAATGGCGTGATCTGGGCCCGTGGGTTAAGGAATGCGAGGATATCACCTCTTGGAAGCGGACAAGCGAGGAGGATGTTATGGTTGCTATCAGGCTTGATAGCACCAATGTTTTCAAACAGACCTTTGGTGCAGTGGTGCACGCTGATAAGGTGGTATCATTAGCAACCACAGCCGCTGGAGAAGTCATTTCAATGACGAGGGATGATCAAATGGTCAAATGTGACATATCAACAATTCCTGAACTTTTTGAGGTACCTGAGGGTTTGTGGGCAAGAGGGAAATATGATGTGGGACTGATCAAAAGTATGGAACCAGTGGTGATAACCCCAAAATCCCACTATCGACCAAAAGCAAAACAATATGCGCTTAAGCAGGAAGCTGTTGATGGTATTACACCGGTTTTCGACGCT
Organism: Poromitra crassiceps; assembly: GCF_964638095.1. Taxonomy (NCBI): domain Eukaryota; kingdom Metazoa; phylum Chordata; class Actinopteri; order Beryciformes; family Melamphaidae; genus Poromitra; species Poromitra crassiceps. The sequence continues at coordinate 6,401,492 of NC_139639.1, forward strand.
CTGTTGAAGGCGGGGGTAATCATTCCCTGCGAAGCGTCTCCTGTGCAGACACCAATATTTCCAGTCAAAAAGATCCGGGACAAGGGCGCCCCAGATGAGTGGCGTTTTGTCCAGGACTTAAAGGCTGTAAACGATGCGGTTCAGCAACGCGCACCAAATGTACCAAATCCATACACTATTCTGTCTCGCATTCCTCCTACATGTAAATATTTCAGCGTGATCGATCTGAGCAATGCGTTTTTCAGTGTGCCGATTCACCCAGACAGTCAGTTTTGGTTTGCGTTTTCGTTTAAGGGGAAAACCTTCACCTGGACGCGTTTGTGTCAAGGTTATGCGGAATCACCTACGATCTACAACCAGGCCCTCCAAAATGATTTGGAGGACCTGGAACTGACACAGGGCAGCGCCCTTCTCCAATATGTCGATGATATAATGATCGCAGCGCCCACGGAGGATCAATGCAAGACAGACACGTTGAAACTGATGCGACACCTTTATGACGGAGGTCATAAAGCGAGCGCTTCCAAACTGCAGTACTGCCAGAAAGAGGTTGTGTTTCTAGGTCATGTGATCACTCAAAATGGCAAATCCTTATCGCCAAAGAGAAAACAAGCGATACAGGGGATTCCAAAACCACTAACAGTAAAACAGGTGAAATCTTTTCTGGGTATGACATCGTACTGTAGAACTTTCATTATTGATTACTCACATTTGGAAGCTCCGTTGAGTGCCATCGCACACGGACAAGGACTGACTGCAGGTAGTAAAGTGACATGGACGACAGAGGCGGAGGCCTCATTTGAAAAGTTAAAAATGGCTTTGCAAAGTACCCCTACACTAGGACTACCTGACCCGACGCGACCGTTCATTCAGACGGTAGACACCAAAGGGGACTTTATGACCTCTGTTTTGCTCCAAGAGCATGGTGCCCGTCTGCGACCAGTGGCATATTTTTCCACGAAACTTGACCCAGTGGCCGCTGGTCTACCAACATGTCTTCGCGCCGTAGCCGCTGCTGAGAAAGCCGTGCATGCGTCACGTGATTATGTGGGCTATTCTAGTCTCACTTTACTAGTGCCACATGCGGTTTCAATGCTGCTGCTCGAGCAGAAGACTAGTCATTTGTCAGCCAGTCGATGGTTGCGATATAACCATTGCCTCTTGGACATGCCAAACATTACAGTTAAAAGGTGCACAGTGCTTAACCCAGCCACGCTGCTTCCTACAGCAGAGGACGGGGAGCCACATGACTGTGTTGCAACAGTTATAGCAGTGTGTTCACCTAGGCCTGATTTGCAGGAAGTGCCCCTCACTAATCCAGACCTAGAGTTGTTTGTGGATGGCTCTGCCTCCCGTAATAAGGTCACAGGTGTTAATGAAGTGGGTTTTGCAGTGGTATCACAACACGACGTTTTGTATGCTTCCTCGTTGCCAGCTAACTGCTCCGCCCAGGCCGCCGAACTGGCAGCGCTGATTAAAGCTTGTGAATTGGCAGAAGGCCGCTCTGTTACAATCCATACCGATAGCAGGTATGGCTGGGGCGTGGTGCATGACTTTGGCACTTTGTGGAAGCAGAGAGGATTTTTGACATCCACTGGTAAACCGTGCATGCATCACAAATTAATCGCCATGTTGCTTGATGCCATTCTGCTCCCGAAAAACATTGCTGTGTGTAAATGTGAAGCACACACTGGGAATACTGACCCAGTGTCCAGGGGCAATGCACTGGCTGACGCGGCAGCAAAGAATGCTGTCAAACTGCCTCAGCACTTCTCCTTGCTGAGTGAAGAGGACACTCTCCCACACACGTGCATGCCACCGCCCCTCTCTGAGCTGCAGGCTAAAGCTTCGCAAGAGGAGGTGTCAGCATGGCGTAAACATGGATGTGTAAGAAGGGATGGAGTGTGGGAGGGTCCTAATCGTAAACCATGTCTTCCAAAATGGCTGTTCCCACACTATGCAAAATTGACACATGGTCGTACGCATGTGTCAAAGGGAGCTATGCAGGCTGCTGTGGGACAGCATTGGTTTACGAAAGGATTCACAATTTACTCTCAGAGATTCTGTGAGAAATGTGTCATCTGTGCTCAGCACAATGTGGGCAGGGCTGTTTTGAGAACAGCACATGCAGCTCACCCACCACCAGACCAGCCATTTGATCACGTCATGATGGACTTTGTCCAACTTTCTCCATCAGAAAAGAAACTGCATTGTTTGGTAATGGTGGATATGTTTTCAAAATGGTTGGAAGTTTTTCCATCACGGAAAAATGATGCTCAAGCAGTGGCAAAGGCACTGATCACTGAAATCATTCCAAGATGGGGCGTGCCTAGAATGATCAGCAGTGATAATGGAGCACATTTTGTCAACCAAGTAATCAGCCAGATAGGAGATTACTATGGTATTGATTTGAAAACACACTGTGCTTATCATCCACAGAGTGGAGGAGCAATTGAACGCGAGAACGCAACATTGAAGGTGAAATTGGTTAAATGTTGTGCCGAAACAGGCCTCCCATGGACAAAGGTCCTGCCAATAGTACTATTTCAAATAAGGACAGGAGTTAGGGCCAGGTGTGGCCTGAGCCCGTTTGAAGTTCTCTATGGCAGACCTGCCAATACTGGCGTAAGTCCAGCCAAAGGGATCTCGTTATCAACGGATCTCTTTGATCATGATATGTTGAAGTACTGTGTGAATTTAACCAAAACTCTTCAGCAGGTGCACAGACAAGTCAAAGAGGCCTTACCCAAGCCTGCGACGGGACCACTGCACAACCTGGTCCCAGGGGACTGGGTATTCATCCGAGACTGCAAGAGGAAGTCGTGGAAGACAGCGCGCTGGGCTGGGCCATATCAGATCCTACTCACCACGCACACAGCCGTCAAGGTGGGAGAGAGAGGAACGTGGGTCCACGCCCAGCACTGCAAGAGAGCACCGCCACTAGACCTGCTTGCTGAAGGTCAGTAGGCCTGCCCATCACGGGTGGGGCCCCTGCAGCTGAGAGGAAGTAAAAAAAAGAGGTTTTCCGCCTCCTCGGAGGCAGCCTCTGAAGCAGCTGTGAGGCTGTGAAGCAAAAAAAAAAAGAGGTTTTCCGCCTCCTCGGAGGCGGCCTCTGGGAGCGGCAAAGAGGTTTTGAGGCAAGAGGTTTTCCGCCTCATCGAAGGCAGCCTCCAGGAGAAGCCGGCCTCTGAGATTGCTATCTCACCTCTCAGGAGGAGGTTTGAGGTTTGTGTCGCCTGTTCTGCTTCACAGACATTAAGCTTGAAGACTAACAGGATACACACCAACATCTTAGAGATTGGATTAAGCACGGACCATTTGCGTATAAAAAAAATCGTAAAGAGAAGAAGATGTACAGGGACACGGGAGGGAGGAAAGGGCGTTTCCTAACATGCAGGGGAACTACTTGTATATTTGCTGTGATTGCCATTGTTATCACTGTGCCGTTCATATGGTGGGAATCTGAGATTGTGAAAGAGGGGAGAAAGCAAAATGCAAGAAACAGGACTGATAGATTAGACCTGCATGCCACTGACACACCGACCACCATGCCTGCAATGCAGACTATCGTAATGGAGAGAAAGAGACGCAGTATAATTGACCCAGAGTGGAGTTTAGACCACCCTGATCCGAAGCATCCCTTCCACACGAATACATGGTGGAGATATTCTAAATTCTTGGCGGAAAAAGCAAATATGAGCAAATGTTATGTGTGCTCTGTAATGCCAGTGTCCCTGCATCATACTAGACTTAGGGCATTAAATATGTCCCTCAACCAATCTTACTGTTTGATGGCGTTAAGTGTCCACCCCGGCTATGTGAATGGTAAAGCAGTATTGTTTTCAAAGGCAAACTTCTCAACTCCCTTGAAGTTGCCTCCTGGCCACTCAATCATTAGCGATTTAGAGGGACCTTTGTGCACCCCACGTGATGATTACATGGCTTGGAGTGCCATCACTGAGCCATTGCGAGAGCCAATAGAAATTCCTGATTGGGTGAAATATCCGATATGTGTGGCTGCAAAAGGGTCACGCTATGTGGGAGCCTTATCTGAGGAGAGGTGTCAGATAACTTACTCCTATTGTCCTCACCAAAACGAACTGCATGCTTACAATTGTCTCATTAATAGTGATTGTAATAGAGATGAGATAAGGAGCGATGCTGCTTTGGCTCTAAATAGAGCACAAGCAGCACCGCTCCCTTGGGGTGGGAAAGGAGAATGCAGTCCGGTCGTGCCGGGACCCAAGGGGACCAGATTGTTGGCAGACTGGTACTGGGTATGTGGACACCGAGCGTGGGCATCTCTCCCTCCTCTTTGGGGAGGGGTGTGTGCTCTGTCTAAGGTGGTTGAACCGACCGTGATTTTTAGGACAGTTTCAGATGTGTCAGACACACACAGCCGTAGCAAAAGAGATGCTTTGACAGGATCAGTCCCAGAATTTGTGCCATGGGAACATAGAATATGGAACGGATGGCAGAAATTTGGTCAAAGTATTGTCCCTAGTATAGGCCTGGGAGTTGTGAGGGATGAGGTTGAAGTGAACAGGTATGCTTTGCTACGTTTCATCAATGCCAGTGTAAGTGTTGACAAAGCGGCCCGGAAGGAATTGACAGCCTTACGAATAATGACACTCCAACACAGGTTGGTGCTTGACCAGATGCTGGCCGCTAGTGGCGGCGTTTGTGCGGTAATTGGGCAAACGTGTTGTACTTACATCCCAGAAAATGATGCTGATGGAGGTGAAATCTCTAGGGGGATTCGAGCCATGACGGGACTGCGAGCTGAGTTAGAAGCTAGAGAGGTGAAGGGAAAGGGATGGTTTGAGTGGCTGACTGGAACTTGGCAAGGCTTACTTGTGAAGGTGGGAGTGATATTGGCTGCGATAATGATGTTTATGCTGATTATGAATTGTGTCTTGGTTCCAATGTGTCAGAGAATGTGTTTTCCTGCTACCAGAATGTACAAGGAGCCAAGGGAAGAGGTTGAGTGGATTCCACCTTATTTTGAGGTAATGAATTTTAGTGAGATCGTGTAGTAACCAATACTAGTGGAGGTGAAAACATGATAATGAAATTGATGTTTCACAGGTTGTTATAAGTGTGGACCAATAAAAGGGCCATCCTGCCTCTGACACACTTTGTTTATGCTATGAAATTCTGGGTAAATAATCATGCTTGATTTGATGTTGTTTTCTTATTGTTAATCGTAAAGTAGTATATTCATTTTATCGTGATAAAAGTTTGTTTAGCAAAATAATGATTCATTTCAGTGGGGAAGGACTAATGACAACATTTTGCTAAAAGTTTGAACAGGAAAATGTTTGATATAACACTCTGACTTACTGAAATTGATGAAGTTGTTTTTATTAATCATTAAGGATAAAGGTGTTAAAGTTTTTTTCTATTATTGTTTTGCTATATATATATCTATAAAAAAAACTAACTAATGTTCTTCTTATCAATGATTTTCCCTTTTTCTAATTGATAACAATGTCTAATTCTTATCAAAAGTGTGGAATTGTGAGGGTAAAATAATTGATTGACTGCTTATTGTTAGATTGTTGAATAATGTAGACTCTGTTTAGTTATGAGCTAATTAACATGCATGGATAAATTTAAGCTATTTAACTTAAATGGGCTGGGAAGCAGTTTGTTTTGTTTAGGAGGGGAACCCAGCTGGAGAACAGTGGATAACGTGTTATTTTGTCTTCCTGGTGTAGAGAGGATTTTCTGTTTCAGTTTGTTGAAAGAACCAGGCTTTTATTTTGTCTTCATGGAAAATATCCCGTGGGATTGAACCGGCCACCTCATCTGTGCCAGGGGGGTGGCTGGATATAACTGAGATGTCATGTTTATGTTCGGCGCACAACACTTGGAGGTTGTGACACTCTGCAGAGTTTTTGAGAATTGGAATAAACAAATCTTATTCATTACAAACGAGCAACTCATTAATTGGGTCATCAACAAGGCATTTCATCTGAATTTTCCCCAACAGGGTTTCCTGCTGTTATGGAGGAAATTACTGTTCAAAACTATTGTTTAGATGTCTGACGTCTTACTGATGCCAAAAATGAATGGTTAAAGTGACTGATCGAATTTCACAAAAAGCCGTTTATCTCTGAATAATTTTTCAGACGCTGAAACCATGCTGTATTCAACTGCTAATGCTTACATAACTACTAACTCTACAAACTAACTCTTTTAGACAGAGAAAGCACACATTCTATTAGTTCTTTTGAGATATTGTGTGTTCACAAAATCTTAGCAGAAAAGAATCCTTGGGTCTTGAAAGATGAGCCAGAATCCTCAAAAAAAACCTCTGGCAGAACCTACCTACAGTAAAAAAAAAACGGCTGGCAGTGAATGTGTTAATACATTTTAAGTGCATCAAATAATAGCCCCATTGTCAATCCACAAAAACGGACTTCTATCCATACCCAGAACTCCTGTAGCTCTGTCAGATGGCCGATGTTTTCAATTTTCTTCACACGGTTGGCTGCAATGTCCAGAGTCGTGAGCTTTCTCTGTAAGGGGAAACCAACAGTGTTGACATGACATTTTGTCAAATAGTGACAAACTTTGTTGTCATATGTTTTGCATGGCTAGCAAAAGTGCTTGATGGACGGTGTGGCATTCTGCCGGGCCTTTCAGAAATGTTCTGCTGTATTTCTATAACTCACATTGTTCTCTAAGCCCTCGATGACCTCAATGCCATTGTGGCTCAGGTACAGCTCTCTCAGGTTGCCCAGGCTCTGCAGACCCTCGATTTTGGTGATGCGGTTACTCTGGAGATAAGTACACAAACACACTCACTCATCCATTTCTAATCATTTGGATTTTTTCTTTTCTTATTACCACTTCTACAAACATGGAGGAGGACTGTATGAGAATACCTGAATGCTTAGAACAGTCAGGTTGTGCAAACCCTCTAAATGCTGGAGCTGAGTTATCTTATTGGTGCCAAGGAACAAACTTTGCAAAGAGGCGAGCGCATCCAAGTTCTCGATTACCTGTGAACACAACAAAATGGAGACAGACACACAGAGACATCAGAGCCATGTATATAGAAGAGTCGCGACATCTCCATTCACTCCAATGGACCAGTTTTTTACTCTCAAGAGTTCCAGGAAGTAAGGTCCTGGATTAAGCAGCACTGTCGAGTTGCAGCAAAATGGACAGTGTGTGTTGTACTTTGAAAAAATGATTGAATTAGCCATTCAGAAATGTATTTTAATTTCTTTCTTTCTTACTCCACAATGTTGCAGTGAACGGGTTTTAATTTGTGTAATATCTGATTGACACAAAGTTTCAAGGTTTGGGTAATATCGGATTCATAAAAAGTTTCAAGGTCACTGGCCCTTGCGGTCTCACCCGGATGCGGTTGGAGCCCAGCTCCAGCATCTCCAGGCCTGTGAGTTGTTCCAGGTTGGCGATGCAGCTTATTTTGTTGTGCAGCAAAAAGAGTTTCTTCAGCCGAGTCAAGTGCTCCAGACCTTCCGCCTTCCTCAGGAGATTGAAGGACATGTCCAGCTGCCTGTTAATCAGTCAAACAAATGTGTTGAATAGAGTCATTGGGAATTGAGAAGATTCTCCATGTCCTAAAATGTCAGCCATAGAAAGATTGAAGTGGGGTCGTGTGATCATTGGCAGAGCATGTCTATAATTTGCCATTTGAATCATCTGACCATGTCAGCCATTTTTGCAGACTGACCATGTCAGTCATTTTTACAGACTGCTGGTGCGTGCGTGGGCCTATTGGTAAAAACCTGGTCCCTTTTTCCTCCTGTACATAGCCCTGAAAAATAACCTCAGGTAAAACTAGTCCAGCCCAAACTAAACTGACATCCTTTCATTCATTGTATGTATGCATGTACTGTATGTATGTATGTATGTATGTATGTATGTATGTATATATATATATATATATATATATATATATATATATATATGTATATATATGTATATACTGTATATGTATGTATATGTATGTGTGTATATATACTGTATGTATGTGTATGTAATGTATATGTATGTATATATATAGGGAGAGAGAGAGAGAGAGAGAGAGAGAGAGAGAGAGAGAGAGAGAGAGAGAGAGAGAGAGAGAGAGAGAGAGAGAAAACGGAGTAGGCATTCCCATCTCTGTAATTTTGGAGATTACAGACATGGCAAAGATGACATTAGAGATGTCCTATGTTAACAACAGTCCTAAAAATGAATTTGGACCAAATAGGGCATAACCCATTGATACCTGATGCAGCATTTGCGTGTATATCCCTCATTTGTGTGTGTATCCCTTTAAGACCGATACACACACAAATGCTGCATCAGGTATCAATGGGTAAAGTTGAGCAAATTTGGTCAGCAAGCATCCAGTTTCCTTTGGACTCACTCCAGTTCTGTGAGGTTCTGCAGGTTCTCCAGTTTGCGGATTTGATTGTCATAGAGATCCAATTCCTGCAGTGAGCTCAGACTGTCAAGGTTCTCTATCTTTTTGATGAGGTTCTGTCGTAAGGAGAGTGTCTGCATAAACACAGAGATAAGAAGAAAACAAAATTGATACAATCAGATATCGGCAGCTCTATTTTCTCATATACTGTATACTACAACAACCTTCGTTCTTCTGATATGATTAACTAAGGGAAAAAAAGAAAAGGAAGGGGGGAAAACATGCCTGAAAGAAACCCTAAGGGGCCATTCATACCAAAAGCATTTTTGGAGCTGCCAGCTAGACGTGCTCCTCTTTTAATGAACGCACCTGGCGTTTCAGCACTGGTGGCGTCTGTTGTTTTTGGAGGAGCGCTGCGGGCGTTTTAAAGCTGGAAAAAGTTGAACATTAGAGGAAAAGCGCGCTGCTCGTCATTTTCACTCTTCCTACCTTTTCTCCTCCCGAGGGATCCTCCAACCTCCGCTTCTGCCAGAATTGGCAATAATCTGGCTTTCGTGTTGACAGTGAACAACATCAAACAGACAAAACCAGCTGGCTACTGTCCGTGTGGTCGTTGTGTTCTGATCTGTACTGCACGCGACTGCAGGGGGAAACAAAACGGAGCAGGAAAAAACCGCTCCGTGCGCTGTGTTTTGTGCACAATGGAAGCGCTCTCGACATGATTTTCATAGCGTTCTGACTGAAAAAAAAACGCTTTTGGTCTGAATGTCACCTAAATTGTCATTTGTTTTTCCTGTCACTTCACAAACCAAGGAGTAACCCCAGACCCTGCATCCAACATGGCTACCATTACTGCATCAGACACTGACAGAGTGGCAGTTATAGGTTGCATCCCATTTGGTAACAATTTGTCCTCGTCTCCTCTCCTTGCGTCTCTTCCTCGACTCCTCGGTCAAAGGTCACAGAGGAAACAAGTCTTTTCTGAAAATCGCGTTAAAAAAACACTTTTACGCTTCAAAAGCCATAAAAATGGCCCTCGTTTGTGAAGATTATCTTGCTGAACACAAACTATGCTGTCCCCATACTAAAATCCCATTCACTTTTCCCCTTACGGAACCAGAAGTGCTACTTTCTGGACTCATTCCTGCGGCACAAAATAGGTTATGACCAGTTACTTACTTTAGCCTTCAGAAGCACCTCCAATCCTTCAATCTTTCCAATACGACAGTGAACAAGATCTACATCCTAGAAACCCAAGAGACAAGTTAATTTACTGCTTCCACACTCACAAAACATGGGTTCAAGCTTTGTGATTTGTGAGCGGAGGCAAACAACAATGCTCTCACGATCTTCTCACCTCTTCCTCTGAGTCCAAGGTTATGGTGTCCATATCAACAGGAGACTCTTCTTTACCTAAAAGGACAGTAGGAATGAATTAGATAAACACACTCTGCTATTACATCAGGGTAATCATTAAGATCATGTACACACAGAGAGGTGTTTTTAAACATCAGTGGCACCTGCCTGAATATTGTTTGCCTGAAATGACCAGTGATGGTTATGCAACACTGTCATGGATAGGCAAACTATGTTTTGCACGTCTGATTGTTATGGATGTAAAAGTCATTTTACAGATGACGACCTGAACGCCACGAGGTGCCTGAGTGATTATGGAGGGACAGGGCGGGGTCATCCCTATGTTCCCCGGGTCCTATGTTCCCCGCTTTTCCCAAATAGGGTCCTATGTTCCCCGCTATGTTCCCTGGGAGAGGTTAGGTTTTGGGTTAGGGTCTGGGGGAGGTTAGGTTTAGGCGTGGGGGGTGGGAGAGGTTAGGTTTTGGGTTAGGGTCTGGGGGAGGTTAGGTTTAGGGTTTGTGAAAAACGGGGAATATAGAACCCAGGGAACATAGAACCCGGGGAACATAGACATGATCCCGACAGGGCTTGTGATGACTTACTTGTTGTCGCAGGCTGATTGGGGTCCACCTCGCCGTTGATGCTCTTCCTCCGGGTCTCATCATCACCAGACTCCTCAGACTCACCCCTCCGGTCCACTACAGGCAGCAGCAGACAATGGGAAGGGGTGCTTAATGTCATTATATATAGGTTAAAGACACATGCATGCCTCACATACATGCTTTTAAATGTCTATTTTATCCTCTTCTTTTATTATTTTCTTTTCTTGAGGCATCCATTTTATGTGAAGCACTTTGAATTGTATTTGAATTGCCTCTGTCTGTGTATGAAATGTGCTATACAAATAAACTTGACTTGACATACATATCTCAGTCACACATTCAGCTGAATTTGTGAAATCAAATTTTGTCCATGTCAGATTCTAGTCAGTGGGACGCCAAGGCTAGGCCTGGCCCCAGCCCCAGCTAACAGTGAATTCAGGACAGCCATGTGCAGTAGTCATCCTGGTGGGTTAACTTTAACGTTAGCAAGATTGGTCATGTCTCTGCAACCACGATCCTACTAGTCATGTCTAACGTTACACAAATGAGCACTGAATCAAGCTGTGACTCGCTGTGAATGGGATGAGGGCAAATCCTCTTCGTCGTGTCAGATAGCTCGCTAGCTTGATAACGACGTTAGCTAACGTAAAAACGTTACCAAACGAGGCTAATCATCTTAGCGTTAGCTAGGCAATGCTAGCTAGCTTGTTGTTGTTAGCATATTAGCTAACGTTAGCAAGCCAAGGGTGAAGCTTTGGCCAGCAACTAGGAATAATAATGTTGATTTGATCACCGTGCTCAAATGGATATAGAGATGTTTGTCTAGATAAATGTCGGTTCAACCAACTGATCAAATCATGAAACTGTTGCATCTTTATTTCACCTTCCATTTCTTGAAGCTCTCCAACAGCAGACAGGGACGCCATTATTTCCTGTAAACAGACCTAGCTGCGTTCTATGAGCAAATATAAGAGCTAGCAAATATAAGAAGTTCCGGTGAGATTTTTCAAAAAATTTCAAAGTAAAAGAACGATTCTGCACAATTATAGAGCAGACAGGGGCGAATGAAAAATGATTATTTTCCACATTAAACTAATAAACTAAGCATTTAAATAAAGCTATACAATACAAACGATGTTTTCTGTATGACAATAACTGTTTCAATAACATTGAGAACTTTCTTCTCAGTATCTTAATAGATAAAAGCTGTTCACTGGAGTGCATAGCCTTTACAAATTGGACACTGGACAGGTTTGTGTTCAGAGTGGGAGTTTGCCAAACATATGCACACACTCGGGTAGACCTCCTCTATGACATCCCACTCTCAGCTAAGGCCATTAGGAGTAAAAACAAATATGGCGGCCCATCAAACCCACCCAAACACACTACAGTGACATTTCTGGACAGCTTTTGAACAGTGGACACCCCCGTGTCCAAGATGTCGCCACAAACCATATGTGCACGCGCTCAGGGAGACCTCCTCTATGACATTCCACCCTCCGCTAAGGCCATTAGGAGTAAAAACAAATATGGCGGCCCATCAAACCCCATCAAACACACTACGGTGACATTCCTGGACAGCTTTTGAACAGTGGACACCCCCGTGTCCAAGATGTCGCCACAAACCATATGTGCACGCGCTCAGGGAGACCTCCTCTATGACATCCCACCCTCCGCTAAGGCCATTAGGAGTAAAAACAAATATGGCGGCCCATCAAACCCACCCAAACACACTACGGTGACATTTCTGGACAGCTTTTGAACAGTGGACACCCCCGTGTCCAAGATGTCGCCACAAACCATATGTGCACGCGCTCAGGGAGACCTCCTCTATGACATCCCACCCTCCGCTAAGGCCATTAGGAGTAAAAACAAATATGGCGGCCCTGTAAACCCCATCAAACACACTACGGTGACATTTCTGGACAGCTTTTGACACAGTGGACACCCCCGTGTCCAAGATGTCGCCACAAACCATATGTGCATGCGCTCAGGGAGACCTCCTCTATGACATCCCACCCTCCGCTAAGGCCATTAGGAGTAAAAACAAATATGGCGGCCCATCAAACCCCATCAAACACACTACGGTGACATTTCTGGACAGCTTTTGAACAGTGGACACCCCCGTGTCCAAGATGTCGCCACAAACCATATGTGCACGCGCTCAGGGAGACCTCCTCTATGACATCCCACCCTCCGCTAAGGCCATTAGGAGTAAAAAAAAATATGGCGGCCCATCAAACCCCATCAAACACACTACGGTGACATTTCTGGACAGCTTTTGACACAGTGGACACCCCCGTGTCCAAGATGTCGCCACACACCATATGTGCACGCGCTCAGGGAGACCTCCTCTATGACATCCCACCCTCCGCTAAGGCTATTAGGAGTAAAAACAAATATGGCGGCCCATCAAACCCCATCAAACACACTACGGTGACATTTCTGGACAGCTTTTGAACAGTGGACACCCCCGTGTCCAAGATGTCGCCACAAACCATATGTGCACACGCTCAGGGAGACCTCCTCTATGACATCCCACCCTCCGCTAAGGCCATTAGGAGTAAAAACAAATATGGCGGCCCATCAAACCCCATCAAACACACTACGGTGACATTTCTGGACAGCTTTTGAACAGTGGACACCCCCGTGTCCAAGATGTCGCCACAAACCATATGTGCACGCGCTCAGGGAGACCTCCTCTATGACATCCCACCCTCCGCTAAGGCCATTAGGAGTAAAAACAAATATGGCGGCCCATCAAACCCCATCAAACACACTACGGTGACATTTCTGGACAGCTTTTGAACAGTGGACACCCCCGTGTCCAAGATGTCGCCACAAACCATATGTGCACGCGCTCAGGGAGACCTCCTCTATGACATCCCACCCTCCGCTAAGGCCATTAGGTATATCCTCAATGTGCCCACAAAGGTCTGTAATTCTTTACAGATTCTGGCAAATAAAAAGACAAATTGTACAATGACATTTTTTCCATAGTGTTTAAAATTGTTTGACAAAATATACAATCAGTTTTTCATATATTTTTAACTGTTATAATATCCTTGCATAGTAAGAACATGAATGTGACAAGGATTAACCAGGAATGAGAAAAAAAACAATTGTTTCACTGATGTCACAATGTCTATGACATGCAAAGTTGAGCAATTGTGCGCTGAGTGATGTCACCTTGAGCAATTGCGATGTCATCAGTGAGAGATGTCATCAGTGATGTGAATGCGAATCCGCACAGCGGGCAAGCACGCTCTGCGGGCGAGCCTAACCCTAACCCCTTCTAGTACTAGAAATCTGTGCGTGGAGACTAGAGAGGATGTGTCATGGGTGCACTTTTTTGGGGTGTATTTTAGCTTTGCACGCTCAGTTTCTCTGGCTGAAGTCAGAGATGTCACTTCAGCAATTGTGATGTCATCAGTGATGTCACTCAAGCAAATGTGTGCTGTGGGCCGCCTTATTAGTGTCAATAGGATACTATTATGCTATTAGTTTTTCCAATAGACATTTACTTTGCCCTACACTGTTCAATCCTCCACACTGGATCTTGGAGGTATGCATGCATAGAGGCTTGCATATTGTGGCAGATCAATTAGCATACATTTTCTTTTGAACATTGTCACATCAAATATCTGTTTCCTGCCCCGCAAAACCCTTTTCAGACCAACTACATTTTCAACATTAATCAATGTACTGTGTGATATATCATACTCTCTTCCAAGAGCAAAGCATTTCCTGTTACCATGTTGCTCTACTACAACGTAATAGTATACAGTGATTATGTGTCCATTCAGCAACAAAACAGTGAAGCTGTTCCTTTTCACTACTCTTGTGAACTCCTGTGAGTAATACAGTTCTCCGCTGACTAGAAGTCTACTGAATATTTTCACAACTGTATCCGCGGTGACTGGAAGTTGCTCATGACCAGTGTCTCTTCACTACTAAGTTTTCGTGAATAATGCAAACCAAGGGTAATAACCTGATCGCCTACTCTTTCAAACTGCTTCAGTCTTTTTTGACCAGTTAAGTTTTTATACAGTTGGATGCATTCAGGCACAGCATTTCTCAGTGCATCATTCCTCAAAAGAGGCAATACTTGCCGATATGTGAATTCTTTCATTATCTGTAAAGGAACACATTGAGTGCCATGAAACATTTTTAGTATTTCTCCATTAAATGACTCAAATATATAAAAAAAAACTCGTAACGGGACAAGCCTTTTACAAGTCTTTTATTGTCACACGAACACCACAACACATGCATGCGGCCACAACACACTCATGCTGACGGTGGCCGGTGAAAAGTGTCCTCTGCATTTAACCCATCCAGGCATGTCCTTTCCTCCGGGGGGCAGGCCAGGAGCAGTGGTCGCTTTCTCGTACAGCGCCCGGGGACCAACTTCGGGTGTTGTCGTCACTGGTCGGATGACGATGACGATCTGATCTTCTGCATGTTTTTAGTGGGGGGGTTATATACGGAGGAACCCCCTGGGGGAGCACGGGGAGAACATGCAAACTCCACACAGAGAGAAAGGCCCTTACGACAAGATACCCCACCTGGGCAGTAGGCACTGAAGATATGGGGGGGAACACAACCACAGCGCCCACAGTGTCCCAGGCGAGAATCGAACTCAGGACCTTCTGACTGTGAGGCGACAGCTCTACCACTGAGCCACCGTGCACCCAGAATGAGGCAACAAAGGTCCCCAATTCTTTACAGATTCTGGCAAATGGAGACATAAATGTACATTAAATGACACATTTTGCTTTCCATACAGTGTTTCGAATTGTTTGACAAAATCTACTACGAGTTTTTCACATCTTTTTAAGTCCTCTGTTTATTTAGTTAAACAACTATGAAGACACTTAAGGGGAAATGTAAAGTAAAAACATTTGAGTTTAAGGGCTTAGGCCAGTCAAGCAAAACAGTTAAAAGTTTAAAAGATAAACAAGTTGCATGAGTAAAACAGTTCAGTCAAGGTTAGGGTAACATAAAAAAAATCACACCCAGTTGTTAAGTTTTGTGGACCGGTTCTCACCATTTATTTTGAATGATGAACATCCAATCTGAAAATGATCCATCCAATCTGAAAAACTGACAAGGAGGGAAGTCTATGTTACCCATATTGGTGAGAGAGAGGATAATTGTCTCTCTATAATTCTTCCAACCTTCTTATCCCGCCAGGCTTTAATGCCGCCATTTTTTTTTTTACTCCTAATGGCCTTAGCGGAGGGTGGGATGTCATAGAGGAGGTCTCCCTGAGCGCGTGCACATATGGTTTGTGGCGACATCTTGGACACGGGGGTGTCCACTGTTCAAAAGCTGTCCAGAAATGTCACCGTAGTGTGTTTGATGGGGTTTGATGGGCCGCCATATTTGTTTTTACTCCTAATGGCCTTAGCGGAGGGTGGGATGTCATAGAGGAGGTCTCCCTGAGCGCGTGCACATATGGTTTGTGGCGACATCTTGGACACGGGGGTGTCCACGGTGTCAAAAGCTGTCCAGAAATGTCACCGTAGTGTGTTTGATGGGGTTTGATGGGCCGCCATATTTGTTTTTACTCCTAATGGCCTTAGCGGAGGGTGGGATGTCATAGAGGAGGTCTCCCTGAGCGCGTGCACATATGGTTTGTGGCGACATCTTGGACACGGGGGTGTCCACTGTTCAAAAGCTGTCCAGAAATGTCACCGTAGTGTGTTTGATGGGGTTTGATGGGCCGCCATATTTGTTTTTACTCCTAATGGCCTTAGCGGAGGGTGGGATGTCATAGAGGAGGTCTCCCTGAGCGCGTGCACATATGGTTTGTGGCGACATCTTGGACACGGGGGTGTCCACTGTTCAAAAGCTGTCCAGAAATGTCACCGTAGTGTGTTTGATGGGGTTTGATGGGCCGCCATATTTGTTTTTACTCCTAATGGCCTTAGCGGAGGGTGGGATGTCATAGAGGAGGTCTCCCTGAGCGCGTGCACATATGGTTTGTGGCGACATCTTGGACACGGGGGTGTCCACTGTTCAAAAGCTGTCCAGAAATGTCACCGTAGTGTGTTTGATGGGGTTTGATGGGCCGCCATATTTGTTTTTACTCCTAATGGCCTTAGCGGAGGGTGGGATGTCATAGAGGAGGTCTCCCTGAGCGCGTGCACATATGGTTTGTGGCAACATCTTGGACACGGGGGTGTCCACTGTGTCAAAAGCTGTCCAGAAATGTCACCGTAGTGTGTTTGGGTGGGTTTGATGGGCCGCCATATTTTTTTTTACTCATAATGGCCTTAGCGGAGAGTGGGATCTCATAGAGGAGGTCTTCCTGAGCACGTGCATATGTTTGGCAAGCTCCCACTCTGAACACAAACCTGTCCAGAGTCCAATTTGTAAAGGCTAGCACTCCAGTGAACAGGTTTTAGCCATTTACATACTGAGAAGAGCTTTCTCAATGTTATTAAAACAGTTGGTGTTAAACAGAAACATAATTTGTATTGTATACCTTCGTTTAGATGCTTTGTTTATTGTTTTAATCTGCGAACTAACCATTTTTCTATGCCTTATAAAAACATGAATTACGCCGCTTTTACTCTGAAGGTAACCGGAAGTCTTATATTTGCTAGCTCTGCAAACCGGAAGTAAAGCGGAAGTCTTATATTTGTTCATGGAACACAGCTAACAGAAGCTACAACCGCTCGGCCAATCCGGTGGAAGCACCCTGGTGCGCTCTGCTTTCAGACACCAGATGGGGCTGTGAACACACAGCAAATAACAGCCAGACAGCTGAAAACGAATGGTTCTTCTACTAGCCTACTACTACTACAACTAGGCCGAGCAATTGTGATGATGTCATGAGTGAAGTCACTCAAGCAACTGTGACGTCATCAGTGATGTCATAAGTGATGTCACTCAAGAATTGTGATGTCATCAGTGATGTCATAAATCCTTTCTGGCTGAGGGTATATAAGTGGTGGCAGTATAGTAGTGCAGTATTGTCTCGTCAACATTCAGTACATTCACCAGCAGCTTCAGGTGAGTCAACCCTCGCTACGACAGCATCTCCCCAGCAAGAAGAGATGGTACTCCTCAACACCACAACAGTTCTTGAAAGGATGAGGGAGATCAGGCAGGTTGGCCAACCCCGCCGCATCCCGGTGGCCCCTAAGCGCCTGCGCCGGAGGATCATCTCTGCGCCCCTGGTCATCAGGCTGTGTGTCCATAGACGGGCCAGGAAGCCTATGAGACTGTGGTGGAAAGACGGCTCCAGACCTGCATCTGATCAGTCCTTCCAGCTGGCAGACTCCTCTCTCAGACCTACATCTGATCAGTCCTTCCAGCTGGCAGACTCCACCCTCAGACCTGCATCTGATCAGTCCTTCCAGCTGGCAGACTCCACCCTCAGACCTGCATCTGATCAGTCCTTCCAGCTGGCAGACTCCACCCTCAGACCTGCATCTGATCAGTCCTTCCAGCTGGCAGACTCCACCCTCAGACCTGCATCTGATCAGTCCTTCCAGCTGGCAGACTCCTCTCTCAGACCTGCATCTGATCAGTCCTTCCAGCTGGCAGACTCCACCCTCAGACCTGCATCTGATCAGTCCTTCCAGCTGGCAGACTCCACCCTCAGACCTGCATCTGATCAGTCCTTCCAGCTGGCAGACTCCACCCTCAGACCTACATCTGATCAGTCCTTCCAGCTGGCAGACTCCACCCTCAGACCTACATCTGATCAGTCCTTCCAGCTGGCAGACTCCACCCTCAGACCTACATCTGATCAGTCCTTCCAGCTGGCAGACTCCTCTCTCAGACCTACATCTGATCAGTCCTTCCAGCTGGCAGACTCCACCCTCAGACCTGCATCTGATCAGTCCTTCCAGCTGGCAGACTCCACCCTCAGACCTGCATCTGATCAGTCCTTCCAGCTGGCAGACTCCACCCTCAGACCTACATCTGATCAGTCCTTCCAGCTGGCAGACTCCACCCTCAGACCTACATCTGATCAGTCCTTCCAGCTGGCAGACTCCACCCTCAGACCTACATCTGATCAGTCCTTCCAGCTGGCAGACTCCACCCTCAGACCTACATTTGATCAGTCCTTCCAGCTGGCAGACTCCACCCTCAGACCTACATCTGATCAGTCCTTCCAGCTGGCAGACTCCACCCTCAGACCTACATCTGATCAGTCCTTCCAGCTGGCAGACTCCTCTCTCAGACCTACATCTAATCAGTCCTTCCAGCTGACAGACTCCTCTCTCAGACCTACATCTGATCAGTCCTTCCAGCTGGCAGACTCCTCTCTCAGACCTGCATCTGATCAGTCCTTCCAGCTGGCAGACTCCTCTCTCAGACCTACATCTGATCAGTCCTTCCAGCTGGCAGACTCCACCCTCAGACCTACATCTGATCAGTCCTTCCAGCTGGCAGACTCCACCCTCAGACCTACATCTGATCAGTCCTTCCAGCTGGCAGACTCCACCCTCAGACCTGCATCTGATCAGTCCTTCCAGCTGGCAGACTCCACCCTCAGACCGGCATCTGATCAGTCCTTCCAGCTGGCAGACTCCTCTCTCAGACCTACATCTGATCAGTCCTTCCAGCTGGCAGACTCCTCTCTCAGACCTACATCTGATCAGTCCTTCCAGCTGGCAGACTCCTCTCTCAGACCTACATCTGATCAGTCCTTCCAGTTGGCAGACTCCTCTCTCAGACCTACATCTGATCAGTCCTTCCAGCTGGCAGACTCCACCCTCAGACCTGCATCTGATCAGTCCTTCCAGCTGGCAGACTCCTCTCTCAGACCTGCATCTGATCAGTCCTTCCAGCTGGCAGACTCCTCTCTCAAAGCTGAGGCTCTTGAAAGGACGAGATAGGACGAGCAGGACCGGTTCTCACAGCCTTGCAGTAAGAATGTTGACAGTGAGCAGTCCACCTTTCCACCGTAACTTCACCTGAACATCGATAACAGTGTCCTGACCCCACACCCTGAGGTGATTGTTGTCACACCTAAAAGAATCCAACACATTCTCTGAAAGACTAAGAAGAAGAACAACAACAACAGCAATAAGAATAATCATAATAATAAACATTATTGAACTACACAGGGCAATTGAGCGCGGTTTCCACAGTAAAACTTGGCCACTGAAGTGTGATGAAATCACTATCGCTGCCATTGCCACTCGCCACCTCAAACCCCTTTTTAACCCAATGTACTGTACATATGACTGTACACTGTATCATTACATTGTTGTCACTTTGTCTTTGTCCTTCATGCCGGTGTATGATTATGTTGTGTGTGTCTATGCCAGTACCAAAGACACATTTCCGTCTTGTGCAAATTTGATGGACAATAAAG
>NC_139639.1:6423681-6478681 GCF_964638095.1 Poromitra crassiceps
AACAAAACCTTCTACATTATCAGACCAGTAAACCACTGCATTGATAATCAGGTCAACAAATAGGAAAGAAGGATTTGATGTGAGCCCAAGTTTGGACATAACTGGCGCAACATACAGCAGCATTATTTAACTAACTGGGTAAATGTTTTTTTGCTGGCCGCATAGCACAGAATCATTGACTAGCCAGGCAGCTGAGAAACATACTTTTTAACTCTTTCCAACTGAAACTATTATCTTGTAAGGAACTACTATAAGAAAAAATAAATAAAGTAAGATACATTGTCATAAAATGACTATTTAGTATTACACAGTTTTTGCCCCACTTGGTTAATTATATTAACTTTTAATCTTTTTATTATTGTATATTTCTTCTAACTTATCGTGTCCCTATGTATAATGCACCTTGTGCACCACCAACCACACCAAGTCAATTTCCTTGTATGTGCATACCGTGGCCAAATAAATAATAAAATTCTATTCTATTCTATTCTAACATAGAAGCCGGAAAATACCATAAAGATAAGGTGAATTATTGAGTGCCACAGACAGACTATAAGTGTATGAATATTTTCTGTGATAGATAGGCCTGCTGTTGTATTGATCATAAAGTTGATCATAAAATAACAATATTATATTGCTTTCTGACAGGCTTTAAAGCCCTCACAGACCACGTGCTGATGATGTTACACCAACCAATCAGGCTCGAGGCGGATGTGCATTTCAAAGGAAAACACTCCATCCAAAGCATAGGGGCGTTAAACCTGAAGAAGAGAGTGCAGAAAGTTTGGGTCTGACGCTGACTGCAGCCAGGCTAGGTCCGTCTGGCTTCATCGGTTCACTTTGGTTTACGGCCAAATGACTTAGAAATAATCTCTGCTATTTAAAACTCTAAAGCCTTTACGACGTCCATCATCGAAGGCGCATGCTCGGCATCTCCCCTGAGTCTGAGTCCGTTTGCAGCTGAAGCGAGAGAGAGAGAGAGATATAGAGAGATGTATTTGTTTGGCATCCTTCTGCTGTGCCACTTAACTCGGGGACTTCCACGTCCGATAGGTAAGAGACCTAATTGCTTTTCGACTGAATAGCCTATCAAGTGGAAATATCGACTGTAAATTAAAGGCAAAATTGTTTTATGCGCCTCTATAGGAGTATGATCTTGTCGCACTACTTTATGGTAGGCTATTTTTCATCGCACGTAACACAGTCTTTCAGATGCGTGTTTAAAAGAGCTACACCGACCGCACTTGTTAGTAGGTTAATGTAAATGTTTAAATCTCTGTCCTTGTTTGTGCATACCTTTTTTGTGGGAGTACGTTGTGAGCAATGTACATCTGAGTTCAATTGTGTGTGTGTAGGCCTACATACTTGGCCAAAAAAGCAGATTCTGATTCTGATAGTGCAGATCGTGAGTTCCTAGTTGTTGTTCTCAGCGGGTGTGTGTGTGTGTGTGTGTGTGTGTGTGTGTGTGTGTGTGTGTGCGTGCGTGCATGTGTTGTTGTTTTGTCAGACACCGTCATAGTGGAGCTCCGGCAGTGGGGAGTGGTGGGTGGCGAGCAGATCGAGACGCAGGTTTTGCTCAACGGAGTCTCGAGCCAAAGCCAGGAAGTGGACGGCTTCGTGCGAACCCTGTCGGCCGATGCGCCCTTCCCTGCTCTCACAGGTGTCAGCCACACCGGGATACTGGGTAAGGTGCATTGATGACATGATATTAAATGTGATTATTAGAAAATTGATAACATGAAAATGTTTTTCAGCCCAAGGACCCCTTGGTTGATAGAGAAACAGAGCAGGCAGGGTCCCACTACGATTTAAAATTATACACTTGTGTGTTGCATTTTAAGCATGGCCAGGATATCAGGATTGACACTTCTTTTTTTATTAATAATGTAACGTATCGCTAATACGCCAAGGAACCGGAGAGTTGTAGTTGGTACAGGGTTCTTTATTGACAGGCTCATTCAGCTCCTAGCAGCTAGCTTCTCAGCTAGCTCCACACACGACACCCGCTCTAGCCCGCTCGCAGAACTAGACTGACATCCGGCCCGCGGCCGCTGGTCCTATATACCCCCTTCCCCCTAGGAACACACCCACACACATTAGTTCCTAGCTGCAATCTAGACACTTCTATTGCACATCACATTACAGGTAATACCTGGATTACCTGGAACGCTACATACTCCTCGCCCAACAATAGGTCAACGCCCACGTTGACACCCACAACCCACACATATCCCCCCTGTACCAAAACACACCAACACTAACATTCTTTGCATTCCCCCAATTAGTCTCTTATTATTTCACCACTTCTTTCCGCATTCCACCACCACCGTTTGCTTTTCTTTTCATGTGGCCCCAAGGTGGACTAAATTAGGGGTCCACCATCTAGATGGATTATGGATATAAATGTATAGATCAAAGTTGCATATACTCTGATCTAATCTGAGACTCGGTATTATTCAATCAAAAGCTATGTGCCATTTGTACGATTATCCCAAAGGAAACGGCACGCTCCTTCGTTTGCGGGAGTGCATACTGGAAGGCTCAGAGGTCCACTGGACGGACCGGATGCTGTGTGACGGGATGGTCTACCTGAGTCTGGAGCGGACGGACACGTGGACCGTCCACACTCCCCAGGCCCAGCCGCTCAAAGAGCTGTGGGAGCAGGAGGTGGAGAGGACACGCAGGGAGAGGACGCGTCTGGAGGAGGGCTGCAGCAAGCTGATGAGCCAGCTGAGGCTGTCTGAAGAACAGCCTGGTAGGCTGGGCTTTCATCTTCACTTCCAAAGCTTCTGATCATACAGCAAATCACTTTTGCAACACACACCCCGTTCAAGACAACTCGGACCGCGGGAAAAAATTGGTTCCCGACCTGTAAAAAGTGAATTGAACGGCCAGAATTACAGCTCGGAAATTCGGGTATCATCCAGAGCTCCGGTTTCTCCGAATTGACGTCACAGCCACATGAAAATGGCAACTTGCATCGTTAATGATAATCACAGAATTATTATAAAGACGTTTGTTGACTTTTTAACACACAATTTGAGGTATTAATTATGTAATGTTAACGTTTCATATGTGTTTGTGTCATCTGTGTTTCGCTCTGTGTGAAATTCAGCATTCAGCATGTTCGGTTAGCATTGTTCGCTAGTAGGTAGCTACCATGCTAACACGGGTTGCTATAGCAACAGTTTGGTCCCCCCCCCCCCCCCGAGCGGGAGGTGCAGCGTGAATGCAAATCTGTCCGGGCCGGAGGTTCCGTGTTGAAACTTACGGCGGCCCGAGTTTTCTTGAATGCGGTAACAGACACAGCTTTTTAAAACTATGACAATTGGATGTCCCGTTTCCAGCCAGTTTGAACAACAAACGCTGGGAGAAAGTCATGTCTCTCGTTGATAGAGACTGAGAGCTGAGTCTATAAATGTGGTCATAAAGGGCAAAAGCCCAGTTGCCAGTTGATAAGTCAGCTGTCTCGTAGCCTTGCACACGCAAAACAATATTATCCCAGCATCCAGTTTCATTTTCATTTCAGCCATTTTAAATGGCTGGCATGATTTTTAGCTGGTGCTCTCATACAGATTGACTTTTAATAATTGCCTCCAATGACACGCACTCAGTTGATATGGAATGTGTTTCTAGTTCCAGAGATTCCCAGTGCAGCCTTTCTGATCCCAGTGGCAGTACTGACCCTTGCTATTCTGACCATAGTCAGCGTCCTCATCGCTAAAAAAGAAGGTGAGTGAATGAGATGAACCTTTCCATTTGAATTCCGCCTGTCTCCAATAATACATGGAGTTTATTTGTACAGCCTTTAATCACAGTATGAGCTCCACAAAGCACAATCCTCCATTTTCCTGTTATGTTTGTCCGTCTTGTATATTAGACTGTCAGTGAACAAGCACAAACTACTAAACTGTTACTCAGCTTTATTTTAAACCGGCCCTGTAAGCTGTAGTCACATGCATTTGGTATGGTGTATCATACTGAGGGCGAGGCATGTCAAGACTAGTCATGTGTTTGTTTCTCTCTCTCTCTCTCTCTCTCTCTCTCTCTCTCTCTCTCTCTCTCTCTCTCTCTCTCTCTCTCTCTCTCTCTCTCTCTCTCTCTCTCTCTCTCTCTCTCTCTCTCTCTCTCTCTCTCTCTCTCTCTCTCTCTCTCAGGTCTGAGGCGCCCTGGAGGTAAAAAAACAAACAAAATATTCTTATTTTCTCTTTGGCCACTCTAGATTTCAGTTTACAGGCTTGGCAGAAGATTTATATAGAGAGTTTAGTCATTGTGTGTGTGTGTGTGTGTGTGTGGCTTGGCAGAAGATTTATATAGAGAGTTTAGTCATAGTGTGTGTGTGTGTGTGTGTGTGTGTGTGTGTGTGTTTCGTCAGTCCTCAATGACTCTGATATCTCTGACCTCACTTTTATTATGACTGGATATGACTCCAGTTGCCAGGTCAGACAGCATGAACAATAAAGAGTTCACGGTTATCATGCGTTTACATTCACACTAATAAACTGATCATTATGGGATTTCTCGAGTTACCAGATTATTCAAGCCGTCGTGTAAACAGCATGAACGAATATCCTTATGGGATATTATTCAGTGCATAGCCCAGTCTCAATGTCCACTCACACACACTTTGAGATGAGTTCTTACTAGTTACTAAAGTGCATATAAACGCAGAAATATGATCTGATTATTTTGTGCATGTGAACGCACTTGGGTCACTTACTTAATGCAGTGATTCTCAAACTTTTTCATGTCAAGGAACGCCTAAATGGACACAAATGACCACGGACCCCCATTTGATAATATTCTGTCCCAGGGTCCCCCATCTGATAAGATTTTAGCTTTTGTGACGACCCACTCTCCTGGCCCTGTCTTGCAGGAGACTGGTGCTGGGGTCTTCTCCCAATTCCTTGGTTAATCAATTATTCTTGAACTAAAACCAAGGGAAAATAACACAAACTACATTAAGCAAAAGAACAGAACAAAAGGTGCATCGGTGAGGAGGGCGAGAGACTGAATGGTCTGAAGGTCTTCTTAAGCCCTTAATGAGTGCACTGGTCCCAGGAAATTAGAAATTAGAAAACAAGGAAGTCAAGCGCGTGCCGTCTATATACAGTAGCCAATCAGACCTGCGCGATACTATGACATAGTCAGCGACACTAGACATTTCACTAGGTAGCAGACACTGCCACTGTCCTCATTTCTGTCGGCAACCATTTCAAAAGTGTCGGCAGACAAAGCATAAATTGGGCTTAAGAGGGTCATCACACTTTTAGATTATTTTTTTTAGGATGATTTTTGCCTTTATTAGACGGGACAATAGGCAGACAGGAAAGGTGGGTAGAGAGAGAGGTGATGACATGCGGCAAAGGACCACGGGTCGGATTCGAACCCAGGTCGGCCACACGAAGGACTAGCCTTTGAAGGACTAGCCTTTGAAGGACTAGCCTTTGAAGGACTAGCCTTTGAAGGACTAGTCTTTGAAGGACTAGCCTTTGTGGTACGCGTTCTACCAGGTGAGCCGCCGGGACGCCCCGATTTGGGATGTTTTATTAAATAAAGTGTCTGGAACTCGTGACCAAAACAGTCATACATTCTGTCCTTGTGTTACTTATGGATGGAATTATTGTGAAAATAAATGATTCCACTTTTTGCTGGGGACCCCTGGAACCCCTTGAAGCACCCTTGGCGGCCCCTGGACCCCCCCACTTTGAGAACCACTGACTTAATGATTCAATAGACCCTTTTCACGGGGGCCATTTTGTGTCAAAAAGGCAGGGTAAACACAGGTGCAAACAAAACACTAATGAGTTTCCAACTTCCATGATCGTAATTTGGAAACCCTCATTAGTGTGTTGCTTGCACCTGTGTTTACCCCGCCTTTTCGGCACAAAATGCCCCACCCCCCCATGAAAAGGGTCTATTGCAGGGGTGGCCAAACTTTTTTGGTTGTGGGCCACATACAGAAAAATATAAGGAGTCACGGGCCAAACAATATTAAGCGCGGCAGTTTCCGCGGCAAAGAAATTGGACCAGAAAACCCTTGTGCCATCAAAAATTAATTTCTACCTAAATAAATATATGACACATAGTTTATTGATGTGCTCACCTATTACAATGGGTATTTCTGTATGTTTTCAAATTGTCTTTTCCTGTGCCAACAGGTTAAGACAGAGATAATTTAACATAACATTAGTATTAAACATTCATTCAGTATTAAAAAAAATAAAATAAAAAATAGACCAGGTCAGGGTACTCAAGTATAACCCGTTTT
The DNA here is from genome assembly GCF_964638095.1 of Poromitra crassiceps. Classification (NCBI taxonomy): domain Eukaryota; kingdom Metazoa; phylum Chordata; class Actinopteri; order Beryciformes; family Melamphaidae; genus Poromitra; species Poromitra crassiceps. Next base: position 6,429,953 of record NC_139639.1, read on the forward strand.
CAATGGTTTTAAATTGAAAAAAGGAAATGGGGGGGAATCCGTTTTTTTGTTTTTGTTTCTTAATTTTTTGGTTTTTCAGTTTTTTTCCCCGTTTTCGTTTTCCGTTTTAAGAAAAAAGCAAAAGCGTTTTTAGCAACAACAAAAGTTTTCTTTTGCTTAATTCATGGCGGGCCACTTAAAAACGGGCAGCGGGCCGCAGTTGGCCCGCGGGCCGTAGTTTGGCCACCCCTGGTCTATTGTGACTGTCACAAAGGTCGGGCAGCTCTGATGAAGTGTTTTATTTTCCCTAATCTACGGTAAATCATTTTATTTCTTTGCAGGTGTTATCGGCTCCATCATACACTATCCTCCGGACATGAAAGACATGACAGCAATGCCTCCAGATAAGAAGGGCTACGGTTACCTCACCCTGTAGTTTCACAAGCAGCTGATCTTATCCAGGTCACATTCCAGCTTTGGATCTATAGTCTTGAGTGTACTGTATGTCCAGAGTCTGCAACCAAAGTTTTGCTACCCCACAATTCACTGTAATGAAGCCGTCAGGGTTTTCTAGGCCATGCTATTTTATGCACTTTAAAAATGTACTGTATATATCACGCTTTACACTGGTGCTTTTGCATAGGTTTTTAATAGAGGCTACATGCACACTGTACGACGTATAGAGCTGCAATGATTCATTCATTGATTAGTTGTCAACTATTAAATTAATTGCCAACTATTTTGATAATCAAGCTGAGTAATTTTTTACGATTTTTCTTTTTTTATTATTCTCTGGTTCCAGTGTCTTAAATGTGAATTTCTTTACTATACGACTGTAAACTGAATATCTTTGGGTTGCGTTGTGGACAAAACAAGACAGTTGAGGATGTCATGGCCTTTGGGGAATAGTGATTAACATTTTTCACCATTTTCTGACTTTTTATAGACCAAACATCGAATCAATTAATCGAGAAAACTATATATTAATAATAATTGACAATGAAAATAGTCATTAGTTGTAGCCCTAGTACGTACACACACACACACACACACACACACACACACACACACACACACACAATTATAGGCAGTTGTCACATTCTTTGAGAATATAACATCCTATGCTGGGGGGGATGTAATGCAAATTAAGACAGGAAATTACACAAATTGCCTTGCAATCTTTAGATAAACCATTGATCTTTTTGTTTTTTGCGATGACAGGCTAATCATAGAGAAACTGAGTTTGCACCACATTCCAAAGATTCTGTTTGTCTAATATTGTTTGATATGTTCATATTTATTTGTGATGCATTGTTGTGATTGTTGATACATTTTGGTTTCTGTCATGGGGAGTTTCACTGAAAATGTTTCATTAAAGATTCATCTATCAAGGTTTGATCTGGTGGACTTGATACAAACAATTTGACCTCTGCCTGGTTTTATTTAGTGTGTTTGTACAATAAAAAAGATGAGAGGGCTCAGCCCAGGCTTACTGGAGAGCTCGGTTTAACTCAGTCGGTTTGGCTTCTTGTTTTGAGGCAATTTATATTAACAAATGTTTAGGTTCTCTAGAAAATAGGAAGAATATATTCAATTCTGTTTTTAGAGAACATTGGATAGAAGAAAGTTAAACCTAACATCCATAACATGACGGAAGCAAAGGAAACTGCGTTCCACAAGATCCTCACTGTTTCCTTTCCTCGTGCCTCACTACGCTTTCAAGAGAATACATGGGTAGATTAGTGGCCTTGTGGTCTTGAGTGTCCGCCCTGAGACTGGGAGGTCGTTAGTTCGATCCCCGGCCGAGTCATACCAAAGACTATAAAAATGGGACCCATTTGCCTCCCTGCTTGGCACTCAGCATCAAAGGGTTGGAATTGGGGGGTTAAATCACCATGTGATTCCAGAGCGCGGTGCACGCTGCCGCTCACCGCCCCCCCAGGGGATGTGTCAAATGCGGAGAACAAATTTCACACATTGTGCGACAATCAGTGGGACTTTACTATTAAGGATTAGATGTAATTTCTGTGAATTAGAAAATTGAGGACCTGGAGTCCTGAGGACCTGCAGTTGAAAGCTTGTGCAGATGTTGAATGTATGTGGGAGCACTGGAGGAAGTGTGTGACGTTCTTTTTTTTAATCCATTTTGAGATGCAGACTAAAACTTGAATAAACCATGGGATGATATTCATCCATAAAGTTTAATGTTGCCTCCGACCTGCTGAGTCTGGATGGAGCTAGCAGTATCATCTGTCTGGCCTCAACTCTCAAAGTTATATATAATATAATATTCCAAGTGCTCACGCACAATTGTTTTCTAGATCAAGATTAAACTCGATGTCAGGTTTAGTCGCTTTGATGTTCGATGGTTGAACAAGGGATCACTTTAAGAGATTTGTTTCATGTTGACATGGGTGAATTCCAATTAACTTTAATCCTAAAATACACACTCGCACAAGGCTGTTATTCACAGAAATATGAAGTCTAAAGTTCTTCTTTTTATTTCAAGATCAGGAATCCTCCCCTTTTGAGTCTTATTATTTATTAGTATTATTATTTGATCTCTTTGAGTATTTGAATTGATATATCGCCCTTTAACATAATGCTAGTTTCATTTCTCTGCTCTTTAATGATGGCTAAATTCCACAAGGTTATTATTCCTGAAATTAATTGGCATGCTGTCCACATAATGCATTGGGTCAATAAAGTTTTATCTAATCTATTTGACACAACTTGATCAATGACTCTTGGCCCTACAGCGTGGACACAAAATATGTATCTGTCTCTTATCACCTTATTGTTTTTTTTTTAATTATTAACTTTGTTGAGATCACATCTAATAAAGACCTACTAAGAACCTTAATTAAGAACCTAATAAAGCCCAGCATTTTATAGGCCTAGTATGATCGAGTTGTAGCCTATTCATCATTATATTCAACCTTTTTTTGTTGTGTTCATTGTATTATTAATTATTCACTGTTCATTGTGTTTTAATTTATTATTTTATTGTTCTGTAATTTATTGGAAAGTGTATTGAGACACCTTGGTGTGATTTTGCAACAATAGAACAATACATATGTTGTGATTAACTTATACTTACTGCATTTTATGCACATGGCTCCACTGTTCACGGGCAAACATCATGGCAAACATTCAACACAACAGTCGCTCTCCAGTAATCATATTTGGCCAGTAGATGGCGATACAGTTTCGCCCTACGCGTTTTTGGAGGCGAACCAACCGGAACCCATGACCGGAACCAACGAGGAGATTTTTCTGACGTAGGTCTTTCAGGAAGTTTTCTCCGCCAATCACATCTATTTCTCCGCAAACAACGAGGTTAGAACGGACCAATCACAGCGCCGCTTTCGGGCTTTAAACAGACGACGCCAGCCTTCCACCCACTTCGGCCATATTCGCCAAATTTGAAAATTGACTCAAAGGGAGAGAACAGAGAACAACAAACGAACTGCCGTTACTAACAAACCAGCTGTGGAGGAGCACGTTTCTCAGAGAGGTGAGCAAATTCTGTTCACTAGCGTTACAAGCTAAAAGACTAAACACATTGCATTCAATAGTGGCTTTGGGGTAAAAGACATCGCTTTCCTTGTGTTTCGACCATCAGTAATTCTGTACTGTATGTTAACTTGTGAGCTAACGCTACGTCGATATGCTAACCAGCTAACGCTAAAGTGCCTTGCTCACTTCAACACACAACAGTAGCGTGACTTAACGCTAGTTTAGATAAATTGACGTCGAGTAGTACGAACTGCCACTGCTGCGATTTTTCATTCAAATGAAACTACGCTAAGTCAAAGTCAACTGGTTAAATAAGCCCACCGGTTTGCTGCTAACATTTGAGCTACATGTTTTTTTTGGGTGTGAATGAACATGCTAGGTTAGCTAATTAGCGTTAACGTTCACTAGCTAGCTGCTCAGCTCTCCTCGTCGGCATATAACGTTAAAATAGTTGACTTCGTTGAGATAATGAGGTCTGTGTGGGTTTTCCATACTTTGCAGATTTGAAACCAAGACAACATGGCTCATTTTGGGTTCGAAAACGACGTCCACAGTATCATGAAGTTGGACTTGCCGATGACCAACGCGCCCATGTCGAGGTGGCAAAGGAAGGCCAACAACTCATCAACTCCATCAAACATTTTGTCACCTTCAAAATCTGCCAATGGGTTGAGTACATCAAGAACGCCGAGCAAAACTCCAGGTAACTTGCCCACATGAGTGATATGTAAATAGTATGGCTGCCTTCCAGTAATGTTTCTTTTTTCCCCCAGTAATGTTTAGTCTTCAGCAGACTTGTTGAACATCATCATCACTTTGTTGACAGACACAAGGTCCAATAAAAAAACACAATACATATAAAACAGGCAAACATCACAATAAGAACACTAGCCACTCAACAATGCTACAATTAAGGCACTGTACCAATGTTTCCAGATGGAAGACAGGTATCTAGTCAGGCACTGAGATTAGGTTACCCTCAGGCTCTTCTAAATTCCGTGTGTCAACACTGCCAGTTGAAGAGCCCTCCCATCGAGCATAGCATTTTCGTTAGACAATCTGTATTGGGCATTAAACTCACCTTCTATTTCTGCACTTTGAAGTCACAGGTAGGGTGGGGGGGGGGGGGGCAACAAATTATATCGGAAGCCTAGTTGCGGAAAAAAGTGAGCTGTTCTTTTTTTTTTTAAGACAAAGTTTGACGAGAATCACCGAGTTGCCTGGAAACAGAGTCCAGACGCATGCGCACTGGCATCATTTTGTCTTGTACATATATTCTACAATGCATTTAGACAGACCACCTAACGAAAATGCTATGCTCGATGGGAGGGCTCTTCAACTGGCAGTGTTGACACGGAATTTAGAAGAGCCTGAGGGTAACTCCTGCACCACAAAACAGTTCACTGGCGCTGCAACACCATGGCTTCCTAAGAAGGATCCTCAGGCAGACATTATAAGCAACCTGGAGCTTTTGAATGATAGCCTGCTTAAACTTGACCCACAGGAGGGCAGTATTGGTGTTGGATGTCTTTAGTAAAAGTTTCTGAAAACGTGTTAACCGATAAGGCACTTTTCCTAGGTAAAGGGAAGAAAAACACCCCTTCCAAAGTTGGAGGCGACCGCTTCATTCCCACCAGAAATGCAAAGCAAATGGAGGTGGCGAGCTTCCTTCTCACAAAGGAGGCTGAGCCCGTGGACACAAACAACCCAATGGGAGCACTGGTGAGGAGTTTGCTTTGATACTATACTTTATGAACCCAGATAACATCACTGATGACGTGTCCTAGCGCATGCTGTAGTATGTATTTTAGAATATAGAATCCCTTGCTCCCCGGGCCAGTGACACTTAGGAATAGACTAGGTGACAACCAAGTATAGATTGGTGGCGAGCTGGAGAGACAGTTGACGGTCGGAGAGACGGCATTCGGTACGGGATGGGTTTAGCACCCCAGCCTGGCTCTCTCAGGAGGGAGAAATCCACAAACGCTACGGATTAGCCTCCTGAAAATCTGTGCAAAGATCGGCGCGGCCTGGGGTTCTTCGGGCTAGAGCAAGGTGCTCTACGCATCATCACTGATGACGCGTCCTAGCGCATGTTGTAGTATCTATTTTAGAATATAGAATATGTCTGGCCTGTATTTTTCAGGCATGTTATTGATTAGGTTACATGTCTTTTGTAGGAGAACCAGAAAGCCTGGTCTGTCGCACTCAACGGATACGACATTGACGAAGCAAAGATCCTGCACCTCGGAGGGAAGCCACAGTATGCCCCAGAAGGTAGAGCCTTTTGCAATACCGACGCTGTCGTGCAACTGTATGACCTGAGTGGGGAAAGTGAAGGGTGTATAATTTTGCTCTCATTTTTACAGGCTATCAGAACAATTTAAAAGTCCTCTACAGTCAAGCGACGACTCCAGCTTCCGTCAAAAAGACAAGATACATATCATCTGTTCCTGACAGGATCCTTGATGCTCCTGAGCTCAGAAATGATTTCTGTGAGTTTCTTGTCTGACTTTGTATTTCTACGACTGTGCGGTCGACAAAGAGTGGTGGTTTATTCCTAGTAATGTACCGTAAATTCCGGACTATAAGCCGCACCGGTGTATAAGCCGCACCTGCAAAGTTGACTGTTTTTTACATATATAAGCCGCACCGGACTATAAGCCGCGGGTGTTTTAATGGTATTTTTTTTTATTTTTTTTATTGTGTTTTAATGTTTAATTACCATATGTAAGGGTTCATGCACAGAGGGGATTGTCGGGAAAGAGATGGCTGTTTGAGGAAGCTCCCATTTATTAACATTTCAACAAAACAACATAACACAACACCACCTGTGTTTCTTTTTTACAGTGCACACAGTGTCATACAGTGTGGTGAAAAGAGGGCAAGAGAGGAAATTAAAACAGAAGTGGATTTATAGTTAGAAAGAGTGCTAAAAAAGAGAGATTTTTTTTTTTTTTTTTTTTTTTGGGGGGAAAAAATCCATAGATAAGCCGCACCGTTATATAAGCCGCAGGGGCCAAAAAACGGGAAAAAAGGTGCGGCTTATAGTCCGGAATTTACGGTACATGCATTTTTTGGGTTTAGTTGTTGGTCTGGTGACAATTAATGGTCTAATCATTAAATTAGACCATTCGTTGATTTATGATTTTTAATATGAATTAATTGTTTTGGCCGCTTGTCAAGTTAAGAGAAATTTGCTGGTTACAACTTTGTAAATGTTAAGATTTGATTTGCTTTTCTCAAATTTCATATCTTTATAAATGTAATACTTGGGGTTTCTTTGGCTGCTGGTCGGACTAAGTAAGCGTATAACAAGCTATACATCACTCTGATAATGTGGTCAGCATTATTCTATAGATAAAAAATTATCAGAAGAACCAATAGATGAAGTTGCTGCACTTCAGTGACATGACAACAGCATCTGAATATTCATCACTTTTCAGATTTTCAGACGAATCTCCTGGGGTTGATATTGGGTTGTTGTTGGGGAGCGCTTTTGTTACTTAACATGCTTTCATTTGATCCCACTTCTCCCAGATCTGAATCTACTCGACTGGAGCAGTCGCAACCTTCTTGCCGTGGCTCTTCGCGACAGCGTCTACCTGTGGGATGCCACTCAGGGAGACATCACTCTGCTCATGAAGTTGGATGGTGAGGAAGACTACATCTGTTCAGTGTCCTGGACCGAAGAGGGCAGCTACCTGGCTATCGGCACCAGTGACTGCAACGTTCAGGTGAGCGGGCCAACACACACACACACACACACACACACACACACACAGGTCTCACTGAATCTTAGGTTCATTACAGAGTGCACTCTAATGTACTGGAAATGTTGTTTATTCCTTCATTGTTATTATTTGTCCTTCCCTCAGCTGTGGGATGTGGAGACCCAGAAGCGTTTGCGCACCATGTCCAGCCACACGACAAGAGTTGGTTGCTTGTCTTGGAATGAACATGTTCTGTCCAGGTACAGTTTCTGTTGTGTGTGTGTGTGTGTGTGGCTGACACTGTTGACTTGAATGTACACGGTTATGGCCCATGGTAGGACGTGAACTTGGGCTCGGGGCAAAATGCCTGTTAAAAAAAAATCTAAAATCGCAGTGCTGAGGAGCGGCGTTTTTTTTGGGATCAACTTTTGAATTAAAAAAAAATAATTCACAAACAAGAAAAACAAGAACCACAAAAAATACATACAGACAAATTCACTCATAACCCCGCAGGACCCGCCCCCTTCCATCAACTCACACATCTTATTGGCTCACAGTAGCAAAGAAAAACAACAAAAAGTACAAAAAACAAACGGAACCTAGCTATCATGGAGATGCCCATGGCCCCCACACGCATGGCTTCACCAAATGCATCCAAGTCATATTTTCTGCTTTGTTTCCCTAATTTTCTACAGTGTTGAGAGGATCGGAAATGGGGATTTTTAACTGATTGTTTATGAACTTTTGGAAAGAAAAATCTTGGATAAGAGTCATCAAATATTAACTAACTATACAATTTCCTTGGAAATGATCAAAAATTCCCCCATATTTCACAATGACAAAAAAAGGCCCTCATTAAAAAAAGAAAATACTGCTCTGCTATGGGGCCTAAAATGAAATGAAATGGTTATGACTATTTGCTGAAATCAAATGGAATGAATGCAAGTTTCCACATCCCCAGTGGCTCGAGATCAGGACTCATCCACCACCATGATGTGAGGGTGGCGGAGCACCACATCTTCACGCTGACCGGTCACTCCCAGGAGGTGTGTGGCCTGAAGTGGTCTCCGGACAGGAAGTACCTGGCCAGTGGCGGCAACGACAACATGGTGTACGTGTGGCCCAGCGTGAGCAACAGCCAGTCCATCCGCGGCTGGAGCGAGCACCAAGGAGCTGTCAAGGTGAGCAGGTTCACCCAGACACTAGATGATTGCTTTTGAATGAGCAATTCAACGCAAACAAACTACATTGTTTTTTTTTGTGTCTTTTATTTTTCCCTCTTCCCCAAAACAATTCATGAGATACCATCATTCAAGACAGGATTCCCACTGTCATGGGATTCTCGAACATGCCAGCATATTTGGTTCATGAATACTTTGATCCAAATTATAAACCCCGGGGAGTGGGACTTCTACATGAGATCCTGGTGTGACTTCTGACCATCCTTTTAATTTTCCCCTCTGGTCTTAGGCTTTGGCCTGGTGTCCATGGCAGCAGCACATCCTTGCTTCTGGAGGTGGAACCAATGACCGACACATCCGCATCTGGAATGTGAACAGTGGCTCCTGCATCAGCTCACTTGACACTCGGTCCCAGGTAACCGTGCAATCTTTAACCACATCGAGGTCCTTAGTATGATGTTGATGGTTGCCGTCGGGTGATGTACTGCATTTTATTTTGTGGACATTTTGACTTAAGCCATGTGATGTCTTTGCCTTTCAGATCGCTGCCCTGGTGTTTGCACCCAACTACAAGGAGCTGGTTTCTGCCCATGGATACGCCCACAACAATGTTGTTATCTGGAAGTACCCATCTCTCTCCAGAGTTGCAGAGCTAAACGGTAAGTTATTGTCACGACAGTGGGCATCCTGGGTAGATTCTAGGGGTGTGCCACCTTAGGCACCTCATGATTCGATTACGATTAAGGGTGCTACGATTCGATTATTAATCGATTACGATTAATCATGATTTTCGATGCATCTTTTTCACCAAACAGGATTTTTTTTAAGCAAGGTATATTTGTCAGTATCCATTAATTAAAGTAAACAAACAAATGTACCTCCATTATCTTCAGTTGCGACTGAAGTCCACACATCACATGTTACAGCCACCCTGCATGCTTTCTTCAGTGATTCCAGTTTCCAGTACTTCGGTTTTGGTCTCGTTTTACAGTTAAGGAACTGCTTTCCGGGCGAAATACCGTATTTTTTGCAAATAAAGCAAAAAAAAAAATTTTTTGCAATTTTTTGCAAATCGAACATTGTGAATCGATTTTAATCGTCATGTGACTAATCGCGATGCATCGATTATACGATTAATCGGCACACCCCTAGTAGATTCCCTACCTACCAACACGAAGGTCGCAGGTTCGAACCCCTGTGTTTCCTCCGGCTTGGTCGGGCTTCCATACAGGCACAATTGGCCGTGTCTGTGTGGGAAGCCGGATTTAAGAGTATGTGTCCTGGTTGCTCCACTAGTGCCTACTCTTTCTCGGTCGGGGGGGGGGGGCGGAACTGGGGGGAATGGCGTCATCCTCTCACACGCTGCTGGTTAAACTCCTCGCTCTCAGGTTGAAAAGAAGTGGCTGGCGACTGCACATGTATCGCAGGGAGCACGTGCTAGTCTACAACTCCAACCAGATCGGCAGGGGGGTGGTGGAGCAATGACCGGGACAGCAGGGGGAATTGGCCGAGGGTGGGGGATCTGTTAACCCATTGATACCTGATGCAGCATTTGTGTGTGTATCCCTTTAAGACCGCCGCGGTTTGCGGTCTTAAAGGGATACGCACACAAATGAGGGATATACACGCAAATGCTGCATCAGGTATCAATGGATTAATACATTAGAAATACAAGTCACGATAGATAGATTTGTCATATACTTGCTCATGCATACTTGATAGATTCTGTTCTAAGCAAATATTTGTTTTCCTTAGGCCACGAGGACCGAGTTCTCAATCTGACTCTGAGCCCAGACAGCTCGACTTGTGCCACTGTTGCTGGAGACGAGACTGTGCGCCTCTGGAAGAGCTTTGAGATGGACCTCGTCAAGAAGAAAGCCAAAGAGAGGATGGCCCAAACACCCGCCAGCGTCATGCACCACCAGAACATGATCAGATAATGGTTTTTACTGTCTGAGGTTCTTGGGTCAAATTTGATCTTTAGTTATGTCAATTGTTTATATTTGCTGTAAATGAGATTCCACTCTAGCATTCTTTTACTTTATGAACTCATAGCCTTTTCTGATAAGGCACGTTTTTTTCGTCCCATACCGCTTTTCAGGTATTTAGCAAAAGGTGTTCACTGTTGACTTTTAAGCAGAATTGCTGTTTTGGACATGTATTTATGGACTGTATTGTTTTTGTTGCATTGAACTTGGTTATGAATAAAGGAAGTTTATCATTTTTGTGCTTCAGGTAATTGTTCGTTTATGCTTTGAGGATTGTCTACATTTCACAACTTGCAGTGCTGCTAAAGGGCAAATGATATGCCCCCCCCCCCCCCCCCCTCATTCTTGCTTAGATAAGTTAGTAATTTTTGAGACAACATATGGCAATTTTGTGAACAGGGTTGGGAGGGTTACTTTAAAAATGTAATCCGATACAATTACTTGGTTAAAAATTAATCTAATCCAAGCATCACAATATAAAAGTAGTGGAACCGATTCCTTGTCATTAGATTTGAACAAATGTCCTGCATTTGACTACTGGAGTCTGGGGGCATGCTCCTCAAGAGGGCATTTTTACCCCCAGAACACCACTATAATACTTATTTCAGACTTTGTGTGCCTATTCTAGTGTTGCCTGTTTCACAATAGTAATGCAATAGCTAATATTTCCATCTCTTTGGATTACAGTGCACTGGTATCTGCTTTCTAGTCATTATTTCCTTGGTGCACTGGAGCCAAGTGTCTTTTCAAGTGTTTTCTTTCCTCCAGGGTTTTAAGTTGTATTTATTTGCACAATATATCAAACATAGACAAGAGTCAATATTGAGTGCACAGCCACTCTGATAAATATACAATGGAATACCGTGGCGTATACAATGAAAGTATTGTAAATTGTAATCCTGCTAGTGATCCCTTTTTTTAACTAAATGTAACTAAGCTTGATTACATTTTTTTTTGTAACTAAGGGATTAGTTACCTTTTCGTATCCTGATTACAGTAACCGGATTACATGTAATCAGTTACTTCCCAAGCCTATTTGTGAACCATCACTTCCATTGGCTTTCAAGAAATCAAAAATGGTGTTCTGTAAATAGTTGAAAGAAACTGGCTTCTGATAGTGCTGCGTTATGCTAAACTAGAGATGAAGCATGGACTGTTACAGCGTTTGGAAATGTGTCACTAATCACAAAATGCATCATCCATTATGTAATATAAGCTACAATATTATATTTTAGTGTTACAATATTGTATTGTATTATTGTTACATTATATATCATCCATACTGTCATACAGGCTACAATATAATACCATTGGAAAATTGAGGACAAAAAACATCTGTGTTTCCCAATAACACAGCCCTTCATTTAAAAATGGTTTTATTTCAAAAGATAAATAAAAACAGTGAGTGAAAAACTAAACACTGGACATTTACAACATCACTTTTGGCACGAGCTGTGGAGCTGATATTTACATGTGCTAGACTTTTTCAGTGGACACTCAAGCAAAACGAGGGTGTCAGCCAAACAACGGCGTGGGCCGTGTCAAGCATGAGCTTCACAATACCTTCAGTGACTTAACCACTGTGTCGACCATTAACCTTCATACAATGTGCCTCTGTTTCAACAACAAGCGACAATCCAACAACACAATGTGGCACCTCGAGATTACCCTCAAAATCACTGCAATTCATAGCCCAAGAATTGTGCATAAATATATTTTCCAAAGACTTTATACAGTTTACAGAGTAGTATTTTGGAATCTGGACATTCACGGGGGGCTCTTTAGACAGTCATTCCTCTCTTCTCCAGAGGCAGGTTACACTTCCTTCACTTTTCCTGCGAGGATTTTGCCATTCGTGTAGTGGTGTGCCGTCCCGTTCTCCAGCGGTTTGCCATTGATCACCGGAGCGTCATTAGCGTTGGTGACGCCATTCTGTTTGGACTTGTCCTCTGTGACAGGAGGCCTTTTGCCCTTTATGTAGGCCTGGACCCAAAAGTTGGAGAAGAGGAGGAAGAAGAAGGTACCATAGATCCAGACGAGGTGGATCCAGCCGGGAACCTGGTAGTCACACTTCTCCATGAAGTAGTACTGGCTGATATGAACGGAGACTAGAACAAACTGGATCTGTAGAAGGAATTAGGAAAATAGGTTTGCATAAAAAAAATTGCCATTGATATGCAGTTCTAAACTAAATTTGTGCATGAATGACATCACTGGTCCACAACTTAACTGAAATCAACTCTCAATACCTGTCAAACTGAATGAATGCCTGCAAAACGGTTTACAGTTTTTGGATGTGTGAGATTATGTACAAAATAAATCAGCAGAGTGTTCCTTCCATATATATAGGCCTACTGTATTAAAGGGTACATACAAGTTGGATTGCGGTCATGTACTTCTTCCACCACAGGTATTTCTTGAAGCGAGGTCCTGCAGCAGAGAGTCCGTAGTAGAAGTACATGATAATGTGGACCACTGCATTCACCAAGGCATGGAAGGAACCCATTCCTCCAACTAGAGAGAGGGAGAGGATACATTTAATTCATGTGTCACACCCATTCCAAGTTCAATTCTACCGTTTCACAGAAATGAATATGACTGTATTTTGATGCGAGTGCTAACACACGATTATATACGTTCATGACTTTCATGATGTAAAATGGCACAATAACTTCAAATGACGAGCAGCACCTATGATTTGACCACATCTAAGGAAGAGGTTCTCAAATGTTTTTCAGCCAAGGACCCCTTACATTGTAAGGGTCCCCGGTATATTTTCTATCTTGTAAGGCTTACAAGATAGAAAATATACCGGGGACCCCCTCATTCTGATTTGTGATTTTGAGCTAAGCTCAATTGTTTCCACGGTAACGTGCCTGACTTTTAAATTGATAGGTTTGTTAAGATTAGAATGTAACCCATGAACCATTTTAGATTTAAAGCATACAATATTTTCGTTGAACTATGAAGCTTTTGCAAAAAAGTATTTATTTTTATTTTCCTGAAAACCTTTCGCGGACCCCCTTGCAAAGTGCCACGGACCTCCATTTGAGAACCACTGATCTAATGTACAGAACTAACACCTTTTCTTATATGTGGTCTCTAGTGAGAGCAAGTGTTGCGTATTGGAATGATGTCATGCAGGGTAAATCTCACCTGGGGTCAGTGTGATGCCCCACCACCAAGTCCAGGGCATGAAGGAGTGATGGAACACATGAAGAAATGTGATCTGGCTCTGTTTCTTCCTCAGCACAAAGAAGACCTGAAATCAATCCAGCCAAGCAGAGCTTACATTCACGTTTGATTGTGTCGGACACAAAAAAGGTCAGAAACAGGGACAATCGCAACAAAATGTGACATCTTCTGGAGAAAGTTCCTTACCGTGTCAAGGAGCTCAATGTATTTTGAAAAATAAAACATCCAAGCCGCCCGAATCATCTGGAGGGATGGCAAGGCAAATCAAAGTTAGAACTTTATATGAAGACCGTGATCTTTATTGATCGAGCCTTCAGAACATCTCAAAATGAGCTCAATTAGGATGGATGATGACATCAGTAGTCCTTAAAGCGTAGAGGGGAATGAATGTGTTGCTTACCCGAAGAGCCTGCGGACTGCTCGAGAAATCACAGAGGTCACATCTCCATGAATAGGTGGTGCCCCATCCTGCCACCATGAACTAGGCGTGAAAACACATCAGCAACAGTGACAGTATATCATTAAAATAGAAAGAAAGAAGTGGAATAACAGGTTTTCTTGCCCTGACTGATGGATTTGAGTAACGTTTTTTTCAGGAGGAGGAGTCTCACCGAGAGCAATGCTCTCCTTTTCAGGAGCGCCCCCCCCCCCCGCCCTGTTCACATTCACACCTGGAAGCTGACCAGTACAACCACAGTCTGATCTTGCAGCCACTAAAGCAGCTCCACTGGGAGCGGTTGGGGTTAAAGGAACACTCCGCCCAATTTCAACCAGCTTTGTATCATTAGAACATCAATAGTATATCAGACAACTGTAAACGGTTTTGAAGTCTGTCATTTAATTTGACAGTTATTGAGTGTTAAAGTGTGGACCAGTGACATCACACTAACTCAAATTAATAACTCATTAACTCAAATCAACTCTCAATAACTGTCAAACTAGATGAATGATGAATAGCGTTGATGTTATTGATAGTTATTGATGTTCTAATGATACAAAGCTGGTTGAAAATTGGGCGGAGTGTTCCTTTAAGGGCCTTGCTCAAGGGCACCTCAGTGGTGATGATGAGGGAGGGGCAAGCGCTGCTATTTCACTTTCCCCCCCCCAGATCTATCCTGCCGGTCCGGGGGATAGAACCAACGACCTGCCGGTCACAAGTTCGCTCCTCTAACACACCTTAGGCCACCACTGCCCAAGCTAAAGCTCTGCAGTTATAAAATGGTTCACAATGGAAGCGACTCAATATTGATTCATTCGATGTATTCATTTCCTCTGACGGCTGAGAAACTGACCTCATACACTATGTAGGCGTTCAGTGCCACCATGAGAAACTGACCTCATACACGATGTAGGCGTTCAGTGCCACCATGGCAAAGTTGTAGACGATCATGGTGGTGTTGAGATTAAAGGGCTTGCGATTGGCCATGAGGCGCGGCCCCACGTACACGGAGAAGACCACATAGGCCAACAGGATGCTGGTCATCTTCACCGGGCCCTGCATCAGCAGGTAGTCTTTCAGCCTCTCATCTGGGGACCACAAAAGGGGACACACACACACACACACACACACACACACACACACACACACACACACACACACACACACACACACACACACACACACACACACACACACACACACGAGGTTAAATTCAATTTACCCATCTTTAATTTGCAATTAATAAATGTTGCAATTGTGATGTAAATGGTAAAGACATAGTATCATTTAAGCAGAAAAAGCACAACGTCGTTTTTTCGTTTATATGAGTGATCGTTTGCCTTGGGATGGCCCCGCACCGGCTAGCCCCATAAGTGACCCTACTACTGTGCTCAGTATAGTGTACTATACAGTCATGCAGTACTCGGGTCACATAGCCTTCCATAAGGCAATAAGGGGGGAACGGTTGTTCAAAAATGGAAAGATTGCTTTTAAATGGGTGTTTCACGCAGCAGTATCATTTTCACCGCCCCGGCTATTTAATTACTGGCTTCTGTAGGAGGACTATCATATCTTCGGATCTGCAATCGGACGTGGGAGATGGGTAGGAGAGAGTTTTGAACCACCGTTCCCCCCTACGATACGATACGATACGATACGATACGATACGATATACTTACCCCTATATACCCCTATTGCCTTATGGAAGGCTATGTGACCCGAGTACTGCACGAGTGTATACTATACATACAGAGTACAGTACAGTAGTAGGGTCACTTATGGGGCTAGGCCCCCGGCTAGAGGTCAAAGTTTAACTCCCTTTTTATTTCCCACTATCGCTGCTTACATGATACCACAGATCATACGAAAACAAAACAGTCAATGTGAAGTGATGAAATGAAAGCACTCACCAGTCGTTCTCGTCAGTAGATAGTTGTGAAATTTCAACACGTTTGATGAAAGTTGTGGCAGCATGGTGACCGCCTCTTCTGATCCCTTTCTAAAGCCCTGAAATATAGACACGGCAGAGTCAGAAACTGGAGCCGAGCGAAAGGTGAGGGAGACAGACGGACAGACAGACAGACAGACAGACAGACAGACAGACAGACAGACAGACAGACAGACAGACAGGTGAGCAAACCCACCTGCTTCCCCACTGACTGAACAAACAGACAGAGCGCTGCACAGGCTCATCAAACAGCCCAGAGTGCCCTTACCTTTGAAGAGGCATACAGGGGGGAAAACCTCTGTTATTTCCACCAAGTCATTCAAAGTGGGCCCACAGACATACTATTTCTACTAACAATCACGGCCATTCTGGCCTTTTACAATGAAATCCTTTCCTTTTCCTGTTATTTCAGTCAAATAGGACGACGAAACGGAGGGAAACACAGTCACAAATCTAAGAGTGTGTGAGGCATTTGAATTGTACTGTCAATCTCAGTACAATGAGGCCCTCTCTCTCTCCCTCTCTCCCCCTCTCCCTCTCTCTCTGACTAACTGAGCAAGTCAAACAGGTGAGACAGAGAAACAAACCCAGTTGGCCGAGCAGCCGTCTGAGCTCACTATACAGTAGCTTTATGAGCTCCCATCACAATAGGAGAAGACATGTTGGTTTC
This sequence comes from Poromitra crassiceps, assembly GCF_964638095.1. Lineage (NCBI taxonomy): Eukaryota > Metazoa > Chordata > Actinopteri > Beryciformes > Melamphaidae > Poromitra > Poromitra crassiceps. Next base: position 6,446,585 of record NC_139639.1, read on the forward strand.
GCCTCCCTTAATCAAGAACAAGCTCAGCTTCCCCTTGGTGGGACACACGTTTCTGACAGAAGACCCTGGTGTCTGTTGTTCTACCTGTTCTACCTACCGCTTTCTACCTGTGATCCCAAATGAAACCTGTCCAAAATAGCACAGGAGTGGTAGAAATGACACATCTGGGCATGAGTTAGCTGAGCATGTGTGTGTGGGCAGGCAGTCAGCAGCATCCCCTGGAAGAGCTCAGGTGTGTTTGTTTGCTGCTGTGTGAGCAGGTGCACTCACCTGCTGAGCGACGTCCTCCTCAGCCCTCTCCTCTCCCAGTCCACAGCCAGGGCAGGCAGCACAACAGTGGGATCAGCAACACCACGGCTGAGAGAGTGTGATGGGGTTGGTCTCCAGAGAAATGGAATGTTCTGTGGGTCGTAGCTCCTACTGTCCTCAAATGAGTCGTGTGGGAATGTTTTCCATGGAGGTCCACCAAACAGGCCAAACACTGATTAGAATACAAGATGGAGAAAGAGAGCAGCAGAGAAGTAGGAGTTCCAGCTATGATAAGCGTGGGATTGGAATACTTCCACTCAATTTAAAGCGAAGGCCAGGACACTACTACAGACAACGCCTTGCTAGTTTCAGAACCACACCCTGTTTCAACTCTGGGCTCCTCCTTCCTGTCTTGTCAACTTTGCCTGTTTGTGATTGGTCTGTCTCATCAATGGCTGTTGCATGAATGAATGTGGCCTGATAGCTGAAGGCACCAGTTAAAGCAACCAGTAGCCGAGGGACAAACATCTCCTTTGTTAGGCAATGGCAAGTAATTAACACACAGCAGTCAAAGATGAAACCTCGATGAAATAAATAAATGGGCGAAACACATGTAAACACTGTACATTGTATTATTTCCCCCGCAGGTGATTGAATCCAGATTGAATCATTTTGCAAAAGAATCTTTTCAAAACCACATTCACAACAAACTATTTGTGCCAAAGGTGAATTCAGATATGGGGCAGTATTAGCCAATCCCGGGCCGTGGTCCCCCGCCTGTGCTGCTGTGACGAGCTCCGGCGCTCCTGTGGCTCTGGTTCTACCTGTTCTACCTGGGTGTGTGGGGAGGCTTTGATGGGCCTAGAACTTGACTCATCAGCGTACCTTGGAATGAAAGACTGGCTGGAATGAGAGGAATCCGTGTCAGGAGAGATAGAAAAAATGAACGTGCAGGAAACCTCACCTGCTGACGTATAGCTTAGGTCATGGTGTTGCACATAGAAAGATACTCATAGACCATGGAAGTGAAATAATTAAGGGTGTGTGACTGTCACATGGTATTCATTCACACTACAAACATGACATGTAAATCCTCATCGGAATAAGTGAGGATATATGATAGTGGCCTGGAGCAGAAGTCTTATGAGGGACAAAAGATAAACTGAAGCTATCTCACGTTTCAGATCATTCAGTGAAGCTAGCCTAGACCAGTGGTTCTCAAAGTGGTGTCCGGCGACGCCCAGGGAGGGGGTTCCAGGACATCCTCAGCAAAAAGGGGAATACTTTATTTTCACTAGAAGTTCACCCATAAGTAATACAATCACATAATAGTCCATGGGCCAAGGCAAAAATCGGTACCACCTGAGGTGACCGCACGATTTTGTTATTTTTGTCTTCCTACATGTCTCTAGTTTATATTTTGGTATGATAACCCTGCCGATTTGGTAGCTTAAGGATAGTTATCACTCTGTAAACAAACCTACCCCCATATAAATGACAAAACCCTGATTTCTGTGTATTAGTCCAGATGATATGTGAAAATGATGTTCCCTTTTTCGTAAAAGCATGAAACTTGGTACGCTTATAGTTTGGGGCCCTGTACAGTTTCAGAAATTGAGCCATCGCAAAAATGCCTTGTGACGGCCATTTTACTTTTGCCATAAGCAAATTATGTAGTTTGCATCATATCTCCTGAACCACACATGCTAACACTGAAAAGGAGATGTCTATCCCAACGTTTTCATGGTCAAGGATTACAATGATACCATATAGAACATCATAAACTGTTACAGTGACTAATCAATGGTGAATTTGATGACGTTGTGAGAAGGAAATGACAATATCTGATAACCGATGCTATAACTTCAAAGCCATGACCATTCTCTGGCTAAGATGTTTTGATGAGTGATTTGACTTGTATAGACCATTTGTTAAAATAGCGCCCAGGTCCCTCCTAAAGATCCTGGGATTTTCCTTGCCAGATGGCCAAATCCAAGATGGCGACTGGCGCCATGTTAAAAAATTGACTTTTGACCCAGAGCTCATAGAATAATGTATGAAGACACTTTTCGGTGTAAGTCAACCACGAGGAATCCGATTTTGACATCAGTTTGACATTATGGCATAGTTTTGACCCAGAATTCCAAGATGGCTGCCATCCAGTATTGTGGAAATGTAACTTTTGAATGGGAAGGTATACTGTGCGTTTGGGGTTTACCACAAGGAAGGAAATTAACAATGGTGGATGTTTTGGGAGTCATTTCAGAGTTATGTTCACTGAAAAGATGTTAATGTCAACACCCATTTTACCTTGGTACTGCTGTACCAACTACCCCCAGGATTTCTTGCATTAAAATATTTAATGAATGTATGACAAGATAACTAAAATAAGCTCTAGCTATATATTCTGAATCATCAGATTCTGCTCATCATCTTTAGCCAATGCTGTGTCATACCGGTCGATCACACAGATGATATGTCAACATCACCATGGCGGGCAAGGATGATGGATGACACCTTGTGGACATAGTCCGACCACTTGTATGGGGTGCCATCTTGTGTCTGCCGATCCAATTGCTGATGGAATTGCCATCCTCTAGATCATGCCCATGTCAACGAGAGTGATGTAGGGTTCTTGCAGCCCTACAGATTGGAGATAGAGCTTCTAGATGCGCTTGCTCTTCTGCGTCTTCCTGTATGTGATGTTGGAGTTGAATAAGGCCACACATTCATCAAAAACACAATGTTCCAGCAACTCGTGGAGGTTTACAAGTTGACCACAACCAGGTCAATCACTGCCTTGGAGCGCTCCACTCCATCTCAGCAGCTCCTACCTTGAGTTCCTCCCCGGGTAGTCTCGCTTGCCAGACTCCCTCCCTACAATGGCAGAGTCTGGCTGCTAATACCTCCACCCTGGTATAGGGGAAAAAGGCTCCGTTCACCTTTACAACTATCCACCAAAAGTATCAAGCAGGCCTGCTTTATTGCACAATCCAGATCCAACCGTTTTCAGCATGTAGCAACGAGCTAGCATTGTTGATGTTGTTTCACAGTGGCACAGGCAGACAGATTCGACACGGAGGGAGTGGAAACGAAATCCATAAATGGTCGCCACCAGTCAGTCAGAGCGGGTTGGAGCATGCATGCAGGGAGGAGGATGGAAGATGATTGTGATGCTGCAGACGCAAAGTGCCGCTGTGTGTAAATTCAGCTCGAGCAGGACCCTGGCCATTCACACCAGACGCACTGCTTTGCTCCGCGCCGGTGACAACTTGTACTGACTTCCTATCTGGCTTCACACAATCACTCGGTGCCGTGTCTATGTGCCGACAGGCCGCAGTGCCGACAGGTCGCAATGCCGATAGCCCACAAGCAGAACCAGCTGAGCGAGGCGGCGTGCAGCGTGTCGGTGGAGCTAACCTCTCCCAGCCCCCACGCCAAACCTAACCTCCCCCTATGCCTAAACCTAACCCCCCCTAGACCCTAACCCAAAACCTAACCTCTCCCACCCCCCACGCCTAAACCTAAGGTCGGCATTGCGGGTGGTCGGCATAGCGGGTGGACACCAATCACTCGCGGGTCTCACACAAAAATAGATCAGACGCCGAAACAATCTCTGCATTGGGCGAGCCGGCCGCATCACGGCTGGTCTGACTGAACGGTCTAATGTGCTAACAAGTGCGCCAAAATGAAACTGGCTGCGCTTCCAGATGCTTCGTCACTTCAGCGTCTGGTGTGTTTGCACCTTTTCGCATCCATTTTGAGCCATGCCTGCATGCATGAGTTCAACTCCTTCGCGTTTGACCTGGCCTCCCCAACCCTCCACACCCTACAGTCTGCCTGCCTCTGATGAACTCATTGCAGACTTAAAATCAGCCCATGCTGCAGGAGAGGAGAAGTTGACCAGATTCTTGCAAGTCCCGGGGGCCCTATCTTCGCAAAAGCGGTACGCCGCATGCAATGCAAATTGGGGGCGTGCACAAGCGCATGCCTGTTATAATTTTACTGGACATAGGCGTGCCACAATCAGGCGTTTCTGCGCAGAATACGGGGCAGCACCTCTTACGTGCTAAAAAAAAGCACCTCTTACGCAATAAATACTCCGCTGCGCTTGAGCGCACCATAATCTCTATGCTGCGCAGCGCAGAGTAAAATTCCTTTTGGATATGTCATTACACACGGACGTGCCACGCCAGGACATCAAATTCTGCTGCTAAAATTGGATATTAGCAGATAATTCAGTGAGGCAATCAACTATAACTCACTGAGAAACTTTTATCACATCGCAAAGAGGGAAATTAATTGAGAAAACTTGTTGGACAATGGACATAGGCTATTCACCTTCACCTATCCCATAGTCTCGCTGGCCAGCCTCCCTCACACGCAGGTCTCCATAGTGGGATTGCGATGGGCCGCGCTTAGCAGCAGTGCCCTTGGAAAATAGTTTCCAACAATCCAACTTGCCCTTTTCAGCGTGTAGCAACGAGCTAGCGTGTAGGTTTCTGCCGTTAGCTTGCTAGCTAGTTAGCGTTGTTGTTTTCACTGAGGCGGCAGGGCGCTATTTACAGCGACACACAGTGAGGAGGGAGCAGAAGCTGCTCTGATTGACGTGGTCGGAGCCAATGACAGAGTTTGTAATAAGCCGGGAGCAGACATCCGGCAGCCACTGAAACAGTCGCTCCAATGGGGAGCAGCTGTAGAGCAGGGGAGGGCTTATCCCAGTTGCCTGTTTCCGTGGCGCCAGACTCCTCTCCCGGTAGGGAGGGGAGGCTGGCCAGCGAGACTAACATAATTATGAAATTACCCTCAAAACACAATAATTGTCATTACTAAACCATGTTTCGTAGGCATGGATTTGCAATTAAAATAGCTATAATTCACCATTGTTAATCTCTGTCCTTACTCTAAAAATGGTAAACCCCAAACACCACATACGTATATGTTGCCATTCAAAAGTTAAGTTTTCACGCTACTGGATGGTAGCCATTTTGGAATTCTGGGTCAAAAATTATGTCAGAATGTTAAACTGATGTCAGAATCAGAGTCTTTGTGGTTGACTTACACCGAAAAGTGTCGTCATACATTATTCTAGGTGCTCTGGTTCAAAAGTACATTTTTCAAGATTGTACCAGTGGCCATCTTGGATTTGGCCGTCTGGCAGAAAGTCGCAGGATGTTTGGGAGGGGCCTGGGGGCTATTTTAACAAAAAGCCCATAGAAGTCAAATTACTCATCAAAAAATTTTAGGCAGAGAGTGGTCATGGAATTGAGGTTATAGCATCAGTTATCAGAAACTGTGATTTCCTTCTCACGTCATTAAATTCACCATTGATTAGTTACTTTAACAGTTTATGATGTTCTATATGGTATCATTGTAATCCTTGACCTTGAAAACATAGGGATAGACATCACCTTTTCTGTGTTATCATGTGTGGTTCAGGAGATATGATGCAAACTACATAATTCACTTATGGCGGAATTAAAATGGCCGCCACGAGGCATTTTTGTGATGGCTTAATTTCTGAAGATTTAGGGGGCCCCAAACTATATGCATACCAAGTTTCATGCTTTTATGAAAAAGTGAACATGATTTTCACATATCATCTGGACTAATACACAGAAATCAGGGTTTTGTCATTTATATGGGAGAAGGTTTTTTACAGAGTGATAACTATCAATAAGCTACCAGATTGGCAGGGTTATCATACCAAAATATAAACTAGAGACATGTAGGAAGACAAAAATACAAAAATTGCGCGGTCCCCTTAGGTGGTACAGATTTCACCATTGGCCCATGGACTAATTGCATTGTATCCTTCTCAAAACACCACTGAATTCACCAAAACACCACTGAATTCACCATTAACTATTCATGTGAACAGTTTATGATGTTGTATAGGGTGTCATTGTAATCCCTGACCAGGAAAACATAGGGGTAGACATCACATTTTCTGCGTTATCATGTGTGGTTCAGGAGATATGATGAAATCAGGGTTTTGTCATTTTTTGGGGGTAGGTTTGTTTACAGAGTGATAACTATCCTTAAGCTACCAAATCGGAAGGGTTATCATACCAAAATATAAACTAGAGACATGTAGGAAGACAAAAATAACAAAATCGTGCGGTCACCTCAGGTGGTACCGATATGTCAAAATTTCAGCCTTGGCCCATGGACTATAACAGACTTTCTGTAATAAAGCATCTAAAAGCAAGAATTGTATCAGATAGGGGACCCTGCGACAAAATCTTATCAAATGGGGTCTGTGGTCTAATTTGTGTCAGTTTAGGGGTGCTTGATGTGAAAAAGTTTGAGAACCAGTGACCTACAGTAGACCAGTGGTTCTGAAATGGGGGTCCGGGGATCCCCAGGGGTCCGTGGCCCTTTGCCAGGGGGTCTGCGTTTTTTTTTTTTTTTTTTTTTTCCTTTTGCAAAAGCTTCATATTTACCATACCATTTTATGCTTTAAATCTAAAATGGTTCATGGATTACATTCTAATCTAACAGACCTATCAATTTAAAAGTCAAGCACGTTACCATGGAAACAATTAAGCTTAGCCCAAAATCACAAATCAGAATGAGGGGGTCCCCGGTATATTTTCTATCTTGTAAGGGGTCCTTGGCTGAAAAACATTTGAGAACCTCTGACCTATAGACACTTGAAGGTGTGGCCCTCAATCTCAGTTGCTTTAGGTCACCAAAAACTCAGATGGGAGAACAACTATGCTCATTAACATGTTTAACCCATTGATACCTGATGCAGCATTTGCATGTATATCCCTCATTTGTGTGTGTATCCCTTTAAGACCGCGAACCGCGTTGACTCGGTTCGCGGTCTTAAAGGGATACACACACAAATGCTGCATCCGGTATCAATGGGTTAAGAGCTCAGTTTCACTGTTTACATCTGCCAAGTGTTTCTGCAAACAAACCAATAAAGCCGATATGGATACATTGAGGAATACATTGAAATCAGTGTAAATCAGCAAAAAGTACTTGTTTTTTTAAGAGTAGCCTACAAGTTGTTGTCGATATGTTTTGTGTCTGTTTATCTGTCGCGGATGCTCTCATGCCCGTTGAATTGAATTATTGAAATACATAATGTGTTATTGAATTGAATTGCCATTGTCTCTCCAGTCAGGCAAGCCAGTCAGCTGTTTTTCATAGCTGCCATATATATACGTGCTACAAGACGCTGGCTGTTCTTGCACATCTTGTGACCACACAATCTTCATTTGGCTCTAGGTTCTCCCCCCAATAGTATTACACAGAAACTGGCAAACAACATAACAACATGGAGCTGTCATGACCACAGCTCTGTCTGTGCTCAGCAGCAACATGCTAAGAGAATAGGCACAGCTCTGTCTGTGCTCGCAGGCAGCATGCTAAGAGAATAGGCAGCGTCCCACGAGGCAGACCGGTTGTCCTCAATTAGCCAATTGTGAAATGAGACAGAGGAGATGCCTCAGGAGGAGAGAGAGGCTGCTGAAGACTCTAATTAATGCATTTAAATATTAATGTGAACACATAGTTTCCCCTGTGTCAGTTAGTTTATGCAATAGCAGTTGGGGTAACTCAATGCACCACCAGCTCATCAATTGCAGTGACAATATTGGAATATGGTGTCTCATCAATTTTGTTCATTTCATCTCCATGAGACAACAGCAGCTTTCATTCCATCTGCTAAACAACTTCAGCTGGCATCATTTTTATAAGGGGCACTTCACCCAAAAATGCTGACGCGCATATCCCAAAACTGTAAAACACAGGTTTGCAGACATTCACTTAGTTTGACAGCTATAATTGAGAGTTGATTTGAGTTAAGTTGGTGCCAGTGATGTCATCAGAAGGCACTGAATCATTTGGGTTGTATTAATTACAAGTCTTGTGATGACGTCACTGGCATCAACTGAACTCAAATCAACTTTCAATACCTGTACAACTAAATGAAACCTTTTACATTTCGGATATGTGTGAGATCGTGCTATGGCTTCCATCATCTGCCGTGCTGAAGAGGTAGTTGGATGCAGCCTGCCATCACCGTCAAGACCTGCACATGGCCAGGACACTGCATCGGTCTCACCCTCGCACCGAGGTCATAAACTCTTTGAGGCCTTGGCAGAAGACTGAGGTCTGGCGGTACCAGAACCTCTCATCACAGGGACAGCTCCTTCCCAACTGCCGTCCGCCTCCTCAATGAGACCCGAAAGCCCCCACAAATAAGGACTTTATCACCTAAATAAATCAATATTGTTTTTTGGTGAAGTGGCCCTTTAATGTGGAAAACATCACCTGAGCCCCCAGACTGACAGGCCTAGTTGTAATCTGATTACTTACAGACTGCTACAGTTGTAATCTGATTACTTACAGACTGCTACAGTTGTAATCTGATTATTTACAGACTGCTACAGGCCTAGTTGTAATCTGATTACTTACAGACTGCTACAGTTGTAATCTGATTATTTACAGACTGCTACAGGCCTAGTTGTAATCTGATTACTTGTTGGGGGTGTCACTGCTTCCACTCTTGTTACAAGATTTTATTGAATAATGCTACCGAGTAATTTAGATTGTACTTTAATCTCTTTCAATCTCTCTGAATAATTCACTCCTACTTTTACTACGTTTTTTTTTTAGACAATTGTCACGATAAGTATACAAATCACAACTGACACTTGATACTAGTTTGTGGATTTTTTTTAGAAAGATAGGCTAAATAAACTGTAGCTAAATTTAGGTCTGGTAATGCCCCACCAAATAACACTCTTACATCACTCGGCTTCTGAACAGGACAAAAGGAAGAAGTCAGAGAGGGAAACTCCTGGTTCAGCAAGTTCCCTCCAGATGCACAGGGGGTGACAGAATCACCTCCGAGCTGCAGAGCTGCACAGTCAAACAAAGTAGGCTTGATCTGCGTTTTTGACAGTGATGAAGCATGCTGCAGAAGTAAATGGGGACACTGTGTCACTAAAGGGGATTTTGCCTGTACTTCCGCAAAGGTCAAAGGTCAGTCTCTAACATTTTTCTGCTGAGGCTCACTAAGATTCTTGATTGCAGGCCCCTCCCTCACATCAGTCACAACACAGTCAATGACAACCTGTTCACCCGCTTTTGTCACAAAAGATGTCATGTAAAGAAGAGCGCCCACTCCACTCTCTTTTGGATTCAATTGATGGAAATGTTAGCTCACATAATTGATACCCTCCCTCCTCCCTCTCTCGCTGCCTCCATCTCTCTCCCTCCCTCTCTCCTTCCCTCCCTCCCTCTCTCCTTCCCTCCCTCCCTCTCTCCCTGCCTCCATCTCTCTCTCCCTCCCTCTCTCCTTCCCTCCCTCCCTCTCTCCCTGCCTCCATCTCTCTCTCCCTCCCTCCCTTGTTCTCCCTCTCATCTCCCTCCATCCCTGACTAGTAAACAGTAGGCCAATTAAAACAGACTCCTCTTTGTCTGCGACTACAGTTGATGGACAGACTCCAAAAGAACTGCTATGTGTTGCATGATGGAAAAGATCTTATGGTGGACAATGATTATGGTATGCTGCCTTGGTGCCACGCATGTGATCTGACCCTCTATAGCCTCCCCTACAGTAAGACCACAGCACAGTAGCTCAGTGGTTAGCACTGTTTCCTCGGAGCAAGAAGGTTCCAGGTTCAAGCCCCGGTCTGTCCCAGGTCCTTTCTGTGTGTTTTGAGTTTGCATGTTCTCCTCGCGTTTGTGTGGGTTTCCTCCCACCATCAAAGACATGTATGTTAGGGTTAATAATACTGCTGTCAGCAGAGATGGGCAGTATTTTAAATACATGTATTTCAAATACGTATTTCAAATACATTTGTGTATTTTGTAATTTGTATTTGGCTGGACCGAGAAAAATAAGATTAATTTGTATCAAGATACTTTCAGACCTTGTATTTTGTGTATTTTAAATACATAAAATACTTTTTTCTTTAATTTTATGTTATTTGATTCTCAAATTGACACATTCTTACCATTGACACAGGTTTAAACTGTGGAGGAAAGAAATGTCTGTCAGTCATGATTTTGGGAGCCCGTGGAGCCGGCGATTTCCATAACTGCAGCCATGGCGCATCATCTCCAGGGATACTGTTATAATGTCAGATATCTAGGGCTAACATGGTCAAAGTTCCAAAGATTGAGGTTAACATGTAGAAATGCTGCCTGTAAGTCAAAAGCCCTCACAGAAGGTGATTAACAGCTGAAGTGAGGGAGAAATTAGCTGTGCTGAAAAACAGTTAAAACTGAAATGAAAGAACTGTAATGTGTTAGGGTACACAATAGGGTTGTGCGATGTCACCTAAATAACCATCACGATGGTTCCACAGTGAAACATCGCGATGGACGTTGGCATCGTCGTTGACGGGGGGTGGGGTTAATTAATGATTTATGAAGTCCATGTGGTGCCGTTTGGCTGCGCCACTGCAATGTACGTTCACGTTTACAACAGGACAGCTGAGCTCTACATGTCATGAGAGACCAGCGGGCTTGGATAGGCTACTACTACAGCACAGAGCCAGGCAATTCAAACAGTAGGCTAACACTACCAGCAATATTGAAAGGCGCAAAACAATCAAATGTTAACGTTACAGATCGTGACCAACAACGTGTGTGTGTTTAATTTAACTAGCTGGCAGAAAAGGGGCAGAATTAGTGGTGGCTAACGTTAGATTTGTGTGGGCTCAGTTTTGAACCTAACATTGGGTTACCTTAAGGAGAGATCAGGCACGTGCACACATAGACATGAAAGGGGGCTTGAGCCCCTGCCTTTTTTTCAGTCTGTAAAAAGTGCCCTTTTTTTTCTTTTTCTTTTTCTTTTTTTTATTATAATACATTTTTCATTTTCATTCCAACAACACATGAACAAAACAAACAGCTCAGACACATTAAAAATGTTAATAAAAAGTGCCCTTTCCTGACCATGAATGCATTTCTAATGGTGCTTTGTATGGAAATTGCCCTTTCCATGCCGTCACTGAAGGCAGCATTCAAAGAGAAATGCCTTTTCCGAGCTCTCTTGGCCTTGAATGCACCATTTGTAATAGGCCTCTGCATGGAGCAGTGTTTTTCTAAACTGCCCCTGAAGGCACCAACCCAAAAATGAACCCAAAAATGAATGAATAAATAAATACATAAATAAACCACCCAATAAATAAATAACCAAAATATAGGGAACAAATGCAGAATTGTTGCTCTTGAAAATATTTTTTACTTTACACTATTGGAAAGGGATGTTGTGTTGTTGAATCCGCAAAAAATAAAAAATAAATCTAATACACCTTATCTAAATCTTCTGTCTTGCTTTTTAGAATTATGGTTAAAATGCATGGTATATTACAAGCCTCACTCAGTATCGTTCAATGTTTCTGCCTGTGTTGCTATCTGTTGTAGTACAACAACCTAAAGGGAGAAAAGGAGCAAATACATATTGATGCTTAAATGATTTCACAACAGTATTGCAACAGCATGCAACTTTTATATACTAATATTATTCAGTTATGGAGTTCTTTTTCCGTGACAAGTCTCATCCTAAAATGAGATATTCCTCTAAATCTGGTTAAAATCTGAATATTTAAAATGAGTTATACCCCTAAATTGGCCTTCAAATTGCCTCAAATTTCCTCAAAGAGCCCTTTTATGAATTTGAGCCCCTGCCCCTCTAATGTTCTGTGCACGTCCCTGGGAGAGATAGAAACACAGCAGCAGGCAGCCTACACAGTATGTAATGGAGAGAGTTCCTGGAAACAGGCGAGTTGAATTCACAGTTGAAGACTTGTAACATTACTCACATTGGGTTGCAAACAGGAAAGAACGTGAAGTTTCTTCTTTCTTAACATTTTCACAACACAACCGACTTCTGCTTATCTTATCTTCCTCTCCGCTTTACCACTTCTCTGAACTGGAGATAAGGTATGCTTTGCCGCTTGTTTAATGCCACCTGTGTGTCCCCCGTGTGTCGCGGTTGAGTGGAGATAGCCTTTTTTATTATTAAATCTGCCAAATTTTTAATTCAAACAGATAATCACGATGGTCCGATGTAGAAGTGTCAGAGGTCGATGGGGGTCGGCCCATCGACGATGGTCGATGCCATCGTCCATGGTGCTGCCAACCCTAGTACACAAAGGAGAATACTGTCACAGAGGACTAAGACATGATTTACCATCTAAGGAAACCAGAAAATTTCACATTTGATAAGCTGGAATCAGAGAATTAGGACATTTTCCTTATAGAAATGGCTCAAAATGATGAACCAGATGATCAAAATAGGCAATTAATGTAATATTTGGCAATGAATTGATGGATTGACTAATTGTTGCAGCTCTTTATCAGTTTTTATAAAATGTATTTTTATGTATTTTCAAAATACAAAATACGTATTTGTATCTCAAATACATTTTTCAGACGAGTATTTTGTATTTGTATTGTGATACATTTTTTGAGCAAGTATTTGTAATTTGTATCAAAATACTTTATGATATATTTTCGCCCATCTCTGGCTGTCAGTGCCCCTGACCAAGGCCTGACTGGCAATCGAACTGGAGTTGGTCCCCGGACGCTGCACTGCAGCTGCCCAGCAGCCCACTGCTCCTATCAAATGCAGAGGATGAATTTCCCCATGGAAACAATAAATCATAACTTCAGTTAACTTAATTGAAAAATATATTTGGTCAAGAAGAAGAGGGTCTTCCTCTAATACTGGCCCAGGAAAGCTTGTGGAGATACAGCTACTGTGCCAGTGTCAGACTATGGGGAATAAAACAGACAATGTGCCAGTCTTAATCTTAAAAATTCAAGATTGTCAGTGGAGTCATCAATAAACATTTTGCATTTTGTATCGCATGTTATTTGCTATTCCCTCTTTTGAGACATGTAATGATAAAAATAAATACATAAATAAACTCAAGCTTCCTGCCTCACCTATGCCCAAAATGATCAAATTTTTATATTTAAAAATCTGCCTGATATCCTGGGACACATGGTATAACCTGACCCAGTATTGGCTGTATGTGGGCTACTGAGGACAGTCCTCGAGGACTCACTGTAGAAAGGTTCTTATTGCCTTTTAGCACACAGATGAATTCTATTGAACTGGAAACAGGCAATGATGTTGATCAAAGATGTTAGGTATGTTGATCAAAGATGTTAGGTATGTTGATCAAAGATGTTAGGTATGCAACTGGAACAACTTTACCAGGTTCAATTGAGAAATTCCTGGAACTTTCACAAGACTTGTCAACCCTTCATTGTAGCCAATGCCTCTAGGTATGCATGTCTTGGAATGCATATGTGTAGGCCTACTGTCATATTTTATATAATTTGTATACACTGCTGCTTATTGTTTTCTTTGTTTGTTTGTTTGTTTGCTTGTTTATTTGTTAACTAAAATACCAATAAATAGACAAACACCAATTATAAGCCTATTGTGTTCTATTCGTATTTTTGAAGCATTGTTATGGCTTATGGGTGTGGTGGCTGAGTCTGTCCCGGGGGAGAAACCAGTCTTGAAGAAATTGTCACATCACCTCAGAAAAAGCCAGTTACACCTCAACTCTTGCTCTTGTCCTTTCTTATTAAGGATGTCGTTTTGCTTTTGGCCACTATGCTGAAGTGCCGCTGTTGCGCGTTTCTGCTAGAGCAGAGCCGCACAGGAAATAGGCCTAGAATAGATGGAGAACCGTTTTACCTGTGAGTGAATATGCTATGTGAGAGGGGTGGGGGAGAGTATTTGATTTTTGCGACTGTTTAAGCTGGACGCTGCAATACTACAGTGAACGGCCTCAGGTGTCGCCTATTAGGTGTTGTTATCTAGTTAGGCTTCTGACAATACAAATGAACAACGGCGACATCTAGCGGCCGATCAGGCTACCTGCAATAGCCTGCATGGGCCTAGTAATTTCCACCGTTAACCTTGTGATAATTTCTGCACTAGGCTACCTGTTTGTTTTTGAGCAAAATATTGCAATGCCAGGTTAGTTAGGCAGAGCAGGGGGTTCAGATCTTATTTGACACTCTATGGTTCAGATACAGACGTGCAGCGTGTTCTGCGTCCAGAGAAGAAGGACATCTTGGTCTATTTCTGTTCTCCTGGGATTAAAAGTGTGCCATTTTTGGCCTCAGCAAGTCACAGTTATATAAACTCCACAGGTGCGCCTGCTATTGGCAGGTACATTTTTCACTCAAGTTATCCGTGTCAGTCTGCTATCACTTCACTGCTAATATCATAGTAGTAAAACCAATGCATCTGTCTGAAGATTAGAAGATATATTAACTACCATAGGCTACCATATCTGATAAGCCACAATATTGAGTTGACCACATAGTCTACCTTGCCTACATTATTGGAAAATTATTTACTTTTGTGATCAACAACAACACATTTACTGTAATGTAGGTCTATTAAAAACGGTGGTGGGTACTGACATGGTAGACTACTGAAAGTTGTGAATGAAAATCGAGAGAACATGATTTGTTCCCCAGTGTTCGCCGTAATTGGGTTTTGCTTGTTGGAGTGGAGTGGAGAAGGCGACGGATCCACCCGCCGGGGCTTTTCTCGACCACAAAACCAACGCCCCCGCAGTGAGCGCTGATGGGAAGGTGGAGCAACAGGCGGGCTTCCTCCAACTGCGAATCTTCTCATCTCCGACTCTGTCACTCTCCCTCCTCCCTCCCATGCTGTGTTTGCTTCCTACGAAACAAGTGGAAGGAGAAGGAGACCGGAGACATCCAGGAGAACTTGATCGTTGCCCGGGCTTGGTTTTCAGAGCAGCTGGCCATTTGCTCTGACAGCCCGCCGGCCGCTTTCGTGTGGGAAACGAGACTTGAAAGGTTGTCTGAATACTATTTTCCCCCTCTCTCAAAAAGTCGGATTGTTTCTAACGTTACCATCAGAAGCGCGGACATCTGCGTAAAATGTTGAAGGTAAGTGTGGTTTCGGTTTGTTCTTATACTATAGCGTCGGGTTACACACTAAATTGATAATAATCAAATATATTAGAATATTGTTTTCATATTAGCTTATAGATAGGCCTATATGTCAAGATTCAACTGGGGAAAAAAAATCACATGCTTTCCATGGTTGCTCTCTCCCTGTCGCTCATCTCGTATTTAAGTCTAAGAATATTTCCCTGTCCTGTTGTGTTGTCTGCTCGGCCCAATTATGTTGCATAATCCAAGACATGGAGCAATATCTTGACTGCCACACCATGTGACTCACAACAATATAACGCCTCCAACATATTCTTATGTAAGTTTCTGGTCTGGTTTTAATTTTTGAATGTTCTTCACACCCACCTAACCTTCTCTGTAAGTGTAAACGTGTGCAAGCAATGGCATAATTTGACATGGAGTTTCTTGCATTTTTTTTCTACACCAGTACGCCGAATTGATATTGTCTGTGTATTTGCTCCTGTTACAATATGAAACAGGCAGCAACATTGAGGATTGAAGCCTTGCCTTTTTAAACCTGACCCATTTTCTGCTTCTGTCCTCCTTCCCCACAGGCAGCAGATTGTCTTCACTGTTGATGCTGGTCCTGCTGAGAAGAAGAGAGGCCATATCGAGACAGAGCCTGATCAGAAGACCCCGTGGCAGGGCAGCATGGAGACGCTGAGGCGGTCTTCTTCTGTGTTTGCTGCAGAGGTCCTGGACGTGTTCGAGCGGCCCGTGACTGACACAGAGCTGGTGTCCCAGTCCAAGGCGCTGTGCAGGGACTACATCCTCTCCAGGCTCAACCAGAACGGCTTGGGATGGTCCAAATCGGAACTCAACCTGGCCGCCTCAAACGCAGCGCTCTCTGAGGTGTCGTCGGTGCTGCTCTGCCTTGGTAAGAAGAAGAGCCCGGAAGGACGATCAGAACATCTAAGAGCAATTCTTACAGTGTCTCGCAGCAGAACCAGGATTATACAAGTCAACTTCTGAAGTTATTGGATCCATATTAGGGGTGCTGCCTCACACCAGGCGGTGACATCATACAGCACCAAGCACACACACACACATCCATACATGGTCATCATTTCCTCGTGTACTTGGCACCTGACTTTGTGCACTCTCTCACCCCATTCACACTTGGTTTTTAAATGCGACCTGTATCCAGATAACTGATCCAGATACAGGTCACATTTAAAAACCAGGTGTAAATGGGGTGTTAGTTTCTCTCACACATTCAGGACAGTGGTGGCTCAAGTCAGATTGATGCCATACCATCGCAGTATATTCTCTTTAACTTTTTATCACTTTATCATTGTCCCCATGTATCATTCAAACAAGTGCCACAGGTGTATTGGACCAGCACTTATCAGTTGTGTGTAGGCCTATCTATAATCTGTATAGCACTTTATAGTTCAAAGTAAAAAAACTTTAATAAAAAAGATGATTTGCTATAATTAAGAGAAGTATACTCACTGCTGACTCAGCAGTACACTCATTAGCACAAACGAGGCAAGGTTCAGAAACTGTTAGATTCCCTACAAACAAATCTCTAATGTTACTACAGAATAGTTAGTACAAAACAAGCCATCAGTTAAATGCAAGTTAAGAAAAATAAATTTTCTTTCGCTTTTGTTTTTAACAAGAAGATGCAGAGTTTGCTCATCATATTTCCTCAGGCAGAGTAGTATAGCCTATCTAAGACTAACATTCTCTACCTCAGGAATGAAATGCTCTGTAATGTACCAGTTCAGACCAGAATCAAGAATGATGTTCACCTCCTAGAGGCTTACATCTTTACAATTTTACAAGCTGTTTTGCAAGCCATGCTGGCTACAGGTCAAGCAAGCTCTTCTGTCTGGGTTCTTGTTTAAGTAGCCCTGAGAGACAGCAGCTTGAGTTGAACCTGGCTCTTCTGTCTGGGTTCTAGTTTAAGTAGCCCTGAGACAGCAGCTGCTTGAGTTGAGCCCGGCTCTTCAGTCTGGGTTCTTGTTTAAGTAGCCCTGAGACAGCAGCTTGAGTTGAGCCTGGCTCTTCAGTCTGCGTTCTTGTTTAAGTAGCCCTGAGAGACAGCAGCTTGAGTTGAACCTGGCTCTTCAGTCTGCGTTCTTGTTTAAGTAGCCCTGAGAGACAGCAGCTTGAGTTGAGCCTGGCTCTTCTGTCTGCGTTCTTGTTTAAGTAGCCCTGAGACAGCAGCTTGAGTTGAACCTGGTTCTTCTGTCTGGGTTCTTGTTTAAGTAGCTTCCATATTGCTCACGTGGCGTAATCCAAGATTTCAGCTAAAAACAGGGTGTAAATGTCATCTTTTAAAGTCAAAGGTGTTTTGCTGTGAAACTCCACAAATGGTTTGTTGACTACAAAACTTCACCTGTCCTTCCATCGGCATGGGGGTGCGTGCGTAATGACTGAATTTTCGTTTTCGTGTGAACTTATCCTTTAAGAGCTATCCGCAGAGAGGTAAATGGCAAATGCGTGCGGGCGGTGTTAAACAAGCGCACCAGTACACCAGTGTGACCAGTACAGAGAAGTGGTAGAGCGGAGAGGGGGAGGGGGAGGGGAGGATAAGCAGAAGTTGTGTTCAGTTGTGTTGTTGTGAAAATGCTAAGTCAAAGGAGAAACTTCACATTCTTGGCTGTTTTCAAGTCTTCAACTGTGAATTCATATCTCTCCTTAACGTAATGTTAGGTTAAAAACTGAGCCCATAGGAATCTAACGTTATATTTGCCAGTAATTCTATACATTTTCTGCCAGCTAGTTAAATTCAACACACACACACACGTTGTTGGTCAGGATCTGTAACGTTTACGTTGTTTTGTTTTGCACCTTTCAATATTGCTGGTAGTGATAGCCTACTGCTTCGGTCGCCCGGCTCTGTGCTGTAGTATAGCCTATCCAAGCCCGCTGCGTGTCTCTCATGCAGAGCTCAGCTGTCCTGTTGTAAACATGAACGTGCATTGCAGTGGCGCACCTCAACGACTTCATAAATCATGAATTCTGAGTGTTTAAATGACTGATTTAGTTCAAATCTGTACTATGGCTTCAGCCTCGCCGGACTGTCTTTCTGTATTTTAGGTTTTTGTCCCCTCACTCATTCAGAAGAACTATTGTCTTCGTAACTGTGTGTTTTTTGTCTTCCTCCTGCTCTCCGCTGTTACCTAGGTGATGAGTTGGAGTGTATGCAGCCCAGTTTGTACAGGAATGTGGCGCGGCAACTCAACATTTCGGTTGCCATGGAGAGTATGGTGTCGGATGCCTTGATCGCTGTGGCAACAGAGATCTTCTCAACAGGTATTACAGCTGTTCTGATGTTGCAAGGTGTTGGTGACGTTGATGTAACCGTCTGCATGCTACCTAAGGTCTTCCTTGCTGGAAACTAAACGTCTAGCCGTGCGCTGAAGCAGACGGGCGGCGCTCTGGCCCAGGTAGAGATTGACACGTTAACGGCGTTGCACATCACTGAGTCATGAGAGCAGGGCTTATGCAGCAACAGGCATGGGCCTCAGTGTTTTTCCATCACTTCCGTTTGGCAGGCGAGTAAAGTGTGTGGGTGCAAGTGCAACTCATACCTAGGTGAAGTGTTGAAGTTATAACAGAGAATCCTTCATCTAAGAGGAATAAATGCTCCTCGTTCATCTCTTCTATCCAGACTGAGATCGTTAATTAAGTTAATTAAGTTATCCAGACTGAGATAGGTAATTCAGTTATCCAGACTGAGATACCGTAAATTTCGGACTATAAGCCGCGGCTTTTTCCCCGTTTTTTGGCCCTGCGGCTTATATAACGGTGCAGCTTATCTATGGATTTTTTCGGGGGAAAAAAACTGAATTCTCTCTTCTTTAGCACTCTTTCTAACTATAAATCCACTTCTGTTTTAATTTCCTCTCTTGCCCTCTTTTCACCACACCGCGGACACTGTGTGCACTGTAAAAAAAAACACAGGTGGTGTTGTGTTATGTTGTTTTGTTGAAATGTTAATAAATGGGAGCTTCCTCAAACAGCCATCTCTTTCCCGACAATCCCCTCTGTGCATGAACCCTTACATATGGTAATTAAACATTAAAACACAATAAAAAAAAAAAAAAAACATTAAAACACCTGCGGCTTATATATGTAACAAACAGGCAATTTTGCTGCTGCGGCTTATACTCCGGTGCGGCTTATAGTGCGGAAATTACGGTAGTTAATTCAGTTATCCAGACTGAGATCGTTAATTAAGTTATCCAGACTGAGATAGTTAATTCAGTTATCCAGATTGAGATAGGTAATTCAGTTATCCAGATTGAGATAGTTAATTCAGTTATCCAGACTGAGATCGTTAATTCAGTTATCCAGACTGAGATAGTTAATTCAGTTATCCAGACTGAGATCGTTAATTCAGTTATCCAGACTGAGATAGTTAATTAAGTTATCCAGACTGAGATCGTTAATTCAGTTATCCAGATTGAGATAGTTAATTCAGTTATCCAGACTGAGATCGTTAATTCAGTTATCCAGACTGAGATAGTTAATTCAGTTAATTAAATTATCCAGATTGTAGGGATGGGCATTTCTAGCAAAAACACTATTCGAAATTCGCTGGCCAAATTCGAATTTAATTCGAATTTCGAAAATAAATAAAAAAATGTAAATTTTTTTTTTTTTTTTTTTTTTTTGTGAGTGAAATGTTGCATTGTCTCCCCTGATTCTAAGTCTACGGCTTTATTAATTAATATAAAAAGCTTCTGCTGTGGATTTTTAGCTCAAACAAGCATTGCACCACTGAAGTAAAGAACATGTTACATGACATTGACATTTTCGAAAATAAAAAACAGTTTTGACAATCATGAGTGGTTCATTAAATATTTAGTAGGCTCAGGTCTGAGTGCCAAAGGGGTGCCAAAGTCACCCCCTCTCCCTCTTCATGGGATTTCATCTGCCATTAATTTTTCCATAAACCTTGCTTAAAATGCTTATAAAAATTGTTTTACTTGCTCAAACCAAGCGATTTGACTATACTTAGAATCAGGGGAGACAATGCAACATTTCACTCAAAAAAAAAAAAAAAAAAAAAATCGAATTTCGAATTTCAATAATAAAAGTCGACCTTGATAATAACAACGATTATTCGAAAATTCGAAATTCGATGCCCATCCCTACCAGATTGTGATAGTTAATTCAGTTATCCAGACTGAGATCGTTAATTAAGTTATCCAGACTCAGATCGTTAATTCAGTTCTCCAGACTGAGATCGTTAATTTAGACCCTCACATTTACTGACCAGATTGCATCGATTAGTTTCCCATTTTGGGGTCTGGATTGACTTAGGAACCTAAGTGTGAACTAGAAGGACACTCGGAGAGCGCAGACATGACATCTCTGTGCCAAGGACAATTGCTTGTTCGTGAGTCTTGTTTCGAGAGGCGTTCCCGGATCCGCTCCAACATGTAATGCGTTCTTCCTTGGCCCATGCTATGTAGCATGGGCCAGTAGCTTTTCCATAATCCTTCTGACAAACAAACAAACAAACACCGAAAACATAACCTCAGGTAACGATTTTGGGGAGCACAATATAATTTGATGACTTGTCTTTTGTACAGAAAGGATGTTTGGTATGTGTCCACATGTTTTCTGTTGTGCTTATTTCTAGTGGGCTGTTTTATAGTCTTGCACCATCAAACCAAAACTATTTGTCTCTGCTTTCTGTTTTGAATTGTAGGCCTGAGAATTTACAACATTGAATCATATGCCCCAAGCACGACTAGATTTCTCTGATGCAGTGTCTAATATATTTAACTGAGTAAAATTAGCATTTTATCAGCTAGTGGGCAATATCCGTACTGACCTTTTGTGCTGTCATTTCTTCATAATTGTTACAAAAGGATACTCATGCAAGCATGTATTGATGGCTTGTTTGGATCACAAACATCATTGTTTCTAATGTAGTTGCATAACAAATATTACTTATCTTATAATATGTATTATTCTCTATAATCACACAATAGCTGAGGATGGAGATATTGGGCTGATAGAATAATTTGGGTACATATGTGCTGATAGTGCTCTGTCCTTTTCTATCTTGTCTGGCCTGTAGTTATGCTGTCTGGTTTGAATAGGATCTGTTATGCTGTCTGGTTTGAATAGGATCTGTTATGCTGTCTGGTTTGAATAGGATCTGTTATGCTGTCTGGTTTGAATAGGATCTGTTATGCTGTCTGGTCTGTAGCAGGAGAGATGCGTTGGGATTTGAGCGTTGGACATCTCAGAGTTGTTTGGAATCAATTTCAGCCTCTGTCACATAGTGTCTGGCCCTTCTGTGGACTTTCTACAGCACCTCTGGGAGTATCCAGCCAGACACATGAAGAACGAGATGTTATGAACCGTAGAGTCATAGATCAAATGGCCTGGAGTAACGACGAACAAGAGCTCAAATTTGGCACTGTCCCAGGAAAGAAAGCGACTTTCTTTTTATAATGTCCATGCTTGTGTTCTGGCCTAACTTGTGCCTGCTCTGACGTCACCAGTGGGACATTTTTGGAAACGCCGTGGGATTGGTTCTGAAGGATAACAAACTGTTGAACCCGGGCCGCCCCCCAGCCTTCTGGGATGCGAGGGTTGAAGACTGGATATAAATAGAAACAGACCCTTATGCATGTGAGCTTGTGTTGCCTTCCATTCTAAAATAGTTTCAAAACTACCTAGAAGGCATTGTGATTTATTATCGTGCCGAGCCTAACATTCATTTAGAGACGGCAAATAATAGTGACATGCCCTTATGTCTCTGAACTGAAGAGTTTCCTTATATGGGAATGAATCTGCACACAAATCCAACTACATTATGTAACATAATCACATATTTATTGGAGAGGGATGAATGCTTATCTGACCTGCGGTTCCTCTCAAGAAAATCATAAGCGTTTGTCTCTCCTCTAGGGATGTTCATCAATTATCGAAAATCGATAATCGATCGTTAAGGATTGGAATCGATCCTGTGGCATTTGGATCGATTTTTTAATTATTAAAAAAAAAAAAAAAAAAAAAAAATTTTTTTTTTTTTTTTTTTTTTGGACTAGGTTTGGGTGGAATTCGTTACTCCTCGCCCCACTCCATTGCACAGCCAACTAACGTGAGGTGGAGCTTCATATAGTCTCTAGTTTTCTGGCTGGGCACGGGCCTTTGTGCCAACAAAACTGTTTTAAACATGGGAAATTCACACCGGCATGCGCCGGGGACAGCAGTGTTGGAGAGGAGACACATTGAAATAAAGAGTTCATTGAGGAGAACACGTTGTCTTTCGTATTTTCTGCCATAGGCATTCATTTTGTAAAAAAAAAAAAAAAAAAAAAAATTGAAAATATTGAAAATTTTCTAAGTATTAATAAAATCGATAATCGATAATTGATCGTTAATTCTCACCGATTATCGATTTTGGAAATTTTTCAAAATGAACATCCCTACTCTCCTCCTTCATCTTAGTCTGCCTCCCATGTCTGCTCTTTCTCATTCCTCCCTCTTCTCCTGCCTGACCCCTGACAATCTTCTCTCTTCTCCGTCTGCTTCTCAGTAGGGGAGTGATACCTCTTCTCCTGCCTGATCCCTGACAATCTTCTCTCTTCTCCGTCTGCTTCTCAGTAGGGGAGTGATACCTCTTCTCCTGCCTGACCCCTGACAATCTTCTCTCTTCTCCGTCTGCTTTTCAGTAGGGGAGTGATACCTCTTCTCCTGCCTGATCCCTGACAATCTTCTCTCTTCTCCGTCTGCTTCTCAGTAGGGGAGTGAGACCTCTTCTCCTGCCTGACCCCTGACAATCTTCTCTCTTCTCCGCCTGCTTCTTCTCAGTAGGGGAGTGAGACCTCTTCTCCTGCCTGACCCCTGACAATCTTCTCTCTTCTCCGCCTGCTTCTTCTCAGTAGGGGAGTGAGACCTCTTCTCCTGCCTGATCCCTGACAATCTTCTCTCTTCTCCGTCTGCTTCTCAGTAGGGGAGTGATACCTCTTCTCCTGCCTGATCCCTGACAATCTTCTCTCTTCTCGGCCTGCTTCTTCTCAGTAGGGGAGTGATACCTCTTCTCCTGCCTGACCCCTGACAATCTTCTCTCTTCTCCGCCTGCTTCTTCTCAGTAGGGGAGTGATACCTCTTCTCCTGCCTGATCCCTGACAATCTTCTCTCTTCTCGGCCTGCTTCTTCTCAGTAGGGGAGTGATACCTCTTCTCCTGCCTGACCCCTGACAATCTTCTCTCTTCTCGGCCTGCTTCTTCTCAGTAGGGGAGTGAGACCTCTTCTCCTGCCTGACCCCTGACAATCTTCTCTCTTCTCGGCCTGCTTCTTTTCAGTAGGGGAGTGAGACCTCTTCTCCTGCCTGACCCCTGACAACCTTCTCTCTTCTCGGCCTGCTTCTTTTCAGTAGGGGAGTGAGACCTCTTCTCCTGCCTGACCCCTGACAATCTTCTCTCTTCTCGGCCTGCTTCTTTTCAGTAGGGGAGTGAGACCTCTTCTCCTGCCTGACCCCTGACAACCTTCTCTCTTCTCTGCCTGCTTCTTCTCAGTAGGGGAGTGAGACCTCTTCTCCTACCTGATCCCTGACAATCTTCTCTATTCTCGGCCTGCTTCTCAGTAGGGGAGTGAGACTTGACGTGAACTGGCTGCTTCCGTGGACACTTATCTCATTAAACGTGCCCACAGCTTTGCCCCACCTGGCTGGGGCCGGGGCCATCAAACACAACTCACAATGCAAGCTGCCCTAAACGAGGCTAATGCCATTAGGCCTTGCGTTGCATCACTAACAGTCATCATAACAATCCCCGCTGCCCTGGAAACGGTACTTTGAAAAGGCAGGATGTCCTTCGTGATCTGACAGACTTGATCATTTTTTTTAGGTCGGCTCTTCCCTGAAGATGATGGGACGACACGGAAAGAGGAAAAAGGAGTTTCCCTTCTTTTCAACTTTATGACTCTTAATTGCCTCATGGCTCAGGTTTGTTGACTCAGACCTCGTGCGGTATTGACAGTTTTTATTTCAGGGCAAGGTCCACGTCCCGCCCTACATACTGTACTCTGTGTCAGGCCACGGGACATGTAACACGGCCAGGAAGTCTGAAACCATAGAGGGGATATCATGTATTCATGCTGCAAAAACCTTGCTGCTGGTAGGGACTCAGACGCTGTCTTGCTCAAGGACACTGCGGCCGGGGTGGGGGGGGGATACTTACCAACACGGCTTTGAACCCCAAGTCGTCCGGCTAAATCGTGGTTTCCCGTCTCACTTATCCTACTGAAGTAGATGCTACTTTGTTGGAATCTTACATTACATTACATTACGTCATTTGGCAGATGCTTTTATCCAAAGCGACTTACAATAACACATTTTTGTCAGCAATAGAGCAATCAACTATGTAACACAGTCTATGACAACTACAACTTCTGAAGGAACAGTGGTACAAGTTTAGTTCAGGTTCGTTTTTTTTTTATTTTTTTTTAAGAGAGAAAGAAGTTAGTTCAAGAAGGGCCCAGATGGAGCCTGAAAAGGTGTGTCTTTAGTCTTTTCCGAAAGATCGGCAGTGTTACTTGAGTAGAAGTACTTGAGTAGAAGTAAAAGTACTGGTGTCAAAACCTAGATAGTATAAAGTATCTGTGGATTATCTTGCGTAACGGGGTCATGATGTCTGGAAAGAGACAATGCTGTTGAGTTTTTCAAATGTATTTCGTACTTTGAGCAGTGTCTGCAGGTATCACATGGTATCAGTTCTTTGTGTCTGCAGGTATCACATGGTTCTTTGTGTCTGCAGGTATCACATGGGGGAAGGTGGTGTCCATGTATGCAGTAGCCGGGGCTCTTGCAGTGGATTGTGTCCGACATGGCCAGCCAGCCACAGTGCACATCTTAGTGGACAGTCTGGGCCAGTTCGTCCGCAAGTTCCTGGTTCCTTGGCTGAAGAGACGTGGAGGATGGGTAAGTGACCACTGCATATGCTGCTCATCATGATGCTTCCAGTCCATGATAAAAGCTTTCTCATGTATCATTTCCCTTTGATTTAATGTTCTTGAGATGTTTGAGCCAAAAACTGAATGACAATCAAACAAGACGACATTCAGGATAAGGGAGGGGGAGCGCTGTGGTTTCTTCTGGTTTCTATGGGATTTAAAACTGCAAGATCCTGCTCATCATTATTTGAGATGGTTCATAACTTCATACTGTACCGATGGCCAATTGTGTCGTCTTGCCTTTGGATTAGAGTAGAGTTTAGTGTCATCATAAACTCTCATACTGTAGTTCAGGGTTAGAGACTAGTTTGATGAAAGCTGATTGCAGGTAGCTTAGGCTGCTGTGGCTCTCAGTATTGTCCTCTTACTATCTTCTTCTATCTTCTTATTATAAAAGGGAGAAAGTGGGCAATGTTTGTTTGTTTCAATTTTTGTTCCCACTGATGATGTCATAGGAGGCATTGTGACATCCTGATGATGTCATAAGACTGATGATACCATCAGTCATGTCAAAAGAGCAAAATCATCTTATGATATCACTGATGATGTCATAGGCATTGATGTAAACAAGGAGCACACACACACACACACCCGCTGCATGTAAACTTAAGGGCATTCACATTTTGTGAGCAACACATACACACACCCACGTGCGCACGCGCCAATAGAGCAGGCGAGGCCACGCAGCAGCCGAGCTGCATAATTATGTGACCTTCAGGGCCAGCTCGGCGAGCCGCAGGCCGGGCGGTGGCGAGCCCGCGCAGTGGTAGGTGTTTAAATTTGAAATGGCCCCTCTGTTTGACTAAAAGACACAATTACACATGACATTACATTTGCTATGGTTGATTCACATAAGGCAAGTGCAATCAGCCGTATTTGTGAATGAATGTGGCCTGTGAATGTGTCCGTTATTACTTGAACACAAACTGCAGTGGAAAACTCCCTCTTGTTTTCCTTTCGGCAGGGGGAAATCACAAAATGTGTGGTGAAGAAGGACCTCACCCCTGAACAGCACTGGATGTCCTCTGCCATGGAGTCCTTCAAGTACTTTCTAACCACAGTATACGTCTATGTGATGAAGGAGCAGTGACGGACAGCACACAGGAGTCGCCATGTCATACGAGATCGGAAGTCTCACGCTTACGGACGCTAACGGATCGAGTGATGGACGACTCGGCCGATGTGGATCGACCCAACCGGCACATACCAGTCTGCTGCTGAGCGGCCATCAAAAGGTGTTCTATCAGCATCGCACTTGTGTTATCTTTGATGTCAAATCCATGTGTAACAGTGATTACCCTTCACCCAAAGAGTAGTCGCGGTCATAATTTAAAAGCATTATAATAATATGGCTCAATCTCTTTTGGCATAGGAGTAAGTTTGTGTCACTCCATTTCTCATACATGTACACTGCTTTAACCAATGCAGGAAGCCAGTCTTATCCAGTGCTGTAACTGTGTTGTGTTACACTCTTCAGCTTGGAATGGAAGCTGTCCATACTCTTTGAGACAAAGCAGTCCAAAGCTAAATCTGTGTGGAAGAGATCAGGGGACAAATCTACCTACAGGAGGGAATAGTATTTTCATGATTAAAGCTGGTGGACAGCTCGCTGGATTTTCTACATGCTTGTGTGATTGAATGTTACTGGACGGCACTTTGCATTCAGCACTGTCTCTAAAGGTGCAAAGCCATTTCAACTCTGGTGGGATTTTACACCCAAAAGCGACACCAGGGGGCATCAGTGGGTTACACTTCACTGGGTTTTTATTTGGTATTTTTCATCCTCTACCACAGCACACAGCAACTTCTCTGCCAAAATATGATGTCCTACTGAAAATCGCCTGCTTAGATGTTGTGTGTCGTTGCTCCCAGGTTTGGGAACATCAGGCACTCTCTCATTCAAGAGATCGCACATGGCCAAAGGTTTGACGGGTGGAGGAATGCTGCATTATGTGACGATGTTGCATATTTTGATATTCACTTCCTTTTTAATCTGTAAATAGTTTATTTATGATTTTAATAATCGGAGCCATTGCAGTATACAGAGAGAGCCACACTACAATGGTTCTCATCAGAATGATTGACTGTTTAGTATGCCTGTTGGTTGTAAATTTCAGTGTTAAATTATATTTGTGTGTGTGTGTGTGTGAACATTTTTTTAAACTCCAAATTAAACTTTTGACATGATCCACACCCATGGACTTTATTATTTTATATTATTATTATTAATCTGATCTGATAGACAAGTGGCTTGAGCATGATAAATAAAACGGTAGCCAACAAGCCCCTCAGCTGACCACTGGTCAGTTGGTGAAAAGAGTTACAGGATGCAGAATATGAAGATGACCTAAGTAGAGAAACATCAATATTCAAGAACAGTGCAATAACTAGGCAGGTGGGAACAGAACCAAAAGGTCAATGCTAAGGACGTATAATGCACAAAAGCATCGATGCATTGACTCCAGAGGTAGAGCAGGTAGCTTTCCATCTTATAGTGCAATGAAGTTAAAGATATGTGGGCATTATAATGAACATTAGGTGCTTTATAAACTTTACAGCTCAAATATTAAATATCTTAACTATACTAAACAAATGAGTCCATTGCGATTTATAGACTTTATATGGCTATATTACAGCCATTCCCAACCTGTGGCCTGCCAAATCATTTGCAAAACATTCCAATCTCTGTGATTATATATATATATATATATATATGATGAGAATGCATTTCTCCATTTTTGAATGATATGGCATTTAATTTGTAATCAATTATTCATTACTTGGGCTTTAGCAGACAGCCCCTCACTTCTGATTTCTGTGTGGCGCTGATGGACAGCTCCTTGTATGGTTAAAACAAAAGGTGCTGTGAGGAGACATTATTTGGCCTCCGTAATGTTTACAGGCGGACGTGGGCAAGATTTTCAAGTGGGCCATGAGTCGGAAAAGGTTGGGAACCGCTGAATATTACATCAGAACCAAGACCATCCAGTGTAGCGTTTGTTTTAGTGCAACATGAACCTCCCCCCCCCCCGTATGCGTCTTGTTGGGTCAAGACGACCGATGGTAGGTGATGTGCAAGTGCTGCATCAGAGGCTGGTCGTCTGTTGCCATGGAAACCGTCTGCTCCAGCTTCCCATCTGCTCGGAGCTGGAACACTCTAGAGATCTGAAAGGAGGAAAGGAGCAGGTGAGGTCACGTCACCTCCAAGCACAGAGCAGGTCAAACTGCAGGTGAGGTCACGTCACCTCCAAGCACAGAGCAGGTCAAACTGCAGCGTCAAACTTTAAAGCTTGTTATTAACTTGACAGCTCGCTGGTAACATTTCTGTCCATGCTTTGTGGACTTGCACAGACTCGATGACCCGTTAATACCTGCTGCACATGTGGCTCCTTGGCGAAGGAGGTTCTGGCCAGTGCGTGGCTCTGCAGGTTCAGCTGCTGGCCTGCCAGCTCACCTTCCTCTATCTCCACCAGACCTGCACACGGACAACCGGAGATACAGCGGGACTCAAAACATGTGTTTGCAAGCATGTGCATAAGAGAGTAAGCGAGTCATAGAAACAGAGGGTTATTTGATGCGTGTTACGTGGCACGTAACACGTGTTACGTGCCACGTGTCATTCTAGACTTCTCTAACCTGAGTTCTGTGCGATGATGAAAGCCACTCTGTTGGTTCCTGGCTGCAGTCTAATGAAGCCACACTCTCTGTGCAGTGGCTTTTTATTGGTAGCGTGGAAGGCATTGAACCTGCAAACACGCATCACTGAATCAGCTCAGGACTAACCAGCTGCAACTAACGATTATGTTCATGATCGATTCATGTGTGGACCATCTTCTCGATTAATCGATTAGTCGTTTGGTTTATAACATTTCAGAAGTGTTTCCCAAAGCCCAAGATGACGTTCTTCTTGGAATGTTATTCTGTTCACTGTCATAGAGGAGTAAATAAACCAGAAAATATTCATATTTAGGAAGCTGGAATGAGATAAATCTATATTTTTTGTCTTAAATATTAGTATAAACGATTAATTGATAGTGAAAATAGTTGCCAATTAATTTTCTGTGATCGACTAATCGATTAAACAACTAATCGTTGCAGCTATTTGTTCATGTGATTGGAACATCTTCCTGGTCTTTCTTTGCCCAGCTTTTGCAGTGTCATTCGTCCTGTCAAAGTGAAACCCACATGAAGTTGATGACCGGCTGCCCCACATGGGTGAAGTGCAGAGTCTCTGTGTAGCGGAAAGGGTTTATGGAGGGGAAGGAGCCCTCCCCAGGTTCATCTGACTCCCAGGTGCCCAGGAGCCAGTCCAGGGGCAGGAGACCCGGGTTCAACTCCACTAGAGAGGGAGAGAGAGAGAGAGAGAGAGAGAGAGAGAGAGAGAGAGAGAGAGAGAGAGAGAGAGATGAAGAGAGAGAGAGAGAGAGATAGACTTGCTTTGGCAATGTATAGTATGCTTCTC
Organism: Poromitra crassiceps; assembly: GCF_964638095.1. Taxonomy (NCBI): domain Eukaryota; kingdom Metazoa; phylum Chordata; class Actinopteri; order Beryciformes; family Melamphaidae; genus Poromitra; species Poromitra crassiceps. Next base: position 6,476,184 of record NC_139639.1, read on the forward strand.
ATTCCAATAAAGCCCCTTTGAATTGAATTGAATTGAATTGAGGGAGAGAGAGAAAGAACGACACTTCTCTTCAACATGCAGAAGAGGGCATATAATCATACAAACAACAGCCCGAAACAGTTCCGAAAGGGGCGATGCTTACGGTACCCCTATTAAAAAAATATAATTTACATTAGATACACAGCTACAAATTATAGGGTTCTAGATTAAGTTATTTCTTGCAAGTGAGAATTAAATAGGCCGCCCATGCAGGCACAGACTTTTTTGAATTTTCTTCCTTTCCACTCGCAGCTGGTAAGTCAAAATGTGAGAATACCAGGTTTACGAAGTTGTTTACAGGACATTTGTTATCATAAATCAAACGGAACACATGGAATTAAGGTCATGATGCACCACCGATATGTATAATGGCCGACACAATTATTACTACTGTTTCACGAACTCGTCAACCCAGTTAAAAATGAAAGCATTACCTGATTGATGAAAAGGGCACGCCATTGACGAAGGAAACCAATAAGCTACAAAATCAACGTCCAAATAAAATGCATATATCAAACTGCGACAGCGTCTCCGCCCGGATCCCTTTTATTGACGGCCCACGCCACAGCAAGGCATCCTGGGAAATGTAGTGCGGTCAGCAGCAGAGCCATGCCAGCCAGGGCAGGCTGTGCTGCTGCAGCTAGCCTATGACGTCGGAAAACCCGGAAGACATCTGCTGGCTGCTGACTGAATCAGACTGTATCGATCATCATGGATGTATTAATAGATCGATGCCGTCCATTTGGAGTCGTTTCTTGCTGTGTTAACGTTACCCACACAATGAGGCAAGAGAGGTGTGTGATAAAATAACATTTTATTGACATCTGTGTTAGCATTCTGTGGACACTGATGCCCTGCTTCTTCCTTTCAAAGCACACTTGTACAAGGGAAAGCACATGTGTTTGACACATCATTTGTTGTTTTGACATTGTGCGTAAAATCTGTGGATCTAAACTCTGAATCCCTGATAGATATAGTTCTGCAGTGGTGTCTTGTCTTCCTGTGGGCAAACTGCATTGTGATTCCCCTCCCTATAAATGAATGAATGAGGACTGGGTCATTGGTGTAGGAATCTCATCTCCTATGCCTTGCTCTTTTTGCAGTTCTTCAGAGCGTCTGCCAGGGCGTGCAGTGCCTTGTCAGCATTAGCCTTCTCGCAGTTGTATCCCATCAAGCCAATTCGCATCACCTAATGTGGAAAAGCAAGGAGAAAGCGATGAGGAGTCAAATACGTCAAGAGGACTGTGCAGAGCTGAGTACGCAACAAGACTCAGTCAACAGCGTGATTCAGCCAGTTGTGTTAGTCAGAAGTACAGGCCAGAGAAGTACGCTACTGGCAGGGTGGAGGCTAGGTAATCTGGTTTGAATGTAAGCCCCGATAGTGTCTGAATGTAGGCCCAAATGTTAGGCAGAATTTGGTATGAATAGTGTCTGAATGTAGGCCCAAATGTTAGGCAGTATTTGGTATGAATAGCATCTGAATGTAGGCCCAAATGTTAGGCAGAATCTGGTATGAATGTAGGCCAAAAGGTTAGGCACGCGAAGGTATCTGAAGATGGGCTCCCCCACCCCAAATGATCGTCGATTGAATGTATTTCCAGCTGAAGAGCATTGAAGTGTGAATGAAAATGTATCTTTTTAATCGTTGCTTTTAGGGGGGAAATGTGAGGAGGAACACTTATTTCGGCGACCCCCTGGCCACCGTGGCCTCGGCCTGCTCCTGCAGCGACTCACCATGCCGATGGAGGGGCCCAGGCCTCCGGTCATCTCCAGCTGATGGTGCTTCATCATGTAGGCCAGCAGCTCCCTCCAGTCGTAGCCCTCAGGGATGGCAATGGTGGTGACCGAGGGAAGCCGGAGGTCCTGCAGGACACCACACATAGTCAAGGCCCAAATATTATGCCTGAGACAGATATACATATTTGGGACAATACTATTATTATGTATATGGTCCTGTGTCATTTGTCCGGTTGATATTGTTTCTTGCTGAATGTATAGACGGTTTCAATTCAACAACATAAACGTCCTAATTTGCCCCCAGCTTACTTCCTGTTGCAGGGTTTGCTGGTACAATAACAGACAGGAAATGAGCTAGGTTTCAAACGGTTCCCTCTAGCAACACAATTCCGTGAAAACCGGCTATGACAATAAGGTCACAATATTAACGATTACGATTGTTGTTCTTTTTTAAATGGCATGTTGGCTTTATTTTTTTCCATTTATCTTTTTCATTTATTTATTTGTGTAGGGACAGATACATGTACCGTATATATAACGTTTCCCAAAACATCTGATGTCATGTAGCGCAGCATTTATAGCCCAAGGCTAATTTTGAAATGGCCGTCCCTAGATGTTATTAAAAGCACGTTTATTAGAAAGAATCCAGAGGAGAATGACAGGGAAGAGGCAAGGAATAGGGAATTGCGTGCAACAACAGTGATGAGATTCATAGCCACAAT
>NC_139639.1:6483681-6643681 GCF_964638095.1 Poromitra crassiceps
CAGCACAGGCTTGTGTTTTGCTATAGCCTACAGAGAGAGAGAGAGATATAGAGAGAGAGAGGGGGGGGGGGGGGAGTGTGTTAGATATGGAGAGAGAGGGGTGGGGGGGGGTGTTAGATATGGAGAGAGAGAGGGGGGGGGGTGTTAGATATGGAGAGAGAGGGGTGGGGGGGGGTGTTAGATATGGAGAGAGAGAGGGGGGGGGGTGTTAGATATGGAGAGAGAGGGGTGGGGGGGGGTGTTAGATATGGAGAGAGAGGGGGGGGGGAGTGTTAGATATGGAGAGAGAGGGGTGGGGGGTGTTAGATATGGAGAGAGAGGGGTGGGGGGGGGTGTTAGATATGGAGAGAGAGGGGTGGGGGGGGGTGTTAGATATGGAGAGAGAGGGGGGGGGAGTGTGTTAGATATGGAGAGAGAGGGGGGGGGGAGTGTGTTAGATATGGAGAGAGAGGGGGGGGGGGAGTGTGTTAGATATGGAGAGAGAGGGGGGGGGGGGTGTTAGATATGGAGAGAGAGGGGGGGAGTGTGTTAGATATGGAGAGAGAGGGGGGGGGGGAGTGTGTTAGATATGGAGAGAGAGGGGTGGGGGTGTTAGATATGGAGAGAGAGGGGGGGGGGAGTGTGTTAGATATGGAGAGAGAGGGGTGGGGGTGTTAGATATGGAGAGAGAGGGGGGGGGGAGTGTGTTAGATATGGAGAGAGAGGGGGGGGGGTGTTAGATATGGAGAGAGAGGGGGGGGGGGGAGTGTGTTAGATATGGAGAGAGAGGGGGGGGGGGTGTTAGATATGGAGAGAGAGGGGGGGGGGAGTGTGTTAGATATGGAGAGAGAGGGGGGGGGGGTGTTAGATATGGAGAGAGAGGGGGGGGGGAGTGTGTTAGATATGGAGAGAGAGGGGGGGGGGAGTGTGTTAGATATGGAGAGAGAGGGGTGGGGGTGTTAGATATGGAGAGAGAGGGGGGGGGGGGAGTGTGTTAGATATGGAGAGAGAGGGGGGGGGGTGTTAGATATGGAGAGAGAGGGGGGGGGGAGTGTGTTAGATATGGAGAGAGAGGGGGGGGGTGTTAGATATGGAGAGAGAGGGGGGGGGGGAGTGTGTTAGATATGGAGAGAGAGGGGGGGGGGGAGTGTGTTAGATATGGAGAGAGAGGGGTGGGGGTGTTAGATATGGAGAGAGAGGGGGGGGGGAGTGTGTTAGATATGGAGAGAGAGGGGTGGGGGTGTTAGATATGGAGAGAGAGGGGGGGGGGAGTGTGTTAGATATGGAGAGAGAGGGGTGGGGGTGTTAGATATGGAGAGAGAGGGGGGGGGGGTGTTAGATATGGAGAGAGAGGAGGGGGGGGAGTGTGTTAGATATGGAGAGAGAGGGGGGGGGGTGTTAGATATGGAGAGAGAGGGGGGGGGGGAGTGTGTTAGATATGGAGAGAGAGGGGTGGGGGGGGTGTTAGATATGGAGAGAGAGAGGGGGGGGGGTGTTAGATATGGAGAGAGAGGGGGGGGGGCATGTTAGATATGGAGAGAGAGGGGGGGGGGGTGTTAGATATGGAGAGAGAGGGGGGGGGCATGTTAGATATGGAGAGAGAGGGGGGGGGGTGTTAGATATGGAGAGAGAGGGGGGGGGGTGTTAGATATGGAGAGAGAGGGGGGGGGTGTTAGATATGGAGAGAGAGAGGGGGGAGGGGTGTGTTAGATATGGAGAGAGGGGGGGGGGGGTGTGTTAGATATGGAGAGAGGGGGGAGGGGTGTGTTAGATATGGAGAGAGGGGGGGGGGGTGTTAGATATGGAGAGAGGGGGGGGGGGGTGTTAGATATGCATATGGACTTTAATCTTGTTGATGTGTGTGGTTATTATTGACATTAGCTTATTAGTTTGTTAGGATCCCCGTTAGCTAACGCCATGAGGTCAGCTAGTCTTCCTGGGGTCCGACACAGAAACACATATCATAACTAACAATTATATACATCAACATTGTAATGTACATACACAGTATTTTTGACAAATGAATGTGTATCAGTGAATATGTATTTAGTAAACAGACAAACACTGGGTTAAAATAGTTCAGCCAGGTAGATACATGAAGTTTGAGAGACACTGCCTACCTGTTCAATTTCGCTATTGGTAAAATATTCTCCTGGAGTTTTCACCCACCTATGTACATTGGCGCCTAAAATAAAGATAAAAACAACCATTTTAATCCTGTACGAAAACAAACAAACCAAAAAATCCACAATCAATGTAACTGTTACTGCTTAGTTATTTATCCATTCACTGTCTGAGCCTCCCCTGAAATTGTTGAAAACCTCCTGAGCTAGATGTTTTTGAACGTTATATTGTTCAGGCTAAAATTAGATTAGATCAGAGTGGGTTATAGGACAGGGCAGACTATGCTGGAGATTAGCTAGATTCCTTGTTTGCTAGTTAGGTCCGGTTGAGGTTAGAGTAGAATGTCTGCAGCTGTTGCTCATTTGGTTAGTCCGCTCTGCTGGCAGTTCCAGTGTGCCGCTGCTGCCTCGGCGGCGGAGTGGCCGGGTGAACGAGTAACAGCTGTTGCCCTAGTGCTGGGCGATAATTCAGCACTATTGTTGTCTTTCAGTGGCATCACATCGTGATATTATGCTAATTGCCAGGTCATTATAATATATGATAATAATTAGTTTACTAATTATGACTTTGCTTACATGAATCATATTGTGATATACGTTGTAGGGATGGGCATTTCTAGCAAAAACACTATTCGAAATTCGCTGGCCAAAGTCGACTTTTAATCGAAATTCGAAAAAAAAATATATATATAAAAAAAAAAAAAAATGTAAAAAAAAAAAAAAAAAAAATGTGAGTTAAATGTTGCATTGTCTCCCCTGATTCTAAGTATAGTCGAATCGCTTGGTTTGAGCAAGTAAAACAATTTTTATAAGCATTTTAAGCAAGGTTTATGGAAAAATGAATGGCGGATGAAATCCCATGAAGAGGGAGAGGTTGCTTATAAAAATTGTTTTACTTGCTCAAACCAAGCGATTCGACTATACTTAGAATCAGGGGAGACAATGCAACATTTCACTCACAAAAAATAAATAATAATAATAATAATTCAATAAACGAATTTCGACTTTCAATAATAAAAGTCGACCTTGATAATAACAACGATTATTCGAAAATTCGAAATTCGATGCCCATCCCTAATACGTTGGTATGTATCAAAACTGACCCCTGTGACTATTGTGATATTGATTTCAACCGTATTGCTCAGCCCCAGTATCCCCTGTTTGTTCTGCTCTCCCCCTCCCTCCCCCTGCTCTCTCCCCTCTCTCTCTCCGCCCTCTCTCCCTTCTCACCCCATTCTCTCCCCCCCCTCCACCCCCCCCCCCTCTCTAAGATAAGATTGTCCAATCCTGTTTATTGATTGTGCTTAGCTAGAGTTAGCTAGACACATTCTCTGTAAAGCCCTCTCTGAGACATGCTTGTGAATTAGGGCTATACAAATACACTTGACTTGACTTTTGGAGACCCATGTTGCGTATGTCAAACCGTCGTGCGTAAAGACGTACCCATTCTTTCGGCAATTTCCGCCACACGCTCTCCCCAGATTCCGTTGACGGCGACGAGCACGCTCTCGCCCGGCTCCACGGCGTTGAACACGGCACACTCCATGGCAGCGTGGCCGGAGGCGCTCATGGCTATAGTCATGTTGTTCTGCGTCTGGAAGGCGTACTGGATCCCGCTCTTGATGTCGTTCATGATCTGAAAACAACACGTGGATCGAGTCAAAACAAACAGGAGGCAACCGTGAAAATTGCACAAATCAAGATAAATTGTTTTTTTTTGGTGGGGGAGGGGCGAGTTTTTAACTTTATTCATAAAACGCACTCACTAAAGCAAACAACAGTTTTAGGATCACTGAATACTTACCGTATTTGTTAGCAAACTAAGCTTGTTAGGGCAAACCCAGCGTGTTGTTCCCCAACTTCCAGGGTTTCTTTTAGGAGCACGGACATTCAAATAAGCATAGCTTCTTCAACTCTTTTCTGATTTGCAGAAAGTTTACAATCTGCACTTTTCATAATCTGTCAAAAAGAAAAGCTGAAAAATGACCTTGGCCTACTTGTTACCGAAAACACCAGTCCCTGCCCTGATCAGGGGTCGTCAAAGTCATCATAACTCTGAGTGATTTCAATGCGTGTCAGATGTCAGATGTGCGCAATGATTTTATTAACCACAGACAGTTTTGGATCCCATGCAATTAGGAAGCAAGTATATTTGTTCATAGGTAATTAAAAATAAGAAAAATACAAAACAAGTTATTTTTGACAGAAAGCTACAATGGTGGCCACCAATGAACGGCTGGTGTTCCACATCAAACTTTGAAGAATTTTAATTTAGCCTAATAAAACCCCAAATTGCAAAAAATAGCCGTTCAATTTTGTTTGAATCAAAAATAAATAAAAATCATTTAAAGTCGTTAGTCAACTGTCAAATGAAAAGAAGCAACAGTTACCTCATACATTTCTGGGTGCAGGTGACCAATTATTGGTCTGCCACCTGCAGCTAAAACGCGCGGAGGGATGTTGGAGGGTCCCGGTCCGAACAGGTAACGGAGCGGCGCCTCCAGCGGTCGGAGCATGCAGGCCGGTGGCGGGACGGTCAGCGAGGACATGGAGCGGTCCAGCCGCTGCAACAGAGGCGCGCTCCTGGAGGCCAGGAGGCTCTCTGCGGTCTGCTGAGCGACCAGCGCGCCCCTGCTAAACAAAGCCCGCTGCATGGCTGTGGTCCTCCTCGTGCCTGGCTGTGGTCCTGGTGCCTGGCTGTGGTCCTCGTGCCTGGCAAGCCTGCTGCACCTGAATGAGATGAACAGCGACAGACTGTCAGGGACTGACTTTGACCCTGACGTTCTAGTTGAAGATTTAAAACAAACAGTTCTTTGACCTCTTGGCCAGGGGGGCGTGTGTCACTCACTTGGGTTCAGGCTGGGCAATAGGAGACCCATCAGAATGCTTAGCAAAAGCAGTGTGTTTTGTAATATCATATTTTTTGTTAACTATAATCGCCCTAACCCTTTAAGATTGTTTAAGTAAGCTTAAAACGAGTAAATGGACTGATAATCACTGATAGCATATGGTTATCATGGCCTTATTCCCAGTTGGGACAGACTAAAGGACTGGAGTGGCACAATCTGACTGACTATAGGGGAATTTCGAATGGGCGAATAACAACTCACGTGAAGTCATGTAGTTTCGTTTCGTTTATTAGGAGCACCATTAGCTGCAGCAAATGCTACAACTATTGTTACAGGGGTCCGGCACATAACATTGCACAGTACAGTACATAACGCGTACAATATATTTACAGTGTTGGGCAAGTTACTTTCAATATCTAATATACTACATATTACTAGTTACTTTCATTTGAAAGTAATAAGTTACTTTACAATATTACTGTCTGTGTAGAGTAACTTGTTACTTATTACACTACTTTTGCATTACTTTCACCAAAACAACAGCAGCAGCAGAATGACATCGCCACCATCCCAAAAAATAATTTCAACCGCCTTGAAGTCAGTGTAAACAATCCAAAATTCAAAATTGCATTATTTTCTTTTGTTATTGTCATCTGTAGTGGTTATTTGCAAACACAGTTTGATTAGAAAATGATTGTATCTTTATATAAAGATGTGCTTTGATTAAAAAACATTAGCTCAATTTGTAACTTGAGTTACTTGACAAAGTAACTGGTATAATATTACTGAAATCCTATAAGTAACTTATATTACTATAAGTTATATTATAAGTTACTGCTAAAAGTAATATATTACATGTAATATGTAACTTTTCTAATGAGTTACCCCCAACACTGTTTACAGACAACATATCGACATAGCCAGATGAAACAATACACTGCACAACAGGGTTAGTTATTCAAATAAATGTCCTTTCAGTAGTCATCGCTCATCAAAATCATAAATCATAAATTTGAGCTGTTTAATGCTTTCATATCATCTGCATGATGCAAACATGAAAACAAAATCAAAACACAGTCATTTGAGGACCTATGTGCCTGTTACAGTATCTAATCTTCTGTGACATGCAGCAGGGGTTCTTAAACAAATCCAGGATTTAAATTGAATAAATCTCATCTTGCCTAGGAACCTACGCTCATTAAAGCATGTTGCTGCTTTTGCCATATGGAAATCCACCTGGACTGAGTCTGTGTGACCCATTATGGGTCCAGATAGATCCTTCATTTTAAAGTCTTATATGTATAGATTGTTGACCCTTATGGAGACCTAAGTACTTGCACTTGGCAGCTTAGACCAGTTGGGGTTAGTTTGCAGTTGGGAGGGCTATGGTTTGTTGATTTGTCCACGCCCCTTCAGTCACAGCAGGGAGGGGCTTCAGAGAGGAGTCTTCCATCTCTGAGAGAGCAGATTGGCTGAGCAGGGGGCAGGCAATACACACATAGACACACACGCACCCGCACACAAGCATACATTCATATGTAAGGACAATGGCTTATTTTTTTGGTCTATTAATTATTGATCACTTTTCCAAGTGAGGTGATTTCCTTGTAAAGTGAGGGTTAATAATACTTTCTTTGTTGGGTCACTGCAATGTTTTCGTCTGTGCAGATTAAGCATTGGTGTTTGGTGGTGACTGTGAGTTTATTATGCAACTGTTCTTGTTTCTCCGTAAAAATACAATCTTAATGATGTTCAAGAAGGAGATCAAGGCATTCGAGGTGACACGGTGCAGACACACTGATCTGGTGGTAAATTGAATCTGTTTTTCACACATGCTTTTCACCGTCATCCTGGCTCAGCTGCCATCATCCCCCTGGTTTGCACCACTTGATTACAAATTGAAGCTGTGAGGAAAGGTAATGAATAACCTGATGTTTTCCTCACCGTCGAGGTCAGTAAATGTGTTGACAGTCTTGTCTAACACTATAGAGAGGCAAAGTGACCGCCTACTTCCTGCTTCAGCACTGTACCAGATTTTCATCCGCCATTTATTTTCCCATAGACATTTCGTAAAATGCTTATAAGAATAGTTTTACTTCATCAAACCAAACGGTTCAGCTATATTTAGAATCGGGAGAGACCATAGAACATTTCACTCTGACCAAAACTAAAAAAAAAAACACAGAAAAAATATTTTCTTTAAATCCGCGATTCGTTAACGTTTTAGTCTAAGTGAAATGTTATGTGGTCTCTCCTGTTTCTAAATATATCCGAACCGTTTGGTTTGACGGCGTAAAACTATTTTTATAAGCATTTTACGAAATGTCCATGGGAAAATAAATGGCGGATGAAAATCTCTGGTACAGTGCTGAAGCAGGAAGTGACGTTCCACTTTGGCTCTCTATATGGTCTTGTTAGATTACAACGCAGTGACCTTTGACCTATATTAGAGACATTGCACCTTGAACCTCACTTCTCTACCTGTGATTAGTGGTCGCTCAAGGTGGAGCAATTAATACGTGGAAATCAGATGCAGTCCCATTTGTTTCATGCACTCACTTGACTAATAGAGAGGCACTCCAAACCTCAAACTCTTTGGATCAAACGTTTACATATTGAACTTCGGATTGAATCTTTGTCATCAGTAATTGATTCCAGCTTAATGGTTTAACTTAAGTATTATGTCACAGCAGGATCACAGTACGAGGAAATTGCTGTCTCTGAGTCGGGCGTAGTAAATAATTAGACTAACGGGTAAACACATGGCAGTCAGTGTTGTGCTCTCACTGCCCTTTGCACTAAATACAGAAGACGAGTGGGCTTGGGATAGGGATAAAGTCACGCTGCAATGAAAAATGACTGACAGTATCATGACTGACAGTATCATGACTTACAGTATCATGACTGACAGTATCATGACTGAACAGTGTCATGACTGACAGTATCATGACTGACAGTATCATGACTGACAGTATCATGACTGACAGTGTCATGACTGACAGTATCATGACTGACAGTATCATGACTGACAGTATCATGACTTACAGTATCATGACTGACAGTATCATGACTGACAGTATCATGACTGACAGTGTCATGACTGACAGTATCATGACTGACAGTGTCATGACTGACAGTATCATGACTGACAGTATCATGACTGACAGTATCATGACTGACAGTATGACTGACAGTATCATGACTTACAGTATCATGACTTACAGTATCATGACTGACAGTATCATGACATGGACTTGGGCTGGTCCCAGTGGTTCCCCTCACATGGACTTGGGCTGGTCCCAGTGGTTCCCCTCACATGGACTTGGGCTGGTCCCAGTGGTTGCAACACCTTCGCTGAGATTCCATTTGTATATATCATATATTTTATGTGTCATCGATAGACAGTTCTTTTTTCTGTTTTTCTTTTATAAAGTACAATTGTGTAATACTAAGGTTTTGATATTTGAAGGACCCCAGTGGAAATAAGCAGGCTTCTAGTTTGTAACTTTGAGCTGCTTTACTGGGCTATCCTTGGATCATTTTACTCTTCGATTTACATATTGTGTACCTTTTTTACTACTGTATTAATGTAAATTTGTAATGCTTTTATGTATTCTTGATCCGAAATAAACCAAACCAAACCAAACAGTTCCCCTAACATGAACTTGGGCTGGTCCCAGTGGTTCCCCTCAGATGAACCACTTGCACTGTAGCCAACCTGGGTGTGAAAATGGACAGTGATTCTAAATTTGACAAACAGATGAACTCTGTGCTGAAATCTAGCTTCTTCCAGTTGAGGCTCTTATCTAAGGCCAAGCCTTTTTTTATCTTTCTTGTAATGCCCTTGATGTTGAGGTTAGCCAGGTCTCCCTCTCTCGCTCTTTATGTTGAGGTCAGCCAGGCCTCCCTCTCTCGCTCTTTATGTTGAGGTTAGCCAGGCCTCCCTCTCTCTCTCTTTATGTTGAGGTTAGCCAGGCCTCGCTCTTTATGTTGAGGTTAGCCAGGCCTCCCTCTCTCGCTCTTTATGTTGAGGTTAGCCAGGCCTCCCTCTCTCTCTTTATGTTGAGGTTAGCCAGGCCTCCCTCTCTCTCTCTTTATGTTGAGGTTAGCCAGGCCTCCCTCTCTCGCTCTTTATGTTGAGGTCAGCCAGGCCTCCCTCTCTCTCTCTTTATGTTGAGGTTAGCCAGGCCTCCCTCTCTCGCTCTTTATGTTGAGGTCAGCCAGGCCTCCCTCTCTCTCTCTTTATGTTGAGGTTAGCCAGGCCTCCCTCTCTTTCTCTTCATGTTGAGGTTAGCCAGGCCTCCCTCTCTCGCTCTTTATGTTGAGGTTAGCCAGGCCTCCCTCTCTCTCTTTATGTTGAGGTTAGCCAGGCCTCCCTCTCTCTCTCTTTATGTTGAGGTTAGCCAGGCCTCCCTCTCTCGCTCTTTATGTTGAGGTTAGCCAGGCCTCCCTCTCTCTCTCTTTATGTTGAGGTTAGCCAGGCCTCCCTCTCTCTCTCTTTATGTTGAGGTTAGCCAGGCCTCCCTCTCTCACTCTTTATGTTGAGGTTAGCCAGGCTTCCCTCTCTCGCTCTTTATGTTGAGGTTAGCCAGGCCTCGCTCTTTATGTTGAGGTTAGCCAGGCCTCCCTCTCTCACTCTTTATGTTGAGGTCAGCCAGGCCTCCCTCTCTCGCTCTTTATGTTGAGGTTAGCCAGGCCTCCCTCTCTCGCTCTTTATGTTGAGGTTAGCCAGGCCTCCCTCTCTCTCTCTTTATGTTGAGGTTAGCCAGGCCTCCCTCTCTCTTTATGTTGAGGTTAGCCAGGCCTCCCTCTCTCTCTTTATGTTGAGGTTAGCCAGGCCTCCCTCTCTCTTTATGTTGAGGTTAGCCAGGCCTCCCTCTCTCTTTATGTTGAGGTTAGCCAGGCCTCCCTCTCTTGCTCTTTATGTTGAGGTTAGCCAGGCCTCCCTCTCTCTCTCTCTTTATGTTGAGGTTAGCCAGGCCTCCCTCTCTTTCTCTTTATGTTGAGGTTAGCCAGGCCTCCCTCTCTCGCTCTTTATGTTGGGGTTAGCCAGGCCTCCCTCTCTCTCTCTTTATGTTGAGGTTAGCCAGGCCTCCCTCTCTCTCTCTCTTTATGTTGAGGTTAGCCAGGCCTCCCTCTCTCTCTCTCTCTTTATGTTGAGGTTAGCCAGGCCTCCCTCTCTCGCTCTTTATGTTGAGGTCAGCCAGGCCTCCCTCTCTCTCTCTTTATGTTGAGGTTAGCCAGGCCTCCCTCTCTCGCTCTTTATGTTGAGGTTAGCCAGGCCTCCCTCTCTCTCTCTTTATGTTGGGGTTAGCCAGGCCTCCCTCTCTCGCTCTTTATGTTGAGGTTAGCCAGGCCTCCCTCTCTCGCTCTTTATGTTGAGGTTAGCCAGGCCTCCCTCTCTCACTCTTTATGTTGAGGTTAGCCAGGCCTCCCTCTCTCTCTCTTTATGTTGGGGTTAGCCAGGCCTCCCTCTCTCGCTCTTTATGTTGAGGTTAGCCAGGCCTCCCTCTCTCTCTCTTTATGTTGAGGTTAGCCAGGCTCTCTCGCCCTTGATGTTGAGGTTAGCCAGGCCTCCCTCCCTCGCTCTTTATGTTGAGGTTAGCCAGGCCTCCCTCTCTCACTCTTTATGTTGAGGTTAGCCAGGCCTCCCTCTCTCACTCTTTATGTTGAGGTTAGCCAGGCCTCCCTCTCTCTCTCTTTATGTTGGGGTTAGCCAGGCCTCCCTCTCTCGCTCTTTATGTTGAGGTTAGCCAGGCCTCCCTCTCTCTCTCTTTATGTTGAGGTTAGCCAGGCTCTCTCGCCCTTGATGTTGAGGTTAGCCAGGCCTCCCTCCCTCGCTCTTGATGTTGAGGTTAGCCAGGCCTCCCTCCCTCGCTCTTTATGTTGAGGTTAGCCAGGCCTCCCTCTCTCACTCTTTATGTTGAGGTTAGCCAGGCCTCCCTCCCTCGCTCTTTATGTTGAGGTTAGCCAGGCCTTCCTCTCTCGCTCTTGATGTTGGGGTTAGCCAGGCCTCCCTCTCTCGCTCTTGATGTTGGCGTTAGCCAGGCCTCCCTCTCTCGCTCTTTATATTGAGGTTAGCCAGGCCTCCCTCTCTCGCTCTTTATGTTGAGGTTAGCCAGGCCTCCCTCTCTCGCTCTTTATGTTGAGGTCAGCCAGGCCTCCCTCTCTCTCTCTTTATGTTGAGGTTAGCCAGGCCTCCCTCTCTCGCTCTTTATGTTGAGGTTAGCCAGGCCTCCCTCTCTTGCTCTTTATGTTGAGGTCAGCCAGGCCTCCCTCTCTCGCTCTTTATGTTGAGGTTAGCCAGGCCTCCCTCTCTCGCTCTTTATGTTGAGGTTAGCCAGGCCTCCCTCTCTCTCTCTTTATGTTGAGGTCAGCCAGGCCTCCCTCTCTCGCTCTTTATGTTGAGGTTAGCCAGGCCTCCCTCTCTCGCTCTTTATGTTGAGGTTAGCCAGGCCTCCCTCTCTCGCTCTTTATGTTGAGGTTAGCCAGGCCTCCCTCTCTCTCTCTTTATGTTGAGGTTAGCCAGGCCTCCCTCTCTCTCTCTTTATGTTGAGGTTAGCCAGGCCTCCCTCTCTCTCTCTTTATGTTGAGGTTAGCCAGGCCTCCCTCTCTCGCTCTTTATGTTGAGGTTAGCCAGGCCTCCCTCTCTCACTCTTTATGTTGAGGTTAGCCAGGCCTCCCTCTCTCGCTCTTTATGTTGAGGTTAGCCAGGCCTCGCTCTTTATGTTGAGGTTAGCCAGGCCTCCCTCTCTCACTCTTTATGTTGAGGTCAGCCAGGCCTCCCTCTCTCGCTCTTTATGTTGAGGTTAGCCAGGCCTCCCTCTCTCGCTCTTTATGTTGAGGTTAGCCAGGCCTCCCTCTCTCTCTCTTTATGTTGAGGTTAGCCAGGCCTCCCTCTCTCTCTCTTTGTGTTGAGGTTAGCCAGGCCTCCCTCTCTCTCTCTTTATGTTGAGGTTAGCCAGGCCTCCCCCTCTCTCTCTCTTTATGTTGAGGTTAGCCAGGCCTCCCTCTCTCTCTCTTTATGTTGAGGTTAGCCAGGCCTCCCTCTCTTGCTCTTTATGTTGAGGTTAGCCAGGCCTCCCTCTCTCTCTCTCTCTTTATGTTGAGGTTAGCCAGGCCTCCCTCTCTTTCTCTTTATGTTGAGGTTAGCCAGGCCTCCCTCTCTCGCTCTTTATGTTGAGGTTAGCCAGGCCTCCCTCTCTCGCTCTTTATGTTGGGGTTAGCCAGGCCTCCCTCTCTCTCTCTTTATGTTGAGGTTAGCCAGGCCTCCCTCTCTCTCTCTCTTTATGTTGAGGTTAGCCAGGCCTCCCTCTCTCTCTCTCTCTTTATGTTGAGGTTAGCCAGGCCTCCCTCTCTCGCTCTTTATGTTGAGGTCAGCCAGGCCTCCCTCTCTCACTCTTTATGTTGAGGTTAGCCAGGCCTCCCTCTCTCGCTCTTTATGTTGAGGTTAGCCAGGCCTCCCTCTCTCGCTCTTTATGTTGAGGTTAGCCAGGCCTCCCTCTCTCTCTCTTTATGTTGAGGTCAGCCAGGCCTCCCTCTCTCGCTCTTTATGTTGAGGTTAGCCAGGCCTCCCTCTCTCGCTCTTTATGTTGAGGTTAGCCAGGCCTCCCTCTCTCGCTCTTTATGTTGAGGTTAGCCAGGCCTCCCTCTCTCTCTCTTTATGTTGAGGTTAGCCAGGCCTCCCTCTCTCGCTCTTTATGTTGAGGTTAGCCAGGCCTCCCTCTCTCGCTCTTTATGTTGAGGTTAGCCAGGCCTTCCTCTCTCGCTCTTGATGTTGGGGTTAGCCAGGCCTCCCTCTCTCGCTCTTGATGTTGGGGTTAGCCAGGCCTCCCTCTCTCGCTCTTTATGTTGAGGTTAGCCAGGCCTCCCTCTCTCTCTCTTTATGTTGAGGTTAGCCAGGCCTCCCTCTCTCGCTCTTTATGTTGAGGTTAGCCAGGTCTCCCTCTCTCGCTCTTTATGTTGAGGTTAGCCAGGCCTCCCTCTCTCTCTCTTTATGTTGAGGTTAGCCAGGCCTCCCTCTCTCGCTCTTTATGTTGAGGTTAGCCAGGCCTCCCTCTCTCGCTCTTTATGTTGAGGTTAGCCAGGCCTCCCTCTCTCGCTCTTTATATTGAGGTTAGCCAGGCCTCCCTCTCTCGCTTTTTATGTTGAGGTTAGGCAGGCCTCCCTCTCTCGCTCTTTATGTTGAGGTCAGCCAGGCCTCCCTCTCTCTCTCTTTATGTTGAGGTTAGCCAGGCCTCCCTCTCTCTCTCTTTATGTTGAGGTTAGCCAGGCCTCCCTCTCTCTCTCTTTATGTTGAGGTTAGCCAGGCCTCCCTCTCTCGCTTGCAGCTGCAGAATGCTGCAGCTCGCCTTTTAACAGGAACACACAAGCATGAACACATCACCCCTGTACTGCCTCCCTCCACTGGCTGCCTGCACGTTTTAGGATTCATTTTAACATTTTATTGTTTGCTTATAAATCGCTAAATCGGTTAGGTCCAACCTAAAGTTTCTGAGCTTCTACAACCTAAGTGACCTTGATGGGACTATCATGGTCTGCTGACCAGTCACTTTTGGCCATCCCAACGAGCTCCCTCTGCATCTTAGGCTGGCCCCTACACTGCCCGTTTTTAAAACTCACCACAAAACACACCTTTACACTTTGGCATTTAATTAAGCTCAGTATGCGAGTTGCGTTTTTATTTCATTCTCATTCTATTTGAATTGTGTCTGACTGGTCCCTGTGTCTATTTGTGTGTTGAGATTTGTCTTTGCTATTTTAGTTTGAGTGCGCAGCACTTTGGTCAACTGTGTTTTGTTTTAAATGTGCTTTTAGGGTTGCAAAAAGTATCAATAGTATCGAAAAGTATCAATACTGAAAATTTGAATCGGATACAATACTCATTTGCAACAGGTATCGATAGTATCGATAAGTATCAATACTAAAAATTTGAAATGGATACAATACTCATTTGCAACAGTTTTGATACCATCAGTGCTTTCTTTTAATGAAAAATCACTGATTTTTCCCTCCCTATCATTGGTGCGTATCTGTTGCTTCAACAAGCTAAACGTGTTCTGATAGGCTGATGGCTAGATCAGGGCTAATCTGCTGTCTAAATTCAAAGTTTTATCAGGCCTAGATTATGGAGAAGTGTGCGTCTGTCTGTCCATCTGTCTAACTTTATTTTTATGCCTCTTGATGTGTCATCATGTCCCTTTCCCGTGGTATCGAAAATGGTATCGAGTATCGACATTTTCCTGGGTATCGGTATCGAAGTAGAAATTATAGTATCGTGACATGTGCTTTATAAATAAAGTGGATTGGATTGGAACAGGGCAGGAATAATTCTACACATTGGACCATTGGGACAGGACGGCTCTGATGCCCACATCCAACAGGGCTCGCACCTTCTCCAGCTCCATCGATGTGCCGGTGGGGGAGAGGACGTAGGTCAGGAAGGAGACGGTGGTGGCATGGAACTCCCACATCTCCGGCTTGATGAACAGATGGTGCTGCAGCAGCAGCCGCCTGTTTAGGACCTGGCGGACATGGCGAACGTGCTCCTGACGAGTCAAGGACATCATCAAGATATACAAACATGAACCTGTTCAGCATGTCGTTGATCAGAGAAGGTCTCCTAGGCCACTTGTTCCCGCCAGCACCACCAGCCCCGCGCAGCAACGGGAAACAAAGCTAGGAGCTACCACCTGGCCAACGGGGCAGCCGCTGCTACGCCCAGCACCTCGGACAGCTCCTGTGCTACTCCTGCCAGCAGTAGTTTTCCCCTCTCCTCTCCCCAAATGTTTACCTGTGTCTGCTATATAGAAGACAGAAGAGAGAGGCGTTTCCAAATCATGTATTTAAGTTGAAACGAGTCAAAAGGATAACACTATAATATAAAGTTTACACGCTAGGTAGTGTGGAGAATCATGACAGAGATGTTGTGATATTCCTCTTTAAATAACATCTGCTTCCATGTTTCTATAAGGCTGCTTTTCAGCCATTCTCTATCAGTGATTCTAAATCACATAGAAATGAATAGACACTTGAGTTTAGTACATGATAAGCTTTGAACATTGTCCAATTCTTATTCTATAACCATATCAGAGTCTTAGTTTGATATGGCAGCAATAACAGCAGAAACCGAGAAAAGTGGCTGTTATATAATGCAATGGACCTCTGATAGCTTTCAGGCAGATGGTGACTGATCATCTATTTTTCATTCTGAAGGCTGCTTCACAATATGAATCTGATTATGGACAGATGATGTTGATGGATTATGATACTTGTCTGAAAAGGAAAAAAGCAACAATTTCAAAAGGACATTTTATCACACACAGGCTTGCATTGGCCCTGTGTGATTCAATCAGCGAATCAGAGCAGGACATGTTGCACAGTAGAAGAGAAGTCACCACAAACCATCCTGGAATCTAAACCCAGCCCCCACGTGACCTGCTCTCAGACCTGTTCTCAGTCATTACGTGACCTTGTGACTCGTGAGCAGGGTCAGTCTGAGAGCAGGTCACTGGGGGCTGGGTTTACCCAGGCTACCTGGAATCTATCTTTCGTTCATGTTCAAAGTCCCAGTTGATTGGAATAACTGTGGAAATTACACATTTGAAGCCTAAAACACCTCAGATCTAGTTTGTTGTTTTATGACACACTTCACAAATAAGCAATGTAGCAGCAGAGCATGAATGAGTTGCATTGTTGTGTCCATAGCACTAGTTACAACTTCCGTTACAAAGGCTCCATTTAGCTGCTTGTGGAGAGGTGGGATGGACGCTCACTCTCGATGCATCTGAAACTAGAATCGCCTTCGAGCAGGCAAGCAGCAGCAGCAGCATTGTGTCTCTGGATGTACTGTGGACCACCTCCCTTGGGTACCTGGCTGCTTCATCAGTTCTCCCCATGGCCTCCCTGTGTGTGTGTGTCATTCATTCAAGTCTCCCACTTCCGATCTCATCTCCTCACCCCATGACACCACTACCTACCTACCACCATGGTTTGTCTCTCCCCAAAAACCTCTGTTGCTCTCCCTCCCTCCCTCCCTCTGTCTGCCTGCCTGCTGCATCGCTCTGCCTGGCTGCCTGCCTCCAGACTCTGACGCTGCTGATGTCGTCATCACAGCCTCCTCTCCTCTCAGCATCCCTGCCTGGTCCAGTCCAGTCACCACCGCCATTTTCCCCTCCTCACACCGACCGGTGTCGGTGTGTGTGTGTGTGTGTGCACCCATCCTTCTCCACCCATATCTGGCCCTTTGCTCCTCCCTCCCTCCCTTCCTCCCTCCCCCCCGCACTCCCGATTGACGCACCACACATTGTGTTCGAGACCGACGCAAGCCCACCCATCTCTCTCTCTCTGTCTCTGATTCTCCGTGCATGGACGCGCCGAGGGATGCTGTAGTGTAGGCTGACCGAAGAGAGCGAGAGAGAGAGAAAGAGGACACAAATACACAGAGGAGAAGAAGCAATCGGAGGCAAGAGGGGATTCGGACGCACGCTGTTCGGGTTGAGGATTCGTCCCCCCGTCGAGTCGGAGGTGGTTAGGTAAGATGAGACTCCACCATCATTTGAGATGTTGTTTTTCACGGCGTGGCGCAGCAGAGGTACCAGTGTGGCACTCCTTGGGGTGAACAGTACGTGCGTGTGCGTGTGTGATTTCGATGCGTGTGAGGCGATAAATAGGCTAATGGCACTGCGTCAGAATGTAGGTCATGCCTCCTACACGGGATATTTATCTCTGTCAACACCTATTTCACATGTCCGAGTCCATCCTCAGACATGTCAGTCAATCATCATCATGGCACCCACCACCCGCTGTGAATCAATGGGATAAACACAAGAGAAACGCCGTGACGACATGATGCAGCTGTAACCGCTGCATAACAAGGCCCGCATGACATTTTTAAATATAATGATGATGACGGGAATCCTTTTCTGTCGCAGAGTTTGGTGATTTGGTGCCGTTGTGTTTACGCGGCGGGCGGCCTGGCCTGCCTTTGAGGTGCGGCAGGCAGGCCAGGCAAAGCAAGATGGAGGGGGCAATATTTACATTGAACAGGTTACAGATACAGTATTCTTCAGGCTTGCTCTCTGTGTGTACGTAGTACGCCATCGATCGCAATTGTCATAACGTGTTTACTTTTCTGCTATTTAATTGTAACTATACAATTACAAAATGTTCTCTCTCTGCATCCCTACTACTAGAGAGATGTAGGTCGCTGTTGTTGAATGAGTCGAGGGATGTTTTTCACCGGTTGTAGGCTAAATGAGAAAATGGGTGGTTTAAGAAATTCGAAAAACAAAACAGACGAAAACGTATGTTAGTCTACTTCTATAATAACTATTGTATATATAATAAATATATATATAACTACTCGGGATTATTATAGCCAAGTGGAAGTATAGTGCCCCCCCCCCCCGTTTGGGGAGGAGATGCTGTTTGTCGCAACAGATGAGGAAAGGGGATACCCGAGGAATAAGCAGCCATTTTACCATAGAATAGCAATGATGCTAAATCGTATACTGCCAAATAACAGTCCATCCATAGGGCCTACGTTATTAGGGGCTGTGTGTCATTTAACAAATTGATATTTGTGCTGTACCAGGATTAACTGTGTGAAATCTTCAAGGCCCAATCAGTAAATCCTTCATTGAAATGACTCACATGCTGTCTATTGAATGTAAAGAAGAGCATGATGCAGGTTAGACCCTGCTTGTGGCACATGGATCTAAATAAAATCATATGGGAGTGCATCACTTCCTCAGCAAAACAAAACCCAAGTTCCCATCTCTCAGATTGGTCTATTGCCTCCATATCTCTACAAGCTCATCAAACATCTCTGTCCACGTCTCCACAGGTGCCAGGTGTGTGTCTGCCTGGCCAGCAGATCCCCAGCCCTCTGACGGACCCCCTGCCTGGTAGTCGGCTCGCTCCCCACCCAGCGGCAGCATGGCAGCTTCGGTCAAGGTGGCGGTGAGGGTCCGCCCCTTCAACTCCAGAGAGATCGGGAAGGACAGCAAGTGCATCATTCAGATGTCAGGAAACACCACAAGTGAGTAGCCTACACAGCACGTTGTCTTCAGTGTTCATATCAGTGAGTAGCCTACACAGCACGTTGTCTTCAGTGTTCATATCAGTGAGTAGCCTACACAGCACGTTGTCTTCAGTGTTCATATCAGTGAGTAGCCTACACAGCACGTTGTCTTCACTGTTCATATCAGTGAGTTGCCTACACAGCACGTTGTCTTCACTGTTCATATCAGTGAGTAGCCTACACAGCACGTTGTCTTCACTGTTCATATCAGTGAGTTGCCTACACAGCACGTTGTCTTCACTGTTCATATCAGTGAGTAGCCTACACAGCACGTTGTCTTCACTGTTCATATCAGTGAGTAGCCTACACAGCACGTTGTCTTCACTGTTCATATCAGTGAGTAGCCTACACAGCACGTTGTCTTCACTGTTCATATCAGTGAGTAGCCTACACAGCACGTTGTCTTCACTGTTCATATCAGTGAGTAGCCTACACAGCACGTTGTCTTCACTGTTCATATCAGTGAGTAGCCTACACAGCACGTTGTCTTCACTGTTCATATCAGTGAGTAGCCTACACAGCACGTTGTCTTCAGTGTTCATATCAGTGACTAGCCTACACAGCACGTTGTCTTCAGTGTTCATATCAGTGAGTAGCCTACACAGCACGTTGTCTTCAGTGTTCATATCAGTGAGTAGCCTACACAGCACGTTGTCTTCAGTGTTCATATCAGTGAGTAGCCTACACAGCACGTTGTCTTCAGTGTTCATATCAGTGAGTAGCCTACACAGCACGTTGTCTTCAGTGTTCATATCAGTGAGTAGCCTACACAGTGCTGGAGATGTACCAATAGGCGAAGGCCTACTGTCTGGCATATTCACAATTTTGAAATTGAAATGATCTAGATTATTCACAGAGGTTGAAATAAGGGTCGGTGAGAAAGAGTTAGCCTCCATGAACAGTGCATTACTACTCTCATTTATGATAAAGATGGATGTCAGGATTAATAGACATATAAAAAAATACAAAAAGATCAGATAAGGCAAGGTAAATTGCAACAATTGAGAGACCCTTAGTACTAATCAGGTCCAATATACTGTATGCCCTTTGTGAGATGGCCCTTTCACTATGACGGTCCTAAGGTGTCCAATATGGCTACAAGGCTATATGGCTACTTTAGCACTTTTGAATATTAAAGTCACCAGTTATGACTAAACAGCCAAAGTCAGTGGAAATATTTATATGGCAATTATAATATTTTCATTTTTTTTCCTAAACTACAATATAAACTACAATTTTCTTGTGCAATTGAATCAATTCATTCCCTTGCTGGCCTTTACATTCACTCTGTGTTCTATGACAATGCAAACGATTAGCAACTGAAGCACCAAAGATGGTAGATGACAGAGAGATGAGACGACTGTCTGACCAAGACAGAAACAGCTAACTCAGCTCGAGCCGTCCACACACTGAACAGGCACAGGCTCAGTTTGATCTAAATGGATTGAAAGTAGATGTTTGAAATGGAGATGTATTGATGAATGGTTGAAAGGCTCTGCAGTCAGATGATTTGACAGTCTGGTCATCATGTTCATATCAATCATGGATGCAGGTATGATGACAGTAGCTGCAACGTTGTGACTCTGAGGCAGGCCATCGCACAGAGTTAGCCTCTTTAGCTGCTGGCTTTAAAGTGTGGAGCGCATGCAAAGCAGGAACACGATGCCGTTCTGGTGCGGTTCTGGTGTGGTTCTGGTGTGGTTCTGGTGTGGTTCTGGTGTGGTTCTGGGGGAGGCCAGTTTGCCGTTTCACCACAGTCACTTGTGTGGTGGGACGCTTGTCTTCCAGCAGCAGGAGAGTGGGCAGCGAGGCACACAGCATGCTGGCTGCTAGGGAGGCAAACAATGCCTGCTGTGTGTGTGTGTGTGTGTGTGTGTATGTGTGTGTGTGTGTGTGTGTGTGTGTGTGTGTGTGTGTGTGTGTGTGTGTGTGTGTGTGTGTGTGTGTGTGTGTGTGTGTGTGTGTGTGTGTGTGTGTGTGTGTGTGTGTGTACGTGCGCGCGCGCGTGTGTGTGTGTGTGTGTGATGGAGTGACCTCTGCGCTCTCTGCTCTGCTCTCATCACACGAGCTGCAGGGACCCAAAGGCTGCCTTGTTCTGGCTGAGCCCAGACAGCTGATACAATGGTGTGTGTGTGTGTGTGTGTGTGTGTGTGTGTGTGTGTGTGTGTGTGTGTGTGTGTGTGTGTGTGTGTGTGTGTGTGTGTGTGTGTGTGTGTGTGTGTGTGTGTGTGTGTGTGTGTGTGTGTGTGTGTGTGTGTGTGTGTGTGTGTGAGACAGAGAGAGAGAGACCGCTGGGTCTCTGTGCCTGTCGGTGTTTTGCTGACCTGGTTTCTCACAGTTTGAGGAAGCCACAGATGAAAACATGATTTCAGCTCATTAGACCGGCTCTAAATGTGAGTCCTGAGCCATGTCCCACGTGGCTGCTCCTCTCTTTCATTCTATCTGTGTTCTGCTGTTTCTGGACGGGCACATGCTGTGTCATCAGTCCCGACAGAACGCTCAGCGGAACGTCGCGCTGCTGTATTGAACTTGTCCACAGGGGGCGCTGCTCCAGATTCAGTTTGAAGTCAAAAGAGCAGCTGCTGCTGCAGTCCTGAGGCACAGAGAGAGAGAGAGAGAGAGAGAGAGAGTCAGACAGAGAGAAAGAGAGAGAGGGAGGGAGGGAGAGAGAGAGAAATGGAGAGAAAGTGAGACAGAGAGGGGGTGAGAGAGAGAAAGCGAGACAGAGGGGGTGAGAGAGAGAGAGAAAGAGGGAGAGAGAGATACACTCACAGTGGTTTAATGGGTGGTATTAAGTGATGCATTTAGATCTGTGGCTTTCCTCAAACTGAGCCTCTCTCATATTTTATGTAGTGTTTTTTTCCACTTTTTTATCCTCTTTTGTGTTTGAATCTGTGATTTGTTATGTTTGTTTTTATGTCTGTTCTTTAGAGCTGCACTGAAACAAATTCCAATCAACTCTGTTGACATGGCAATAAAGTATTGAATCTTGAATCTTGAGAATGAGGATTTAGTATCACTACTATTAATACTAATAATTATACTAATAATCAATTAAGCCAGCAACTCCTATACTGGCTCTACTGGACTGGTATGTCCTCTCTGTGTTTAGGATTTGCTCAAGTGGAGATTGGTTGAAAGTGATAGTGAAGGAATATGCTGTGTCAAAATAATATATAGCTATTGATTCAGACGTTTGGTTTCATCCCACTGTTACTGAGGTTCTTTATCTAAGGAGAAGCCGTATGGAAGGAGAAATACATGATTTCAAATCATAATGATCCCTTATCATGTGGATTCCATCTGTACAGTCAGACAGTATAGGATCATAGTAGGTCTACTGGTCATACTAAACTAAAGCTAAGAGATCATATATCTGTTCCAGAGTACTGTACAGTCTCTTCTGAAGAACTGACAGTCTGTGAAGATGCAGGTTATCAGAGCATCTCAAAGCTCTAAAGATGGAGGTGTCAGTCACAGTGTTGGTGCCTCTAACCTGCTCTCGCCCTGTTTTCTGTCATTTTAGCCATCCTGAACCCCAAACAGCCCAAAGAGAGCAAGAGCTTCAACTTTGATTACTCCTACTATTCTCACACCACGGTAGGTTTCTCTTTCTACTATTCTCACACCACGGTGAGTTTCTCTTTGTACTGGTCTCACACCACGGTAGGTTTCTCTTTCTACTGGTCTCACCCCACGGTAGGTTTCTCTTTCTACTGGTCTCGTTTCTCTTTCTACTGGTCTCACACCACGGTGAGTTTCTCTTTCTACTGGTCTCACACCACGGTAGGTTTCTCTTTCTACTGGTCTCACACCACGGTAGGTTTCTCTTTCTACTGGTCTCACACCACGGTAGGTTTCTCTTTCTACTGGTCTCACACCACGGTAGGTTTCTCTTTCTACTGGTCTCACACCACGGTAGGTTTCTCTTTCTACTGGTCTCACACCACGGTAGGTTTCTCTTTCTACTGGTCTCACACCACGGTAGGTTTCTCTTTCTACTGGTCTCACACCACGGTAGGTTTCTCTTTCTACTGGTCTCACACCACGGTAGGTTTCTCTTTCTACTGGTCTCACACCACGGTAGGTTTCTCTTTCTACTGGTCTCACACCACGGTAGGTTTCTCTTTCTACTGGTCTCACACCACGGTAGGTTTCTCTTTCTACTGGTCTCACCCCACGGTAGGTTTCTCTTTCTACTGGTCTCACCCCACGGTGAGTTTCTCTTTCTACTGGTCTCACACCACGGTAGGTTTCTCTTTCTACTGGTCTCACACCACGGTGAGTTTCTCTTTCTACTGGTCTCACACCACGGTAGGTTTCTCTGCATCATCCAGTCACACTTTGAACACTTGCCTTACAACAACTATCTTTGATCTTTTCTTGTTTGCTACCTTTCAGATATGAAATTATCTCGAGTGTTTTAACCCATTGATACCTGATGCAGCATTTGCATGTATATCCCTCATTTGTGTGTGTATCCCTTTAAGACGCGGTTCGCGGTCTTAAAGGGATACACACACAAATGCTGCATCAGGTATCAATGGGTTAAGCACAAAAAAGGTCAAATATTTGATGAGAAACATTGATCTGAATCTTGGAATTCAACAACATGGTAGAACAAGTGCAAATTTGCAATAGCTGTGACCACATGCACATCTCCTAAAGTAGGCATCTCGCGCGCTATGCGCACTCGATTCCTAAGCTCACCCGCTGCGCGGCCTCGCCTGCCATGCAGCTCGCCCCCTACATGGGCTCGTGTGGGGCCTCGCCCGCAGCTCACCCGCTACGCGGCCTTGCCTGCTCTATTGGCATGCGCTTCACTGATGACATCACTCACTGATGACGTCACAATTGCTCGAGTGACCATCATGATCACATCATGGAGTGCTCGAGTGACATCACTCAGTGCGCAATTGCTCAACTTCGCATGTCATAGACATTGTGAGTGTGACATCATCAGTGACATCATTACTGACCAAATTCATCACAAATCTCACAAAGTGGGACAAAAAATGTAAACAGACACAGAGCCCACACACACACACACACACACACACACACACACACACACACTCACTCACACACACACACACACACACACACACACACACACACACACACACACAAAGGCACAAATGTATTGTCTCTACAACAAAGGAAATTCTTCCATTTCTATTTCCACAAGATATGTTTTGATTTTCTGAAATTTCTTGCAGAATTATTATCACGTTTTCTTTCTCTCATATTCCTCTTTTGTTATTTCTGCTCCACTCCCTCCGTCTCTGCAGCCCGAGGACATCAACTATGCATCCCAGGTGCAGGTGTACAAGGACATCGGCGAGGAGATGCTGCTTCACGCCTTTGAAGGCTACAACGTGTGCATCTTTGCTTACGGCCAGACAGGCTCCGGGAAGAGCTACACCATGATGGGACGACAGGAGCAGGACCAGGAAGGCATCATCCCTCTGGTAATATAAGAGCCTTGCAGAAGAAGCATGTCATCAACCATTTTTTAAACTCGACGTGTCAGATTTAACCCGTTGATACCTGATGCAGCATTTGCGTGTATATCCCTCATTTGTGTGTGTATCCCTTTAAGACCGGGAACCGCGTCACGCGGTTCCCGGTCTTAAAGGGATACACACACAAATGCTGCATCAGGTATCAATGGATTAATCATGCAGATAAGATTTTAATTTGACCACAAAAATAACAAGCAGTTGTGTTGTTTTCTAGCTGTGTGAGGACCTTTTCACCAAGATCAACAGCAGCAATAATGACAACAGCATGTCCTACTCTGTGGAGGTGAGTGGAGCGTTTTTTCTATTCCATAATACCGTATGTATTTGAGCATTTAAAAGGTTTTCCATCACAATAACTCTTAACATGGAGCAGCATTTTGAGAAACAAGTGGCCGAGTTAAAAAAATGGACAAGGGATAATAATTCAACGCTAAGGATAACAGAGAAGTCTTTTTCACAGGAACCACACTTACTGATAGACCAAGACTAGGGGTGCACCGATCACGTTTTTTGCCACCGATCACCGATCGCCTATGGGAAATATCTGCCCAACCGATCATCGACCGATCACCGATGACCGATCACCGATCACCGATATATAAACTCCTCAAAGAAAGTTTGGAAACGTTATTTTAGGTCGATTATCTCTCCCCTTTAATAATACCAATTGGCATTGTATTTTATATTGTTGGAAAGCCTGATTAGTGATAGGGCTTTTTTGTATTAAAAATATATATATACATGTATATATAAAAAAAATGGCCGATCGCATATTTGAGGTCAAAATCGGCCGATACAGATTGCTTGCCGATCGATCGGTGCACCCCTAACCAAGACACAATGCCTAGTTTTCAGGTGAATTAGAGTGGAATAAGGTCATGAACAGATATAGTGTTGTAGAACCACAGCAACAGCAGTTACGAAGCCATTCACAACTCATAAAGACATTTGAGCAGATTCCTGATGATGACTCGCTCTCCTTCCGTCAGGTGAGTTACATGGAGATCTACTGTGAGCGCGTGCGTGACCTGCTCAACCCCAAGAACAAAGGGAACCTGCGGGTCAGAGAGCACCCTCTGATGGGGCCCTATGTGGAGGACCTGTCCAAACTAGCCGTCACCGACTACAACGACATCCAGGACCTGATGGACTCTGGAAACAAGGCCAGGTAGGATTCCTGAGTGATGGTCCAATCGGTGAATGGATCGAATAAATGGTTGGAATAAATAAGCCGATATAGATGGGTCAGAAATGCAAGGTTCTTCTTGCCTTTTTCCTCAGGACGGTGGCAGCTACCAACATGAATGAGACCAGCAGCCGCTCCCACGCTGTCTTCAACATCATCTTCACCCAGAAGAAACACGACATGGACAGTGACAACACCTCGGAGAAGGTTGTGCATCCAAATACAACGTCACACAAGGAGTTTCCGTCACTTGAACGGAACGGAAGCCTAAGAAATGGCCTTAAATAGTGTTTTCTTGCATCGACGATACTGTAGCAGGACCCAGGGTTCTGATTCTGCAAAGGCTCGAACCGAACCTTGGCAGGACAGAAGCCGCAAGGCAGAAATGGTTTTATCACCTTTCTATATGTGGGTGTGGGTCATCTGTGGTGTTGTTATCCGGATGAATTGTATTGATTGATATCTTCTTGAGGCTAATTCCGTCGGCTCTGGCGAGTGTTTTTCTCCCGTTGTTATGCAGACCAATTTATTATCATGATATGCTGTCTGTCCACATAGGTCAGTTTATTATCATGATATGCTGTGTGTCCACATAGGTCAGTTTATTATCATGATATGCTGTGTGTCCACATAGGTCAGTTTATGATCATGATATGCTGTGTGTCCACATAGGTCAGTTTATTATCATGATATGCTGTGTGTCCACATAGGTCAGTTTATTATCATGATATGCTGTCTGTCCACATAGGTCAGTTTATTATCATGATATGCTGTCTGTCCACATAGGTCAGTTTATTATCATGATATGCTGTGTGTCCACATAGGTCAGTTTATGATCATGATATGCTGTGTGTCCACATAGGTCAGTTTATGATCATGATATGCTGTGTGTCCACATAGGTCAGTTTATTATCATGATATGCTGTCTGTCCACATAGGTCAGTTTATTATCATGATATGCTGTGTGTCCACATAGGTCAGTTTATTATCATGATATGCTGTGTGTCCACATAGGTCAGTTTATTATCATGTTATGCTGTGTGTCCACATAGGTCAGTTTATTATCATGATATGCTGTGTGTCCACATAGGTCAGTTTATTATCATGATATGCTGTGTGTCCACATAGGTCAGTTTATTATCATGATATGCTGTGTGTCCACATAGGTCAGTTTATTATCATGATATGCTGTCTGTCCACATAGGTCAGTTTATTATCACGATATGCTGTGTGTCCACATAGGTCAGTTTATTATCATGATATGCTGTGTGTCCACATAGGTCAGTTTATTATCATGATATGCTGTGTGTCCACATAGGTCAGTTTATGATCATGATATGCTGTGTGTCCACATAGGTCAGTTTATGATCATGATATGCTGTGTGTCCACATAGGTCAGTTTATTATCATGATATGCTGTGTGTCCACATAGGTCAGTTTATGATCATGATATGCTGTCTGTCCACATAGGTCAGTTTATGATCATGATATGCTGTGTGTCCACATAGGTCAGTTTATTATCATGATATGCTGTCTGTCCACATAGGTCAGTTTATTATCATGATATGCTGTCTGTCCACATAGGTCAGTTTATTATCATGATATGCTGTGTGTCCACATAGGTCAGTTTATTATCATGATATGCTGTGTGTCCACATAGGTCAGTTTATGATCATGATATGCTGTCTGTCCACATAGGTCAGTTTATTATCATGATATGCTGTCTGTCCACATAGGTCAGTTTATTATCATGATATGCTGTGTGTCCACATAGGTCAGTTTATTATCATGATATGCTGTCTGTCCACATAGGTCAGTTTATGATCATGATATGCTGTGTGTCCACATAGGTCAGTTTATTATCATGATATGCTGTCTGTCCACATAGGTCAGTTTATGATCATGATATGCTGTGTGTCCACATAGGTCAGTTTATTATCATGATATGCTGTCTGTCCACATAGGTCAGTTTATTATCATGATATGCTGTCTGTCCACATAGGTCAGCAAGATCAGTCTTGTGGACTTGGCTGGCAGCGAGAGGGCCGACTCAACAGGCGCGAAAGGAACCAGACTGAAGGTGAGAGGAGTTTGTCTTTCAGGTTAATTGTCTGGTATTTGCATATTTCTGCATGCAGGGGAGAGAAAAACAGAAAATACATTTAATAGTGATTGATTTGTAAGGCAGATTTGAACCGACAATGATTTAAATGTATGCCAGGATGCCTCAGGGGGACATGGCAACTCATTTGTGTCATTCGTTTGTTGGTACTATAGTTTTGATCCTTCGGCCTCTTTTTGTGTGTGATCAATGCTGGATTATATAACAATAGGCTAATTTGCGCTGTTCTATCTGCACTATTTGACCGTTTTCTTTTTGTTGCATCGTGTTTTTGTGTGTTTTGAAAATGTCTTTCAAATGAGTTAGTTTTAAATAAAAAAAATTAGTTTGTTACTTTTACTACTAATAGAAATATTGCGCACTCCGCGCGCTCATTGCTAGCGTGCCTTGCGTGCGTGCACAGCTCGCGTGCAGAGCTCGCCTGCTCAACTGCGCATGCGCGGTTATTACTATTATTAAACAAATGACTTCTGAATAGACGGACGAACAATTCATATGATGAACTTTGACGTCTTTGTGTTTGCAGGAAGGAGCAAATATCAACAAATCCCTGACCACACTCGGGAAAGTCATTTCTGCTTTAGCTGAAGTGGTGAGAGTCCTTCACAGTCCTCTTCTAAAATAGACTCTTTCTTATTTGCTGTTGTCCCCAAGTAACACACCTTTTCATTTGCCTTTCACCTCACAGGACTCGGCACCAAACAAGGTTAGTGATGCTAATTGTTGCTCATTTGGAGAGAGAGCCAATAGTAGCTTTATTCAACGTTTGGTCAATATATTTTGTCAATATTTATTTCCATATTTTCTACGAGTGATTTGCAAATAAATGACGAATGATTTTGTGTTCAGAACAAGAAAAAGAAGAAGGTGGAGAGTTTCATCCCATACAGAGATTCAGTTCTGACTTGGCTGCTGAGGGAGAACCTGGGTATGCATCGATACAGTCTATGTCGTATCTTCTAGATCTTCTTTCTGTGATTGTTGCCTCTACATGAAGGTGGTGTTACTGTCATACCTCAGGAGGGAACTCTCGTACGGCCATGGTGGCGGCACTCAGCCCTGCAGACATCAACTATGACGAAACCCTCAGCACCCTCAGGTGAGGAACAGCAAGCTCAGTGATCACCTGTCTTTTTCATTTCAAACGACATCTCAAAGATATCTTTCAGGACATTAACTGGCCTATAATATGAACGTACACTATTGAGAACATCTAATGAACATACTGTAGATTGGGGCCAGAAGCTGGGCTTCAACCGGTAAAAAAAACGAAACAGCCGTTCAGATCCGGCAGATACCGAACTTTTCTGTGCTCCGATAAACAATTCTGCGGGGAAAACGGGGGCGTCGTGGTAAATGTCATGTGAGTTATCTAGCTATGTAGCTAATACACAAAAATAAAATGGTATTCTAAACACCATATAAAACCATCTTTCTACGTGGGAACGATAACACTGTAACACACATCCGCCGGATCTGGTGTCAGATCTGGGGCGGGTCTTAGACAGAAAGTCAGGAATCCAGTAATGCATACCAGGCTCCTTTGAGAGAGAGCCTTGTGATGCCAGGTTCAATGAACATGAAGGAACCTGACTTACAGTAGTTGAGATGCTAGGTCATATTTGACCTGCCATTTGACTTATGTTTCCCAACTCAGAAAACATCCAGTTCAATCATTTTGTATCAATGTTTGACCCTTATCAAAGCTTAATTTATACTTATTATAAAGTGTCGCTCAGCACATGGTCGCAGACGAAACATAAAGTGTCGCTCATGGTGTTGCATTTATACTTCAGTGAACGTTCGCCTCGGTTCAACGGTCACGTGACACTCAAACGCAGACAGCCAAGGCAATAGAGGGAATGAAATGCACAGTGAAACCACCTCGGAGGCAAGATGTAACGTACTTGGCTGCAGCCGCATATAAACGACACAAAACCACACAACTCACACCCTCTCTCTCTGGGAAATTGGTCACGATGTTCTTTGTGATTTTCACGAAGTCACACATCAAGGACAGGCTGATAAAAATAGCGGGGACACGTTCATTCATTTCAATCGAGCGAAAACCAAAACAAGGAAGTCAAGCGCGTGCCGTCTATATAGCCAATCAGACTTGCGTGATACTATGACGTAGTCCGCGACACTAGACATTTCACCAGGTAGCAGACACTGCTCGCCGACACTTGAAAGTGTCGACTCAAGTCCTCATTTCTGTCGGCGACCGTTTCAAAAGTGTCGGCAGACAAAGCATAAATTGGGCTTAAGCTTCCCACGTGTCATGTTGACATAGTGTCTGGCATCTCATCGAAGGTGTCCTGCATTATTTCTACCATGATGTTGTGTCAGTTCCTCCCCTGCTGTGGAACCTGGCTTCCTTCTGATGTCCTGCTCACATCCTGTCATTCATCTGTCCAGGTACGCCGACCGCGCCAAACAGATCCGCTGCAACGCCGTGATCAACGAGGATCCCAACAACCGTCTGGTGCGGGAGCTGAAGGAGGAGGTGTCTCGCCTCAGAGACCTGCTGTACGCCCAGGGCCTGGGAGACATCATCGAGAGTGAGTGTCACACATGCACGCTCACGCACACGCACATGCACACACACGCACACACACACACACACACACACACACACACACACACACTTTTCTCCTTTAGTACATTGAAAAGCACAGAGGATGAGAGTGTTACTTGGAGTGTGGGTGTATCTCACACTCATTCTTCTCTCCCCTGTGTCCCGTCAGCGTATCGGTGCAGCGGCCCTGCTGTCATCGCTGGTTTGAAACGTGTGTATCATTCTGGCCAGCCTGCGCTTTGCACTGATAGAAATGAATCCCCAGCCGGCCTCCACCACACCAGAGACCTATCTAACACCAGAGACCTATCTAACACCAGAGACCTATCTAACACCAGAGACCTCCTATCTAACAGCCACAAGAAACCATACGAGGAGTCAGACAAAAACAAAAACAAAACAAAATTCTACAAGAAATATTCAGGACGACCCAAATAAATCCATTATTCTTTTCTCATAAACTCTCCAAAAATGGCCTCCTTTTTTCTTTCCATTAGTTCTGGTTTCCATGGTAATAGCTGTTTTTATCAGGGCAGTCCACCCTCTAAATATTTGTATCCTATCACAACAGTCTAATTGAATAATTGATTCTAATTGTTGGTGAAGTGGTCCTTTTCTTAATTGAAATGCCTTCTCCCTGACCCGGCTGTGTGCGACTCTATTCTCCTTCATTATTGTCAAAAAGCACGTGAAAAGGAAGGAGTCCAAACCATGCTTAGGCTTAAAGCATGTTGCTGTTCAAGGCACTGGTTTGATTCCAATCAAGCGGTCCGAGGCAACACGCTCAGACTGCTGCTTTTCTTTGACCAGATTCGAGATCATGGAAGAAAGGACTGACCAGGAGGACGCCATTTTAGATTGCTGAGAAACACTTCCCTGTCTTGTATGCTGGTTCTCTGTGTGTGGTAGCTCATTGGACGCTGTGAGTCAGGTGCCTTGCATGACACGCAGCCAGACAGCTCTTAACCCATTGATGCCTGATGCAGCATTTGTGTGTGTATCCCTTTAAGACCGCGGTTCGCGGTCTTAAAGGGATACACACACAAATGAGGGATATACACACAAATGCTGCATCAGGTATCAATGGGTTAACCCTGAACAAAAACTCCTCCGATAAAAGTGTTAATAAAGCTAAGACTGACTTTTGGCCTCTATGCAATGTACTGATGTAGATGTTTTGATTTGCTTCTAATTACCGTAAATTCCGGACTATAAGACGCACCGGTCTATAAGCCGCAGCACCAAAATTGACTATTTTTTTCTTCTATAGGCCGCACCGGACTATAAGCCGCGGGTGTTTTGATGTTTAATTACCATATGAAAGGGTTCGTGCACAGAGAGGAATGTCGGGAAAGAGATCGCTGTTTGGGGAAGCTCCCATTTATTCAACAAAACAAGCATTACGGTAGGGTAGGCTATAGGCTATAAACTCCCATTTATTAACATTTAAACAAAATAAATACCGTAGCTATAAAAAATAAAACAATAATAATAATAATAAAACAATCCTCAAAAGGATAAAGTGCTGTAAAAACAATCAAACAATTCTCAAAAGGTTAAGGTGCAGTAAATACCGTAACTGGAAAACAAAAAACAATCCTCAAAGGATAAGGTGCTGCATGTCTCTTTTTAAGATCACATTTCAATATACGTACGTAAACATGTACCGTACTGTAATCCTTCTCTTCATCTTTTAGGTGAAGGTGCAGCAAACGGCTGTAAACATAGTCAAAGTAAAGTCACTAATCCTCGTCTTCCTCGTCTTCCTCTTCTTCCTCCGTACTGAAACCAGCAAAGTCCTCAACTTCAGTGTCGGAAACGAACAGGTTCAGGGTGGCTTCGTCAGCCACTCCTCTCTCTCCTTCGTTGTCGCTCTCAAAACCAACGAACTCCTCTTCGTCACTGTCCGACTCGAACAGCCTCTGAAGGCCCTCAGATGTGGCGGCGTCCTCCTCTTCGTCACGCAGCAGCCCAGCCTTTCGGAACCCGTTGGTGATCGTGGATGTCTTCACACTCCTCCAGGCTGTCAGGACCCACTGGCAAACTTGTGCGAAGGTTGCCTTCCTCATGCGCCCTGTTTTAGTGAATGACTTGTCACCGCTCGTCATCCACGTCTCCCACTCCATGCGCAGCGCCACTTTAAATGCCCGATTGACACTGATGTCGAGTGGCTGGAGGTGTTTGGTCGTGCCCCCAGGTATCACAGCTGGGATACTGTTGGTGGTCTTGATGGCTGCTTTGACTGAATCGGTGATGTGAGCCCTCATGCTGTCCAGGACGAGCAACGCTTTCTTTTGGCGAAAGAAACCTCCAGGGCGCTGGACGTAGCACTGGGACAACCACTCCTTCATTACAGTTTCCATCATCCAGCCTTTTTTGTTCACTTTCACGACGATACCACTTGGCATTTTCTCTTTCGGCATGGTAATCCGCTTGAAGATCACCATGGGCGGCAGCTTCGCTCCAGATGCTGTGCATCCTAGAACACAGGTGAAATTGGTTCTCTCGTGACCTGTGGTTCTCAGCGTTATCGACGATTCACCTTTCTTGTTCACAGTGCGAGTGAGTGGCAGGTCGAACGTCAAGGGCACTTCATCCATGTTGATGATCTGCTCCGGTGCGATGGAATAATCCTTGATCTTCCTTTGTGTGTATTCGCCGAAGCTCGCGATTTTCTCCTGGTAGTCAGGAGGAAGCTGTTGGCAGACAGTCGTCCGCGCCCTGACAGACAGTCCCTTTCGCTTCATGAAACGAAAGCACCAAGATGGCCCACCTAGGAAATGTTCAATCTTCATCTCGGTGGCTACCGTTTTTGCCTTCAGTCGGATCTGCACCGTGGAGACGCCTCGGCCGTCTGCTCGCTGGGTCAACACCCAGTCCTCAAGGCAATCCTCAAGCTCCGGCCATCTGCTTTTGTGGCCTCTGAAGGACTTTTTCGTTTTCTTGCACTGGGACAGTTCCTCCTGCTGCTTTTTCCAACGTCTCACCATCGATTCATTAATGCTAAGAGTACGCGCGGCTGCTCTATTCCCCTCTTTCAGTGCGAGTTCGACTGCTTTCAGCTTGAACGCTGCATCGTGAGAATTTCTTCGTACTTTCCCCATGGTGAGTGAGAGAGAGACTGCTCGACTGCCCGTCTTGTTGTGGTTCCGGGCTGATGAACTTTGCTTACCGTAATTACCATATGTAAGGGTTCACGCACAGAGGGGATTGTTGGCTGTTTGATGAAGCTCCCATTTACCGTATTAGCGTAACATTTCAACAAAACAACATAACACAACACCTTTGTGTTATGTTATGTTGCACACAGTGTCCGCGGTGTGGTGAAAAGAGGGCAACAGAGGAAATTAAAACAGAAGTGGATTTATAGGTAGAAAGAGTGCTAAAAAAGAGAGATTTTATTTTTTTATTATTATTATTTTATGTATTTGGAATTTTTTTTCTGAAAAAAATCCATAGATAAGACGCACCGGTCTATAAGCCGCAGGGGCCAAAAAACGGGAAAAAAGCCGCGGCTTATAGTCCGGAATTTACGGTAGTCATAACCGTGCTTGTGAGCTTGTTATGTGCATTTCGGCATCAGGGGGAAAAAACATCCTGGTCTCTAACTTCCAGTCTACATGGCATTATGTACCCCATTAATTTGAGTTGCTCTTTCCACTCTCTCTGCAATAGAGGCAAAGTGACCGCCTACTTCCTGCTTCAGCACTGCACCAGAGAATTTCATCCGCCATTTATTTTCCCATAGGCATTTCGTAAAATGCTTATAAAAAATAGTTTTACTTGGTCAAACCAAATGCTTCAGATATATTTAGAAACAGGAGAGACCACGTGACATTTCACTCGGACCAAAACGTGAAAAAATTGCGGATTTAAAGTTGGAAAAAAATTCGGTGTCGTTTTTTTTTAGTTTTGGTCCGAGTGAAATGTTCTATGGTCTCTCCCGATTGTAAATATAGCTGAACCGTTTGGTTTGACGTAGTAAAACGATTTTTTTACAAATATTTGACAAAATGTCTGTGGGAAAATAAATGGCGGATACAAATCCCTGGTACAGTGCTGAAGCAGGAAGTAGGCGGTCACTTTGGCTCTCTATGGCTTTGGTTAGCAAACTGCCTCTGCTTCCATGATCCATTATTTGAGCTTTCTCTTCTTTTTTTGTACTCTTCCCTCTTGTCCCTTTTTTATCTGTTTCTCCGCGTCTGTCTCTCCTTCCTTCTCTCCTTCTCTCCTTCCCTCCTTCCTTCCCTCTCTCGTGCTCTCTCTCTTCCATGCGACGCCTCTCTCTCTCTGGCAGACCTGTGCCATTATAAGAACTCTGTGAATGATGGCCAGGCTGCCAATCAAAGGGGTGATCTCTCCACAGTGTCCCATGCCACGACGGGTATGAGTCCCTCCCCCTCCCTCTCAGCCATGTCCAGTCGCGCCGGCTCCATCGCCAACCTCCACGACCGCATCTTCAGCCCCGCCAGCGAGGAGGCCATCGAGAGGCTGAAGGTAGGAGAGACGGGGGGAAGGAGGGGGGCGGGGTAATGGGAGAGGTTCGCTGTAGAGGAGGAGCAAGGTTAGATGTGTGTGTGCTTGTGGGAGGAAATGGAGCAAGCGGGACAGAGAACATCAGAGAAGGAGATACACGGGGAGGGGAGAGTCATTCCAATACGCCTATTTCACATCCTACCCAAAATCAGCCATTTTGTGTCTAAAATGCAGGAAGTAACACAATATAAAAATGAGACGGGGTGCACTGATATAAATGTTTCCCTGCAGCAGAGGAACAGCAAACTGGACCACCTTTGTTTTACTTCCTGCCTTTTAGACACACGATTGCTGATTTGGGTGGAATGTGAAATAGGCTAATTAGGGTGTGTGACATTTTGAGACATGTATCTCATACCGCATTCAAGACAACTCGGACCGCCGTGAGTGTCAACACGGAACCCGGACAGATTTGCGTTCACGCTGCACCTCCCGCTCGGGGGGGAAACCAAACTGTTGCTATAGCAACCCGCGTTAGCATGGTAGCTACCTACTAGCGAACAATGCTAACCGAACATGCTGAATGCTGAATTTCACACAGAGCGAAACACAGATGACACAAATTAAATGTTAACATTACATAATTGTGTGTTAAAACGTCAACAAACGTCTTTATAATAATTCAGTGATTATCATTAACGATGCAAGTTGCCATTTTGATGTGGCTGTGACGTCAACTCGGAGAAACCGGAGCTCTGGATGATACCAGAATTTCTGAGCTGTAATTCCGGCCTGAACGACCGTTCAATTCACTTTTTACAGGTCGGACCCATTTTTTCCGGGGGTCCGAGTTGTCTTGAACGGGGTATTAACCCTCACCCAACAGGAAACTGAGAAGATCATTTTGAGACGTGTATCTTAACCCTCACCCAACAGGAAACTGAGAAGATCATTTTGAGACGTGTATCTTAACCCTCACCCAACAGGAAACTGAGAAGATCATTTTGAGACGTGTATCTTAACCCTCACCCAACAGGAAACTGAGAAGATCATTTTGAGACGTGTATCTTAACCCTCACCCAACAGGAAACTGAGAAGATCATTTTGAGACATGTATCTTAACCCTCACCCAACAGGAAACTGAGAAGATCATTTTGAGACATGTATCTTAACCCTCACCCAACAGGAAACTGAGAAGATCATCGCCGAGCTTAATGAGACTTGGGAAGAGAAGCTGCGACGCACTGAGGCCATCCGCATGGAGAGGTTGGTCACAAATATCACTTAGATGTCAGACCCATCCTCATTCTTGCCACCAGCTTATGGATGTAACAGTGGGGATGGTGCCATTATTGTCCCCCCCCCTCACCTTCCCCATGAAATGTTTAGTGAACAAAGTCAACACATGATATGTTCTGTTATCAGTGGCAACAGCATCTCCCTTCAAACCGTGCCGTTATAACAATTGTAACCCTGATGCTATGATGCTAACTGTCAATCAGAGAGGCCCTGCTGGCAGAGATGGGTGTGGCCATGAGAGAAGATGGAGGCACGTTGGGTGTCTTCTCCCCCAAGAAGGTCAGATACACTCCTGTACATCGCTGTAACACAAGAGTCTGATATACTTATAGAGAGACAAAGTGGAACGTCACTTCCTGCTTCAGCACTGTACCAGAGATTTTCTTCCGCCATTTATTTTCCCATGGGCATTTCGTAAAATGCTTATAAAAAGAGTTTTCCTTCGTCAAACCAAACGGTTCAGCTATATTTAGAATCTGGAGAGACAATAGAACATTTCACTCGGACCAAAACTTTAAAAAACAACATAGAAAAAACATTTCCTTTAAACCCGATTTTTATGCCTCCGCCGGCGATAGCCAGGCCGGAGGCATTATGGATCCGGGTTGTCCGTCCGTCCGTCCGTCCGTCCGTCCGTACGATGTTCCATGTTTGTTAACGCGATATCTGAGGAACGCCTGGACGGAATTTCATCAGATTCGCCTTAAACATTCACTTAGGCTCAAGGATGATCTGATTAGATTTTGGTGGTCAAAGGTCAAAGGTCAAGGTCACTGTGACCTCTCGAACGCCATTTTCAAGCTTGTTAACGCGATATCTGAGGAACGCCTGGACGGAATTTCATCAAATTTGCCTCAAACATCGACTTAGACTCAAAAATTATTTCCGGCCCCAAAAACAAGGTCACAGAGCATCATGAAACGATCAAATGTCTAGCTATCCCCACCCTGATTAGCTACAGAACAAACAAAGATTATCTCTCAGCACGTCCTGTTCCAGGACCAAGCCTAGTATCTGTTCTCCAGGGACACTCTGAAAAGCATTTACAAAATCAACCCAGCAACGTAAGTATCAAGGCTGCACTGCTAAATATTAGGTCACTTGTAAGCAAGTCGCTTCTAATAAACGATCTGATTACGAGTCATAAACTGGACCTCATGTTCCTCACAGAGACCTGGCTTGATCTAAACAACAGAGAATATGTTCTTAATGAGTCAGCCCCACCTAATTTTAACTACATTGACGCCCCCAGAGTCGGTAAGAAGGGGGGAGGAGTAGCTATTATTTTCTCTGATGTTTTTCAATGTAAGCAGGTATCGTTTGGCGACTTTTCATCGTTTGAATATCTGGCCGCTGTTCTGAAGTGCTCTCCCTCTATTTTACTACTGATTATATACAGACCACCTAAGTACTCTAGTAGTTTTTTTGATGAATTTTCAGAACTCCTTTCTATAATCTCCATAGAACACGACTGTTTAACTATTGCAGGAGATTTTAATATTCATATTGACAACCCCAATGATAATAATGCCAAAGAATTGAATAACCTCCTTGACACTTTTGACCTGTTACAACATGTCTCTGGGGCCACTCACAATCGAGGCCATACCCTAGACTTATTTATCACCAAGGGCTTTGAGTCATCGTTTCTTTCAGCTAGTGATGTTGCTCTGTCCGACCATCTCTGTATCTTTCTTGAACTCAAGGTCACCCCTATCGCTCTTACTCGGTCAAAAACCATCAAAAAGCGTCACATCAACGAGAGCACTAGCACACGGTTCATGGAGGCTTTCTCGCTGGCCCCTTCCCTCTCCTCAGCCTCTGTCAATGATCTCCTAGATAACTTCAATTCTAAAACCCTAAAGGCTATTGATGCTGTAGCTCCCATTAGATCTAAACTAATCTCCGGTAAGAAAAAAGCACCATGGAGAAACGCTCCCTCTGTAAATAACAAAAAAAGAGATTGTAGGAAAGCCGAGCGCAAATGGCGGAAAACTAAACTTCACATCGATTACGACATCTATAAAAATAGTCTTCACTCCTACAACCAGGAACTAAAAAATTCCAGAAAATTCTTCTTCTCCGACATTATCAGCAAAAACACCAATGACGCTCGCACTCTTTTTGCCACTGTTGACAGGCTGACAAACCCCCCCCCACAAATTGCCCCTGATCTTCTATCCAATGTCAAATGCAATGAATTTGCGACCTTCTTTAGGGATAAAATTATAAATATCAGACTAACTATTTCCACATCACGAACAAATGTGGCTCCGCCGCACCCACAGAATAGGTGCTTAATTAACATGACTCAGTTCAATGTCATTGACCACAAGAAACTAGAAGAAACGATACGAGGCCTTAAATCCTCATCGTGTTGCCTAGACACCCTGCCAACAAGCTTTCTAAAAAATGTCTACAGTTGCCTGGCGACCGACATACTGAAGATAATTAATACCTCTCTTCTTACAGGCATTTTTCCAAAATCTCAAAAAAACTGCAGTTGTTAAGCCCTTGCTAAAGAAGCGTAGCCTCGACCCCTCTATAATCAGCAATTACAGACCAATATCAAATCTTCCCTTTATTAGCAAAATACTCGAAAAAACTGTCTACCAACAACTCAATACCTTTCTATCCTCCAATGATCTCCTAGATCCCTTCCAATCAGGCTTCCGACCCCATCATAGCACCGAAACTGCGCTTATCAGAGTTATAAATGACATCCAAATGAACACTGATTCAGGTAAAATCTCAATCTTAATGTTACTAGATCTCAGCGCTGCCTTTGATACGGTTGACCACGAAATTCTATTGGACAGACTGGAAAACTGGGTCGGGCTTTCCGGCACGGTCCTAGAGTGGTTCAGATCTTATCTGCAAGACAGGAACTACTTTGTCTCCATTGGCAACTACACATCTGACCAAACCAAAATGACATGTGGGGTACCCCAAGGATCAATTTTAGGTCCTGTCCTGTTTAACCTTTATATGCTCTCTCTGGGCCTAATTATGCAAAAAAACAAAATAGCTTATCATAGCTATGCAGATGACACCCAACTCTACATAGCCCTCTCATCGGATGACTATGCCCCCATAGAGACACTGTGTCAGTGCCTTGCGCAAATTAATGATTGGATGTGCCAGAATTTTCTCCAACTTAATAAAGACAAAACAGAGATAATTGTCTTCGGCAAAAAAGAAGATAGGCTCAAAGTTACTGCTCACCTCGAATCCCTATCTTTGAAGCCAAAGGACCAGGTAATAAATCTTGGCATTATTATTGACTCTGATCTAAATTTCAACTCCCACATCAAGCTTATAAGAAAATCTGCCTTCTATCATCTAAAAAATATAGCAAGGATTAGAGGCTACATGTCCAAACAAGATCTTGAAAAACTAATTCATGCTTTCATTTCTAGCAGGCTAGACTACTGCAACAGTCTTTTCAATGGTCTTCCCAAAAAAGCTATTAAACAACTACAGCTCATTCAGAATGCGGCTGCTAGAGTTCTAACAAGAACCAAGAAAGCTGAACACATTACACCAGTTCTCAAATCCCTGCATTGGCTGCCAGTAAATCTTAGAATAGACTTTAAAATTCTGCTAATAGTTTACAAATCTCTCAACGGGTCAGGCCCACACTACATCTCTGAAATGCTTCTACACTATGAACCATCCAGATCCCTGAGATCTTCAGGCACTGGTCTACTAATTGTCCCGAGGACCAAATCAAAACATGGTGAAGCCGCGTTCTCCCACTATGCCTCTCATAACTGGAACAAACTCCCTGAACACATTAGATCTGCCCCTACTCTGCCTATTTTTAAATCCAAGCTAAAGACCTTTATGTTTACTCTTGCTTTTAACTGCTACTAAACTACTGCCTCTCTCGGCCTGTAATTTAAAAAAAAGATTCCTGTACATTTCCAACAAATGGACTGTACATGTAATAATAATACTGAAGAGTGCCTTGTAACTTATTTAAAACAGAAATAATGTTTCATGTTTGTTAATTTGAGTATATATTTTAACTAAAACTGTCG
Organism: Poromitra crassiceps; assembly: GCF_964638095.1. NCBI lineage: Eukaryota > Metazoa > Chordata > Actinopteri > Beryciformes > Melamphaidae > Poromitra > Poromitra crassiceps. Next base: position 6,522,946 of record NC_139639.1, read on the forward strand.
GCTGTGTTTTTTATGTGTTTTTTATATGTGCATTGCTTTGCTGCTTGTTTTTTCGATTATTTTTTGTAAAGCACCTTGAATTGCCTTGTGTATGAAAGGTGCTATATAAATAAAATTTGACTTGACTTGACTTGACTTGACTCAAGGATGATCTGATTAGATTTTGGTGGTCAAAGGTCAAAGGTCAAGGTCACTGTGACCTCTCGAACGCCATTTTCAAGCTTGTTAACGCGATATCTGAGGAACGCCTGGACGGAATTTCATCAAATTTGCCTCAAACATCGACTTAGACTCAAGGATGATCTGATTAGATTTTGGTGGTCAAACGTCAAAGGTCAAGGTCACTGTGACCTCTCAAACGCCATTTTCAAGCTTGTTAACGCGATATCTGAGGAACGCCTGGACGGAATTTCATCAAATTTGCCTCAAACATCGACTTAGACTCAAGGATGATCTGATTAGATTTTGGTGGTCAAAGGTCAAAGGTCAAGGTCACTGTGACCTCTTGAACGCCATTTTCAAGCTTGTTAACGCGATATCTCAGGAATGCCTTGACGGAATTTAATCAAACTTGTCTCAAACATCGACTTGGACTCAAGGATGAACTGATTAGATTTTGGTGGTCAAAGGTCAAAGGTCAAGGTCACTGTGACCTCTTGAACGCCATTTTCAAGCTTGTTAACGCAATATCTCAGGAATGCCTTGACGGAATTTAATCAAACTTGTCTCAAACATCGACTTGGACTCAAGGATGAACTGATTACATTTTGGTGGTCAAAAGTCAAAGGTCAAGGTCACTGTGACCTCTCAAACGCCATTTTCCAGCTTGTTAACGCGATATCTCACAAATGCCTTGACGGAATTTCATCAAATTTGCCTCAAACATCGCCTTAGACTCAAGGATGATCTGATTAGATTTTGGTGGTCAAAGGTCAAAGGTCAAGGTGAGCTCTCGAACGCCATTTTCAAGCTTGTTAACGCGATATCTCAGGAATGCCTTGACGGAATTTAATCAAACTTGTCTCAAACATCGACTTGGACTCAAGGATGAACTGATTACGTTTTGGTGGTCAAAGTTCAAGGTCACTGTGACCTCACACACCCAATTTCCAAGCTCTGTAACGCAACATCACAGGAGCGCCTTGACGGAATCTCTTCCAATTTGCCTCAAATGGCGATTTGGACTCCAGAATGAACTAATGGCGGAGGCATAAGTCCGCGTTGCGGTCGTTCTAGTTTTACATTTTGGTCTGAGTGAAATGTTATGCGGTCTCTCCTGTTTCTAAATATATCTGTACCGTTTGGTTTGAAAAAAAAAAAAAAATTACAAGCATTTTACGAAATGTCCATGGGAAAATGAATGGCGGATGAAAATCTCTGGTACAGTGCTGAAGCAGGAAGTGACGTTCCACTTTGGCTCTCTATAACACCTGCCCAAACTTACACAAACACTCAACTTAGGAGGCCGAGTGACAGCAACAATTCTCTTTTCAGACTCCACATCTGGTCAACCTGAATGAGGACCCACTGATGTCCGAGTGTCTCCTGTACTACATCAAAGACGGCATCACCAAGTAAGGCTTTGGTCATGACTGTAATGCACACGATGCCGTATTGGTCATTAGGCGACATTCCAAAATTCTATTATCCTCTGTTGGTATTCTCTCTTTAGTGTCCAACAAAAGTCATAGCGAGCACACTCACCAAACGGCAGTCAGGGCTGACTGCCCAGATGATGGATTAAACTTTTGAAAGGACGTTCAAGTGTGCTGGCTTTTCTCTCTCCTTCAATTCTCTCTTTAGTACCTGATCAGCCTATATCTCTTCTTTGGCCACAGGGTTGGACGTGATGACGCCAAGACTCGCCAAGACATTGTTCTCAGCGGGCATTTTATCAAAGATGAACACTGCACCTTCAGCAGCACCACAGGTCCTCAGGGAGAAGGTAAAGATGAACACTGCACCTTCAGCAGCACCACAGGTCCTCAGGGAGAAGGTAACGGCTGGCTGTTATTTCAGTGGCTTGATAACGATGGCGCTTGTATTATACAAATATAGCCTACTAAAGGGTAAAGACACATTTGTTGTTAAGTGATGTCTGCCATCTTTTTATCTGGATGTTGTTAAATATGTCTAGTTTTTATATCGTTTATTGTTTGTTTTTTTGTCAAACAGGAAACGTCATCCTAGAGCCATGTGAGGGGTCAGAGACGTATGTCAACGGGAAGAGAGTGGCCGCCGCCATTGTTCTGCGGTCCGGTAAGTGTGGAGCCCCATGTCATTTTGTGAAAAGGGAAGAAAGAATGTACAGCGAGGCTGAGCATTCCTCTCGTGTGGGGAGGATGAGAGAAATCTGTGTGAAGTCGAGACAAGTGTGTGGGAATCAAAATACGTTTCAGCCATCTTGGCCCACATCAGTCTGTATCGAGACAAACAGACGTTCGCATTATGGTACATTGATGAGATACAACTTTCTACATGAGTGTGGAAAAAAAAATCTTAATTTATTCTTTAAAGCAAAAGTCGTGGAACTCGATGTTACGGAAATGTTTCTTCCCGAATATCTTATTAAGCTGATCTGCCTCTAGTGGTTGGTCTTATATTTTTAGTTCCTTCCTAGTGCGGGCACAGGTTAGTTTGATGTCATCTTTTTCTGAGTTGATCTTAATCTTTTACAATTATGATGGCACATTTGCAATTTGTTGGCACGGCATTTCGGACATGCACAGTCCAAACAAGGAGACTGAGAGCACTAGAGACATCACAACATGTACTGTAGATGCTTGTTCCTTCTGGCAAGCATAGATTGACATTTTCCCTCTGGACTCTCTAGGGAACCGCATCATTATGGGCAAGAGTCACGTGTTTCGCTTCACCGACCCGGAGCAGGCTCGTCTGGAGCGGGAGAGGACGCCGTGCGCCGAGACGCCCGTGGAGCCGGTCGACTGGGCCTTCGCCCAGAGAGAGCTGCTGGAGAAACAGGGCATCGACATGAAGCAGGAGATGGAGCAGAGGTGTGTGGAAGGACTAAGCATGCTTACTGCTGTTGTTGTTATTAGTGAGTTTTTAGGACTTTTTGATAGGGGCTGTGGTAAAATTACTATTCTAACGCAATCAAAAACCAATGAACTAGAAGTTAAAAAGTACGAAAAGGATTTATTTTCAAAAGCAAAGTCACAGAGCTCTGGCTCAGCCTCCTCTCTGTCTGCCTTACGGAACTGACCCAGAATCACACACCATTCCGACGTCTATATTACCTAAGACAGGAAGCCCTAGATTAGAGCATGACATGACATGACATGACATGACATGACATGACATGACATGACATGACATGACATGACATGACATGACATGACATGACATGACATGACATGACATGACATGACATTGTAATGACAACATTGTAATGTCATTTATTGTGTTTCGTCCCCTTCAGGCTTCAGGAGCTGGAAGAGCAGTACCGCAAAGAAAGAGAAGAAGCCAGTAACCTGCTAGAACAGCAGAGGCTGGTGAGAGAAACCTCCATTTTCCTTCACATTTCAAAGTATTCACTCGTGTCTAAATGCTGGCTTAGGCCGTGTGTCCATCTAGCGTCTTTTTCCCACCGTTAAACACTGGAAGTATGCTGGGGAGCGCTGATCTCAGCGCACAATATAACAAGGAAGCAGTCTGGAACTGAAGTAACGTTAGTTCAGTGCGGTAGCTACAGTAGCTTGATAGCTGACAGCTAACATTAGCCAAAAACACACATACAGTGATTTAGCTCAACACTCACCAGAAATATTAAGTGTCTAGCCAAACTGCTCCCACAATTGAGCCTTTCTGTCTCTGTTGCGGTAGTTTCTCCATATGATTAGTTGCCAGAAAAGGAGCACCCAACACCAGCGTCTTTCTGAAAAGTTCAAATACTTTCAGCCGGGAGTGCTGGGAGTCGGTGCACAAAAACGCCGGAGCACTGTGAAAATAGACGCTAGGCGCAGCGCACTTTCTCTAGACGTCCGTGTGCGCCCGCATAGGCTCGCTCCTTATTGGAAACAACTGAAAAAAGACGCCGGAGCTGATGAAAAGACGCTAGGTCGACACAGGCCCTTATTGTGCCATTAGTGGCAACTTGGTTAAAAAAAGAAGATGACGAAAAAAGAAGAAGGAAGGATTATTGCAAGTGAACGCAAAAAAGCACATTGTCTGTTATGATTTGGGTGGTGCGTTTTCTTTCAGGACTATGAGAGTAAGCTGGAGGCCCTGCAGAAACAAGTGAACTCTCGCTACTCGGCCGTACTGGAGTCTCCCGAGGAAGAGGAGGAGCCTGAAGAGGAAGGTGACACTGCAACATTCAACTGTTTCTGACCCATCAAACAACCCGTTGCATCAGAGAATGTAGAGGGCAGAGAACCATGCTTAGAGGGATTTATTTTCGGATAATAGTGACCTGATGTAAACCTATCATACCCATTACTGTAACTTACCATTTGATTGGTAAGTTGATCATTTCCTTCCACTTAGAAGCCTTCATTTTCTGACACGTTCTTCTCCTTGCCCTCCAGTTCCATGGACTACGCGTGAGACGGAGCTGGCTCTGTGGGCTTTCCGCAAGTGGCGTTTCTACCAGTTCACCTCGCTGAGGGACCTGCTGTGGGGGAACGCCATCTTCCTCAAGGAGGCCAACGCCATCAGTGTGGAGCTCAAGAAGAAGGTAAAGACTCACTGTAGTGACATAAAGTGTCACTATTCTGTGCTAAACTGAATCTATAGCCTTTCAGCCTCAGTAAGTTTTATGATGTCCTTGTGATGTGAAAAAAAAAAAAATCGTAAAAAAAAGTTTAGTGAAGAAGGAAATCTCTTGCGCTTCAGCTCCCCCACAGAGGGAGGTCGGTGCTTCTCAGAACAGGAGGAACCCTGATGAAGACGCGTTGCGTCGAAACGTTGGTGCACTTGGCCTATTAAAGAAACCTTCTCACCAGTGACCCGTGTGCTCCAGATTCTTGCTTTGTTGTCCTTTAGTTTAGCTTTGAAAACCCCTGATACAGAATATTCCCTCCCACCAGCCAGACTACCTCTGACCCATATCGGATGGCCGGGAGAAGGTGAACCCACCACCTGATCACAGAACACCCACTCACGCCCCTGTTGTCCCTCATGCTGTAATCTCATGTTGTCCCTCATGCTGTAATCTCATGTGATCCTCAGGTCCAGTTCCAGTTTGTGCTGCTGACAGACACGCTGTACTCGCCGCTGCCCCCCGACCTGCTGCCCCCCAGCGCGGCCAAGGAGAGAGAGAGGCGACCTTTCCCCCGGACCATAGTCGCTGTGGAAGTCCAGGACCAAAAGAACGGAGCGACGCATTACTGGACTCTGGAGAAACTTAGGTACTGCAATAAATCAATCAACAAATACATGGGTGGGTTCAATTTGATTTGCGTGATTCCTTACAAAAAATATAGTAAGATTACCAGAAATAATATCTATCTGTCCGTCGCCCTCGTCTGCTTTCAGAGGGCTTTGTTTTGATTCTTTAATACTGCCTGGCATCTACATCTATCATCTGTGTTTTCCTCTCGGCTTCACTTTGTGTCCCGTATTGACTCCTGCAGCAGCAGAGGCTGACGCATAGTCCATCATACTCTCTTTATATATCGCCCCCTGCAGGCAGAGGCTGGACCTGATGAGGGAGATGTACGACCGAGCTGCAGAGGTCCCCAGCAGTGCTGTGGAGGACTGCGACCACGCCCTGACCGGAGGGGATCCCTTCTACGACCGCTTCCCATGGTTCCGTCTTGTTGGAAGGTCAGTCAACAGACACCATTTCCCCTCGCTCTTCTCTTCCTTAACCCATTGATACCTGATGCAGCATTTGCGTGTATATCCATCATTTGTGTGTGTATCCCTTTAAGACCGCGAACCGCGTGACGCGGTTCGCGGTCTTAACTCATTGAGTGCCAGCCACTTTTGGAGAACGGACGCTCCCAGTGCCAGAGTTTCAGAGCGTTTTCAGTGATTTCTCGAGGCCCACAGAATATTGTGTGATATTACTATGTAAACACCGAACACGCAAAAAGAACAAGGAGACTCTATTGTATCATCAGCAAAAAAAAGTTTATTGATACCATTTTCCGTTCTTTAGTTATCAGCCGGAGAAGATAGGTCAAAAACAGCAAAAACATGCATTTCTATCTAGAAGCTGAGTTATTTCGCCTTTTGTGAAATGCAGCATTTCAAGCACATTCACTAACTCTAGCTAATATTTTCTGATGTAGTGACCTGGTGTAGTTCTGTGGAGCCTGCATGCCCCACCCCCCTCTCCCCCCCTGAGCTGCAAACTCCTCCCCACACCCACCCAGTCTATTTTCGGAGCCTCCGTTTTTGCGGGCGGTGCGGCTCACAGCGGCTCACAGCGCGACGACAGCTCACAGCGCGACAAGGAAATGCCAAACGGGACTGCAGGTAAAGGTTTGGCCCTTCGGGGTCGAGTGCTGCCTTTCTGGTGGGTAATCGTGTGGAGAAACTATATGCAGACAGACAGACAGAGGCAGAGGAGCAGTTGTGTGCGCGGATTGATTGCTGTTGGCAGGCACCGTCAAGCAGCAGCCAGAGCAATCTACATGGCTCTGGGCTGCAGCATGAGCGGTTTCGCTTTGATCACGGCTTTTTCAGGCTGTATTCCTGACATTTCTGTAATCTGGAGAGCACTGTCGCCACCTAAGGGTTCTGTAAAATAGGTTAGACACATTCAATAGCTCCCATATTGTAAGAGGCGATGTAAGAGGCTTAGATCGACATCCCCCCGTCAAAAAACGCAATTGACGAACATGTCCGTCCTTGGCACTCTACGTTACTATTTGAAATGACGAACATGTTCGTCCATGGCACTCAATGAGTTAAAGGGATACACACACAAATGCTGCATCAGCTATCAATGGGTTAAACCACTCCCTCACTCTACCTTTCTTTCTTTCTTTCTTTCTTTCTTTCTTTCCATCTCTAATGATCTTTTAAGGGTACACTAAGTGGCTGCAGGAAAACAAATCTCTTTCTCTGTCCTTTCTGCTCAGGGCGTTTGTGTACCTGAGTAACCTGCTGTACCCGGTGCCCTTAGTTCACCGCGTGGCCATCGTCAGTGAGAAGGGAGAGGTGAAGGGCTTCCTCAGGGTGGCGGTGCAGGCCATCTCAGGTATCACATCCAAGTTGCATTTGAGTTTGTTTTAGTTAGGCAGAGTTTGTTTGAAGTCAAGTTTATTTGTATAGCCCTAATTCACAGGCATGTCTTTTACAGAGAATGTGTCGATTCTTCTGTCTATTATTGATAGTGCTTAGCTAGACTTAGCTAAGCACTATCAAATAAACAGAATTGGACAATCATAAGCCACTTTCAGACATGCCTTGGAACTCGGGAGTTTATGTAGAGGGGACCCGGGTGGCGGTGTATGTATGAACACATTTTGGTGAGCTATGTGCGCTCCCGCGATCCCCCTCCCCTCCAGAGCTCCGTGAAGTAGCCAGCTCAGTGAGTGGGATGAGGCGAGGGGGGGGGAGAGACAGAAAGCCAGCGTGACAGCAAATTCCAAGTAGCGTCAAGTCAGGCAGTATAAAACGGAAATTTCCGGGTATAACCTTCGCAATAATGGTAATAAAATAAAATAAATGCACGTGGAATGTTTTTTTGTGTGTGTGATCTGAAAGATACAGAACAGAGATGAACTGGAAGAATATCTGCTCCCTTCGAAAAGTCAATTTTAACCCGTAGTGAGTCGACCGTTCTGATTTTTTGTTACCAAGTAATAAAACATTGATTTTATTTTGAAGGTAAAAACGTCTATTCTGTATCATTCTAGTAGGATTGATGCATTTTAGGACTGAACATAGCAAAGACCTGTTTTCTTTGTAGCGCTTGAGACTCAAGGAAATCGACGCATCTGGGCGTGAGTTGTAGGGTCGTTTAATTAATTACTAGTAACGTTATGTGCAAACGATTATATGCCGTGAACGTTAGGCAATTATCGCCCATTATGTATTTTTAGCAACTTGTTTTCAGACTCTGCACGTCGTGACAGTTTGTTGAATGTCAATGTGATTCACTTAAGGCTATGCTCAGACAGTGAAGTGCAGCTGTGTGGTCAGTTTTCACAACTCCCCATTGTGTGGTCATGCTCAAATTCCCCCCACCCCCACCCCCTCTCTACTGCGGCTGTGGCTCAGGAGGTAGAGTGGGTCGTCCACTAACCAGAAGGTCGGTGGTTCGATCCCCGGCTCCTCCAGTCCGCATGTCAAAGTGTCCTTGGGCAAGACACTGAACCCCGAATTGCTCCCGATGGCTGTGCCAGCACCCTGCGTGGCAGCTGGCCGCCTTCGGTGTGTGAATGGGTGAATGTAGGCACATTGTAAAGCGCTTTGGATAAAAGCGCTATATAAATGCAGTCCATTTACCATTTACTTTACACCCGGAGGTGCTCCACATGTATGAAAGCAACCTTTCATGTCTGAAAGGCTACACTTCACGTATCCCCCGGGTCAGGCTCAGGGGAAGCAACCCTGACCTGACCCAGAGTTCATGTCTGAAAGTGGCTTTATATTATCGAGGGGGAGAGAAAGGAGGGATGCGGGAGAGAGAAGAGAGAGAACAGAAAAAGAAGAATTGTGTATTTGTTCAAGAATATCATAAAGATCCTGAAAAGAGAGAAAAGAGCTGTTCTTTTGAGTTGTTACTTTATGTGTTTGTGTTTTTACCAAAAAAGGGGGAGACTTTTAGACTTGAACCTCTCTTCCTCTTCCTCGTCTCTCTCCAGCTGATGAGGAAGCTCCTGATTATGGCTCTGGTGTGAGGCAGTCAGGCACTGCCAAGATCTCCTTTGAAGACCAACAATTTGAAAAGGTACTTTATAACTTGTAATAATTGCTTTGTGCAATCAATTTGGATATATTTACCTTCAGGAAAGTAGGTTGTTTGCACAGCTATATTAGGCTACAGGTGCATAGGAGAGGACTTGTAAGATCTCTATATTTGCAATTTAAACATTTTATTGAAGAATTACAATGTTTTTGCATCTTCATTTACCTCTCTCTTTTTCTTTGAGTTCTTTGAATGTGTCCTCAAAGATTAAAGACACCCATCAATTTGTTGTGTATAAAAAGAGCAGGTAAGAAGAGGGTCGGAATATCGTTTCCTAAGCTGCCTGTGGAAGTTCTTCGTGGCTTATCTTGACAAAAGATGTGTTTCAGATGTTTGTTTTGTTCTGCCCTGGAACTTTAATGCCAGGTGTAAATGGGGTCTAAGCGTATGTGGTGCTGTCTTGTAGTTCCAGACAGAGTCGTGTTCTGGTGGGATGTCCCCCTCCAACTCGTCCCAGGAGGAGCTGCGAATCGTCGAGGGAGAAGGTCAGACCTCTGAGTTCGGAATCTCCGCCGATGAGGTCAACAACAACACCTGTGCAGGTGAAGGGTCATGCAATATGCAAATTAACAATGTTTAACTTCATTCTCAGAACTTCCTGGTCCAAATGATGTCATAATGATGATGTCATTTGGAGCAGTTTTGCCATGATATGTCACTATTACTGTTACTCTCACTATCATTATTGCTCCCTCTACCTTCATTCGCAGAACTTCCAGGACCAAATGACATCATTGTGACATCATTTGGACCAGGAAGTTCTCCGAATGAACTGGGAGCTCTCGGTCCAGGCAGCATGGAGGGTAGTTAAACATTGTTCATTTGCATAATTATACTACTGATTTTGTAGTTATACAAAGCTGGTTGGAAATGGGCAAAGTGGCCCTTTAGATGCCACATGCTAAACATTTGTGTTTCCTGTCTGTATGTGTGTTTCCTGTCTGTATGTGTGTTTCCTGTCTGCGCGTGTGTTTCCTGTGTGTGCGTGTGTTTCCCTGTCTGTACGCAGCGACCCCAGAGCCGCCCCAGAGCCCTGTGAAGGGGCTGGGCCTGGCTCTGGAGCTCCCTCTGGTGGACGTGTCCCAGGACAAGCTGCTGAGCCACCTGACGGTCGGCAGCAGCTTCACCTTCAGAGTCACCGTCCTCCAGGCCTCCAGCATCTCCGCAGAGTACGCAGACATCTTCTGCCAGTTCAAGTGAGTCAACAGTCGTTCATTTGGAGTCCTGTGAGTAATATCTCCGGTATATACAGCATGTGTGTCAGCAATAATACTCTCTAAATGGGACCGGAAGGTCGTCACACAGGATCAATCTGGGTGGGGAAAGCGAAAAGGCAGCTCTTGCCTCTCCCTCATTACCACCACTGAGGTGCCCTTGAGCAAGGCCCTTAACCCCCAACCGCTCCAGTGGAGCTGCTCAGTGGCCAACAGATCAGACTGTGGTTCTACTGCTCAGCTTCCAGGTGTGAATGTGAACAGGGCGCTCCTGAAAAAGAGAGCTTTGCTCTCAGTGAGACTCCCCCTGTATAGAAAACAATAAGTCTACGCTGTATGTCATTTGCCTTCTAGGTCATCTAGCTCTTCTGTGAACCCAATAAAAATCCCAAACATAATCTTACAAAAATAGAGAATGATTTTTAATCATATGTATTTATTATATATTTATGTATTCAGGTAAATGCTTGAGATCTTTGCAATGAATGAGATCATCAGTCTGCAGTGGTGCTGCGGTGGGCCTGATGGTTTCACTTTACATAAATCGTGCTGAAAGAGCAGAAACCCGGTCCGTCACTGTAATGCTTCCCTGGTTTCAGCTTCATCCATCGCCATGACGAAGCGTTCTCCACTGAGCCGCTGAAGAACACGGGCAGAGGGCCGCCGCTGGGCTTCTACCATGTGCAGAATGTAAGCACACCACATTATTATCAATCAATATATGTCTATACTATGTTTTGACTTTTGACACATTATTTTACATGATTATAAAATGAAGAGGAAGGCTGTGATCATGTCATTCTTATATGACTGCGTCATACTAGTCAGTTCTGATTCCTTGTTGTTTGAACCCATTTTGAATGTAGCACAAAGTAGATAGAACATGTCATTTTTGTGTCCTTTTTTCTTAGGCTTTACCGGTAATCAACCCACTTTGTACCATTTATAATCTCGGTAATGTAAGCACATGGGCAGTGTTTTACCTTCTCTCTCCGTTTACCTCACGGAGAAAATGCTCCTGGTCCTGTCTGCACAAACTCCGCCCCCACCAGCTGCAAGTCATTAAGGCTCGTTAAGGCTCTCAATGCATTCTCTGCAGATGTGTGCATACTTTAAAAAAAAACAATAACAGCCGCCCTCGGAGCAGATTCTGCCTCTCCAGCACGACTTCCACAGCTCGGTTCTGACGCGTTGTGATGTAAAACGCGTCAGAACGGAGCGCTTTGCCAGAGGAGGAAAACGGAGAGAGAAGGTAAACACTGCCCATGTGCTAATATTACCCAGATTATGAATGATACAAAGTGGGTTGATTACCAGTAAAGCCGTCCTTTAACAGACTTAAAGGTGCAGATGAGGTTTAGTCCTTTAACAGACTTAAAGGTGCAGATGAGGTTTAGTCCTTTAACAGACTTAAAGGTGCAGATGAGGTTTAGTCCGTTGAAGCAGGTGAAACTTTGGGTCTGTTCTCTGTTAGATCACAGTGGAGGTGACCAAGTCGTTTGTGGAGTACATCAAGACGCAGCCCATCGTCTTCGAGGTGTTTGGTCACTATCAGAAACAGCCCTTCCCTCCCCTCTGCAAAGACCTGATCAGGTCAGGAAGCCATTTTGCTCTTTCTCCATTGCCCCTCCTGGTGACGGCTAATTATGGTTTTGATTCAAGTTGGTTTGATTCAAGTCAAATGATTACAGTTAGTTTGTTTTTCTCTTCTCATAGTCCGCTGAGGCCGTCCAGGAGGCAGTTCCCCAGGGTGATGCCCCTATCCAAACCAGGTCAGCAGGGACTTTTAACTTGCCTGCAACTTTATAGTATAAACCCAGCCATAACATATCCATGATCATAAAATGTAACATTATAATGAGATTTTTTATTTTATTTATTTCACCTTTATTTAACCGGGTAAGTCATTAAGAACAAATTCTTATTTACAATGGCGACCTGGCAGAAGGCAGAGATAATATATCACTGGCTATAATTATTTGGGCAGGAGTGTCAGTCAAGACCAAGTCCAGTGGTTCATTAACTGGAGAGACTGAAATTACCCCCAAATATTCTTCCCATTCCAAATAGTAATGTCTTTAGTACAGGTCCATTAAAACAAATTCGATTTTTAAAGTCCTTTTTGTCCAAGTACCAGCCAACAATTTGAAAGTCTTTTCTGTGTTCCGTTCCGTTCCTTCCTTTTAGTTTTGGTCTGCTCTCATGTGTTCTTCTCTTTCACACGTGAATGTGTTCTCTTGTCATTCTTCCAGTGCCGGCCACCAAGCTGAGCACCCTGACGCGCTCCACTGCAGGACCCTGTCACTCCAAATACGACCTGATGTCCTTCTTTGAGATCTGTGAGCTGGAGGCCAATGGAGAGTGAGTTGTGTCTTCATGCTGGATCTGAGTTTCCAGTTTAATACCATCAAACGTGGGACAAAGCAGATCACATGCACAAGGAACACTATTATTCCACTATCGCAGGGAATGCAAAAGTACACTCAAACATCAGTTCACTTCACACTGTTAAGCTGCGTTCACACCGACCTATTAAAGTTTTTCGCTGGCATCGAGTTTACATACAAAGTCAATGCAAACGAGCGATTGAGCGTATATTCGCCGGGGAGAAAAATCGCTGGGCGTCCGAGCGACAGAGACAGAGAGATAGGGCGAAAATTCGCTCGTCGCCCGAGATGAAATATCCCAACTCGAGCGAAATTTCGCTGGCATCAGTCGCTCGCTGTTCAACGCTGATTGGCTGCCGTGTGAGAGTGAGTCAAGGATCACACTGGCTTGGAACAAACCGCTGGTTAATTGTGTGGCAACAAACCGCATTGACAGCTGATTGACAGGCTGACAGCTGACATCAAGTGAAGTCTGCACTACCGGTATAGAGCTCGCGTTAGGAGCACGATGATAGGCTTAGCTTGTAAACAACTACGGTGGCTCGTAGTGGACAAACATCATGACATTGCGTAACGTTGTAGCCCCCAGATGTCTATCAATTCTTATGCCTGACGAGCGATTTAAACAGAGCGACAGAGCGATTCCAAAGGGTTGAATCGAGCGACAGAGAGAAAAATAAATATCTCGGTGTGAACACAGCTTTAGTCATATTAATATAACGTATTACTGCTTAATGTATTCTTGATTTCCCTGTCTTCAGCTACATCCCAGCTGTCGTTGACCACAGAGGAGGAATGCCCTGCCATGGAACATTCCTCTTACATCAGGTAATATATATATATATATTTATATACCTGTATATATATACATCTAATATATATATTTATATATATGAACAAAAAATGTTTAGCTGTTTTGTCTCTAGGCCTGAAAGGTCATTTGTCTTGATCACATGACCTCCAGTAACAGTCAGGTGCGCTCCCTGTCTTTCTTCATAGGGCATTCAAAGGAGGGTCACGGTTACCATAGCGCACGAAACAGGAAATGATATTGAGTGGAAGGAGGTGAAGGAGCTGGTGGTTGGTGAGTGCCAAAGAACTTAACACTGCTAAGAGCTGAAGGCTAATAGGTCGTTCCATTGCAGCATCAGCACACAGCAAAGCCGCCATTTTGGCCTGAAGGAGACTTGTAATGTACCTCTACTGAAATGGCCCGTGTTCTTCCCCCGTCATGGTGTGTCTCTCTGTCATGGTTCTGTGCTGTTTCTCATTGGCGCAAGGAGGCGTTTTCAGGCCAAAATGCGGCCGCGCTGTTGTCAAAATGCATTAGACTTCGTCTCTTGGCTTCTATACTCTTTGTGAGTACTGAGGGACCTTCAAGAGCATGTTGCCATGACAGCAGAGATATTGCTCTGATGTGATAGGGCTCAGACTAGACAATGACAGCAGAGATATCACTCTGATGTGATAGGGCTCAGACTAGACAATGACAGCAGAGATATCTCTCTGATGTGATAGGGCTCAGACTAGACAATGACAGCAGAGGTATCACTCTGTTGTGATAGGGCTCACACTAGACAATGACAGCAGAGGTATCACTCTGATGTGATAGGGCTCAGACTAGACAATGACAGCAGAGATATTGCTCTGATGTGTGATAGGGCTCAGACTAGACAATGACAGCAGAGATATTGCTCTGATGTGTGATAGGGCTCAGACTAGACAATGACAGCAGAGATATTGCTCTGATGTGTGATAGGGCTCAGACTAGACAATGACAGCAGAGGTATCACTCTGATGTGATAGGGCTCAGACTAGACAATGACAGCAGAGGTATCTCTCTGATGTCATAGGGCTCAGACTAGACAATGACAGCAGAGATATCACTCTGATGTCATAGGGCTCAGACTAGACAATGACAGCAGAGACATCTCTCTGATGTGATAGGGCTCAGACTAGACAATGACAGCAGAGATATCTCTCTGATGTGATAGGGCTCAGACTAGACAATGACAGCAGAGATATTCCTCTGATGTGATAGGGCTCAGACTAGACAATGACAGCAGAGATATCTCTCTGTTGTGATAGGGCTCAGACTAGACAATGACAGCAGAGGTATCACTCTGATGTGATAGGGCTCAGACTAGACAATGACAGCAGAGGTATTCCTCTGATGTGATAGGGCTCAGACTAGACAATGACAGCAGAGATATCACTCTGATGTGATAGGGCTCAGACTAGACAATGACAGCAGAGATATTCCTCTGATGTGATAGGGCTCAGACTAGACAATGACAGCAGAGGTATCACTCTGTTGTGATAGGGCTCACACTAGACAATGACAGCAGAGATATTCCTCTGATGTCATAGGGCTCAGACTAGACAATGACAGCAGAGATATCACTCTGATGTGATAGGGCTCAGACTAGACCAATGTGAAAGCAAAAGCGTTTTCTGTCTTTTGTCTTGCTTGTCTCATCATGACTTGTTTGACTTCTCAGGTCGTATCCGAAACACTCCAGAGGCTGATGAGACCATCATAGACCCCAACATCCTTTCCCTCAACATCCTGTCTTCTGGATACTTCTGGCCAAAACACGACGACAAGTATGCATCATGCTCCCAGAATGCATCATGCTCCCAGAATGCACCTTGCTCCCAGAATGCATCATGCTCCCAGAATGCATCATGCTCCCAGAATGCATCATGCTCCCAGATTGTTTTGCTATATCGCATGAATCTAGACATCTTTATCTGTTTGTTGACAAACCTTTATTTAACTGGACAGTCGCTTTCTTCAGTTCATATCTAAACTAAAGAAACAACTATTGAGTGCATCTTTAACTTGTTTCAATACATTTTTGATTTGACATCAGTTTGTTTCCTTTACTAAATTGAAACTAATTACTTTACAATTAAATGTTTCTAACTTGTGGCTTCTTTCTTTTCATCTTATCCTAATGGCAGTGTCTCCTTGGGAGTTGACCATAGGTATAATACTCATATATATATGTTTTTTGTGTTCTACAACTACCATTTTGTCAACAAAATATCCATTTATTCACGGGTCCTTTGCAAGGCTGACACTTTCTTCTCTCAGAAGCAGACAAACAAGATGATGAGCTTTTCTCTTTGAACCCGCAGGACCTTCTACCGCTTTGAGGCAGCGTGGGACAGCTCCATGCACAACTCCCTGCTCCTGAACAGAGTCACTCCCTATGGGGAGAAGATCTACATCACCCTCTCTGCCTACCTAGAGGTACTGGGGAGAAACACTCGCTCATGCCTCACGCCCCGTCACATTCGTTTCACTTTGATTTGTCATTCGTGGTCTTTGGATGATTAAAACATCCTATGAGTAGATACTTCTTCAAAATGGAGAGCAATGCACCCACAGTAACCAGACATCATGAATAGCTCCTGATCTGCTCTGTTTGTCCAGATGGAGAACTGCACTCAGCCGACAGTGATCACAAAAGACTTCTGCATGGTTTTCTACTCGCGGGACGCCAAGCTCCCCGCCTCGCGCTCCATCAGAAACCTCTTCAGCACGGGCTGCCTCAGGCCCTCTGAGAGGTACATAGCACTGAGACACACACACACACACACACACACACACACACACACACCTGTTTTCTCTTCAGCTTCTACACATTCACACAGTCTCCATCCTAAACCTAGACTGAACTACATGAGCTGTATATCTTGCAAGCTTGATGTGTGATGCAGTTGCTAGTTGCTAGTTGGAGTTAGTGACCTCCATATGACTTTATCGTCCCTCTCCTCAGTAACCGTGTCACAGGAGTCTATGAAGTCAGTCTCTGCCATGTGGCGGACAATGGGAGTCCAGGTGAGAGACACACAAAAAAATATATATATATACGTATAATAACATAAAAAAACACACACACACACACACACACAACAACAAACAAAACAACACATCTTAAAACATCATATTCATGTTTGAATATGATGAATATGAACATTCCACATTCATTCCTCCCCCTGCGTCTGCTGTGTTTCTGGAGCTTTTTGGGTTTCACGTTTGTCTTTGATCTTTTTTTGCATCATATTCACAGGCATGCAGCGTCGACGCCGCCGCGTGCTGGACACCTCGGTGGCGTACGTCCGAGGAGAGGAGAACCTGGCTGGATGGAGGCCCCGTAGTGACAGCCTCATCCTGGACCACCAGTGGGAGCTGGAGAAACTCAGCCTGTTGCAGGAGGTACGTTTTCTTAAAGGGGAAATAAAAGATCAGTGAAAAAAAATAATTGATGGGGTATTGTTTTTGAAAATAAGTGCAGTTTTGGGGGTGGAATTTGATGGAGAGTGCCTCATGTGGCCGTCTGCTTACATGACATGACGTGCTGTGCTGTGTTTTCCAGGTGGAGAAGACGCGGCACTACCTGCTGCTGAGGGAGAAGCTGGAGGCCACACTGCAGGCAGGACAGGACGCGCTCTGCAAGAGCGACATCAGCGACTTCGCCAAGAGCCCCATCCTCAGCCACAGCCCCGGGGCCAGCCCGGCCCTCGACAGCCCCAACCAGAGGCAGAGGGAGCTGGCTGCCAAGGTGACCGCGAGTCCCCGGCTTCAGTCTGTGGCCTAAAATCAATCAATCAATCTTTATTCATATTAGAGCACTTTTCATGCAAGACTGCAATACAAAGTGCTTAACAAAATGAAAAGATAATAATGAGATAAACTACCTGTAATGAGAATAAAGAGTAAAGTAAGTAAAGTTGAGACATGTAAAATTAGAAGCATAGTGAAGACCAATGCATCGCAGTGAAAGGGAAAACAGAATCAGATCAGCTGTGATTGTAATAACACATTCTTATGAAAAAGATCAAGATAAAGCCACTTTACAGCCATCCTGGTAGTACAGCGGTAGATTCCCTGCCAACGTGAGGGTCGCAGGTTCGAGCCCCCGTGCTACCTCCGGCTTGGTCGGGCATCCATACAGGCACAATTGGCCGTGTCTGTGGGTGGGAACCCGGATTAAAGGGTATGTGTCCTGGTCGTTGCACTAGTGCTTCCTCTGGTTGGTCGGGGGCACCTGTTCTGAGGGGAGGGGAACTGGGGGGAATAGCGTGATCCTCCCACACGCTACGTCCTGCTGGTAAAACTCTTCGCTTTCAGCTGGCGACTGTACATGTATCGGAGGAAGCATGTGCTAGTCTACAACTCTTCCCAGATCGGCAGAGAAGGAGGAGGGGGGGGGCGGAGCAACGAGCAGGACAGCAGGGGGAATTGGGCAGAAAAGAAAAGATAAAGCTACTTTACTTGTGATATTCACCTTATGTAGCCCCGCCCATTTGACCCATTGTGTCACGACTTCCTGTTCAAAACGCCGGCTGTTTTACCCGCTCAAACTAGTCTGACTCACCTGGTCAAACCTAGTTTGACTCACATATGAGTCAGACTAGGTTTAAAAAGTCACAGGAAGTGTGAACACAATCAGAACCTCCGATTGTGTTGACACTTCCTGTTAGTCTCTCAAGCCAGACCGTCTCCTCTACATGAGGTGAATAGAAGCATCTAAATTAAACGGTTTTCTTTCTGTTCTCTCTCCTGCCTGTCCTCCTGCTCCCAGTGTCTGCGTCTGCTGATGCACACCTTCAACAGGCAGTACAGCCAGGTGAGCAGCAGTGCCAGTGAGAGCAAGGTGAGCCCCAGCCTAGGCCCTCTTAACCCCGCCCATTAATCCTGTCAATCTGAGCCTGAACTCCTCCCTCCACCCAGCCCCGCCCTCTGCCATTCCTTTACTCCTAATCTTTCATTTGTTCAGCACTCTTTATTCTCTTTATTTAGTGTAATTATTATTATTATTTTTCATTCTTCCTCATCCCTTCTGTCGTCGTATTCGCCCATTCCAAATGTCACTGATGTGAGCCCGCCCTCATCCTCCCCACCTTACTGTCTTTTCAACTACTTACTAGACCTGCGTTCATTGACAAATAGTTTTCAATGGTTTGTTTGAAGCTGCTTTTGAGTACCAGATGGTTGGAGTTTGCCACATAGAACAAGGAAATATGAATACGACATTTCTGTCAATCAATATACCTAATCTGGGACTACAACAGTTTTAAGCAAATGCTATCTCCCCCTAGCCTGCTAAAGCAGCCGGTCACGTGATCTCACATTTCATTAGGTTCTGCGGGACCGTCTGGCCTCCAGCCCTGGGAGGGCTTTAAGCAGAAACTGCAAAGTGGAAGAACCAATCAGCGACTGCGCTCAGTGCCCCTGTGATTGACAGCGCAAGTTCGCCAATCAGGAACGCCACTGGCACTGCACTAACAAAACAATAATGGCCGCCTCCTTGCCAGTCCGCCTCGAGGAGTAATGTCAGCGTTTGTCGAGTTTAAACAGCCATAAAGTGCAGTTATTGCAGAAATAGACTCAATAACAATGAAACAAGTACAGGAGTATCGCCGCAACCGCAGAGTTTCATTCTCCCGAGTGGATTTGGGTTTGACTGGATCCAACGCTGATTGGCTTAAGGAGTTGTCTGTCAAGGCAAGTACACCCGCCCCAACCTCCGCCCACTGCTAAACACTGGGAGAAAGCTTCAGGCCAGACGGGAACCAAGAACCAAATGAAATGTGAGTTCACGTGACCAATGTCTCCCCCCCCCCCCCCCCCCCCCCCCCCAGATAGTATTTGACCCAGTTCTGCTACTTAATTATGTATTCAGAAAACACATGTATCTATATTTCGTCCCTTAGAATAACCTTGTTTTTCCTGCACTCCTTTCCTTTCCCCTATTGTTTACCAGACCTCATTGATCTCTTCCACCACCCAACCCTCCCTGCCAGGGCTTCTACTCTCCTAATGTTAACTCCTGCATGTCCTTTAACATGTTAACCAGCAGGGGGCTCTTAGACATTATTAGGCGTATATTATAATAATAATTTCTAGATGGTAGAAGTTGTCTGATTCAAGTGTTCTCTCAATGCATGTCTGTGTTTCTATGTGCTTAATTGTTTGCGGGTCTGTTTTGTCCATATCTGTCTCTTGTTTTTGTTTTGTCATGTCTGCGTTTCTATGCATGCTTTTTTGGGGGCTGTGAATGTGTTTTTGTGCGTGCGTGCGTGCGTGTGTGTGCATGTGTCATGTGTGTGTGTGTGTGTGCGTGTGTGTGTTTGTTTTAGCTGTCCGAGATGTCTGCATCACTGATGAGGGAATCCTCGTCTGGACTGAGCACGCTCACTCCATCCTCTACCTGCCCCTCACTGGTCGAGGGAAACTATGACTTTAGGTAGGTAACATGTGACTGGATGCTCTCTCTAGTCACTAGTCTCTAGTCACTAGTCTCTAGTCACTAGCGAAAGCAGCTCGCCCATCAAGAGGCACGTTTCAGTCAGACAGTCAGTCAGGTTATGGGCACTGCACAGCTGATATTCCACAGTGTTTCTCTTGATTTTTCCAGATTTTCTATTTCAAACAAACAACCGGTGTTGCCTCCCCAAAAAAGGTCAAACGCATCACTTCCTGTGCAGCAGTGGAAAGAGGAACCCGCCTCATAGGTGTTTAGAACAGCAAATGTAAAAGCTTCCGTGAACTGGGTATAGGTTGAATCACTATTGTATGGTATCACTCAGCAACTGAGTAGCAAAAGAGACATACTGTATAGTAGGCCTACCTGCATGCAGACATACAGTAGGCCTACCCTACCTGCAGATTTCTATTCAGAAAGAGCGACACATCATTGCCATGAGTGCATGATGGGGTTGGACAGAATCTGTACTTGTTTCATGTGGTATCAAGCCGATAGAAAGAGGATAAGGTCTGGGGCACATTTTGTTTTCTCAGACTGAAATAAAACTGAAGATAAGGTGTTCTTTCAGGGTATCGATCGATAAATGCAAATGTAAAAAAAACACACGCTCAAAGACACGGCTGCATTTGAACAGTTCAACCTTAAACCTTTTATCACACTAAGAACGTCCTGCCTATGTTCTGCAGACACACTGAGCCCAGTTCAGGAGCGTCCACTCCAGATCTGGACCCCTACAGCCCGGTGGACCGGAAGAAAGCCCTCAGAGGATGCAGCTTCGTTCCTGATATACAGGAGATCCGTGTCAGGTCAGAGATCCAAAACGTGTTCCTCATAGTCAGATGATGATCTACTGAAATCTTTTCATCATCTTTGTCCAGAGGAGGCTATATAATATATTACATGTCTAAGATCTCTGTGTGGGGAGTCTGTACTGTAAGGGGCTGACAACAGCAAACGTTTTTTCTTTTTTCTTTTCTTTTCAGTCCAGGAAGTAAATGGAATAAATGGTCTTGTTGTGTCAGACTAGTTAAAACAAGTCAGTAAAATAAATAATATAATATAATAATATAATAGCCTCATAGTACCAACATTGTATTTGTAAACTGGAGACTGTACTATACTTTTAATCTGGGGAAGAAGCAAACCTGTCCATGATTTCAAAGCGGTTGTGCTCAGGCTTGGTTAGTTTCTCTTTAAAGGGACAGCTCACCCTAAAATCCAAAATACATATTTTCCCTCTCACCTGTAGTGCTATTTATCCATCTATATCGTTTTGGGATAGTTGCCTGAGTTTTGGAGATATCGGCCGCAGAGATGCCTGCCTTCTCTCCAATACAATGGAACTGGATGGCACTCGGCTTGTGGTGCTCGAAGCGCCAAAAAAAATACAATTGAAAAACTCAACGGCAATGTCTCTTTTAATGAAATCATGACCCGGTTACTCAATATAATGCACAGACTTTGTTGTGTGAGCAGTTTCATGTAGGAAATATTTTCTTTTGCAGTTTCATGTAGGAACTAGCTAGCGGGTGTAGTTCGGTCAAAAGAAAATAGTTCCTCCATGAAACTGCTCATAACAAGGTCTGTGGCTTATCTCGATTATCTTAATATATGTATTTTGGATTTTAGGGTGAGCTGTTCCTTTAACATCAGCGTTCCTCTTGTGTGGTCAGGCTTGGTTAGTTTCTTGGCTAGTTTCTCTTTAACATCAGAGTTCCTCTTGTGTGGTCAGGCTTGGTTAGTTTCTTGGCTAGTTTCCCTTTAACATCAGCGTTCCTCTTGTGTGGTCAGGCTTGGTTAGTTTCTTGGCTAGTTTCTCTTTAACATCAGAGTTCCTCTTGTGTGGTCAGGCTTGGTTAGTTTCTTGGCTAGTTTCTCTTTAACATCAGAGTTCCTCTTGTGTGGTCAGGCTTGGTTAGTTTCTTGGCTAGTTTCTCTTTAACATCAGAGTTCCTCTTGTGTGGTCAGGCTTGGTTAGTTTCTTGGCTAGTTTCTCTTTAGCATCAGAGTTCCTCTTGTGTGGTCAGGCTTGGTTAGTTTCTTGGCTAGTTTCTCTTTAACATCAGAGTTCCTCTTGGGTGGTCAGGCTTGGTTAGTTTCTTGGCTAGTTTCTCTTTAACATCAGCGTTCCTCTTGTGTGGTCAGGCTTGGTTAGTTTCTTGGCTAGTTTCTCTTTAACATCAGAGTTCCTCTTGTGTGGTCAGGCTTGGTTAGTTTCTTGGCTAGTTTCTCTTTAGCATCAGAGTTCCTCTTGTGTGGTCAGGCTTGGTTAGTTTCTTGGCTAGTTTCTCTTTAACATCAGCGTTCCTCTTGTGTGGTCAGGCTTGGTTAGTTTCTTGGCTAGTTTCTCTTTAACATCAGAGTTCCTCTTGTGTGGTCAGGCTTGGTTAGTTTCTTGGCTAGTTTCTCTTTAACATCAGAGTTCCTCTTGTGTGGTCAGGCTTGGTTAGTTTCTTGGCTAGTTTCTCTTTAACATCAGAGTTCCTCTTGTGTGGTCAGGCTTGGTTAGTTTCTTGGCTAGTTTCTCTTTAACATCAGAGTTCCTCTTGTGTGGTCAGGCTTGGTTAGTTTCTTGGCTAGTTTCTCTTTAGCATCAGAGTTCCTCTTGTGTGGTCAGGCTTGGTTAGTTTCTTGGCTAGTTTCTCTTTAACATCAGAGTTCCTCTTGTGTGGTCAGGCTTGGTTAGTTTCTTGGCTAGTTTCTCTTTAACATCAGAGTTCCTCTTGTGTGGTCAGGCTTGGTTAGTTTCTTGGCTAGTTTCTCTTTAACATCAGAGTTCCTCTTGTTTGCGTGCAGCCCCATTGTGTCGAAGAAGGGCTACCTGCACTTCCTGGAGCCCCACACCAGCGGCTGGGTGAAGCGCTACGTGGTGGTGCGCCGCCCCTACGTCTACCTGTACCGCAGCGAGCGGGACAGCGTGGAGAGAGCCGTCATCAACCTGTCATCTGCACAGGTGGAATACAGCGAGGACAAGCAGACCTTACTGCGGGTATGACTGGCCTGGAGTTATATAGTCAGAACAGAAAACACCCACACAATGCACACAATACAATGTCAACACCCACACAATGCACACAATACAATGTAAACACCCACACAATGCACACAATACAATGTAAACACCAATAAGAATAAGAATATTTCTTGTGCTTCCAGACTCCCAACACGTTTGCTGTGTGCACCGAGCACCGTGGAATCCTGCTCCAGGCCGGCAATGACAAGGAGATGCATGATTGGCTGTACGCTTTTAACCCTCTCTTAGCTGGCACCATCAGGTGAGTGGGCGGGACACACTGTTTTCATTCAAGAAGAAATCCACCCTAAAAAATACTCTTCCATTGTGCCTTGCATTTGTGGGACCCGTTTGTTGTTTGGTGTATTTTCTGTATTCTCATGGATAACGGGCCAAACATCATGTCATGTTGAGATATTGCCAATGTAGCTGCAATGGAGTTTGATAGCAGAATATATTTCAACTAACTAAAACGTCCGTTTTACAACAGTAAACGTCAGGTTTTTGTCCGTCCCAGAATCAAAGAACAAGGCCTTCTAGACTCATGTTCAACAATCATACAATTATAAATCCATGATACAAGAGGTACTGTAGATACAGTATACCACTATCTTCTGTTGGACTGACAATAGATCTGCTTCTTCTCAGACACTGTGACCAGTTGCTCTCTCTATTCTTACTTCTTCCCTCTCTGATGTGCTCCCCTCAGGTCAAAGCTCTCCAGGAGAAAGTCCGGCCAGCCGGTTCAGAGGATGTGAGAGGCGAAACCCGGCCCGGTGGCGACCGGCCCGACAAAACAAACCAATACAATCTAAACACTCCGCTGGCCATCCTGCTCTAATGTACATATACCATATCAACAAAATTATACATAAAACCATTTAAATAACCTTCTATATTTCCCAAACAATGCTCCGTCGCTCATCCTCAAAAAGATACTTCCCAAACCGTTGTCCTTCTTTTTGCAGTCTCTCTCAAAATAGCCACCTGAAGTCCTGCATGGTGTGTGTCCTCCTGACCTATAGAAGAACTACATAAGACAAGCTAACATACGCTAGCCATTCATTAGCTTAGCTCCGCTGGGCATTGGGACTACCGTAGTTGTGATTAGCCTTTAGCTTTTCATATACATGTAGAACGATAGAGGTAAACGTATGTGGTCAGTCCCCCATGTTTTTGTTTCCTGTATATGATACCCAGTCCTAAACCAACCCTTGATGTGTTTATTAGCACCATCGGATGAGGGGGGGAATAAACAGTACTTACAGCGTCCCTTTTCCAGTCCTCATACCAGGGCTTTCTCTGTGTCGCTTTAAGTGCAGGGACCATAGCGTTCACATCAGGCTCCTCCTCCTTTTAAAAAGCATATAGAGAGCCAAAGTGACACGTCACTTCCTGCTTCAGCACTGTACCAGAGATTTTCATCCGCCATTTTATTTTTCCATAGACATTTCGTAAAATGCTTATAAAAATCGTTTTACTTGGTCAAACCAAACGGTTCAGATATATTTAGAAACAGGTGAGACCACATAACATTTCACTCGGACCAAAACGTAAAAAAAAAAAACTGCGAATTTAAAGAAAATATTTTTTCGATGTTGTTGTTTTTTTAGTTTTGGTCCGCGTGAAATGTTCTATGGTCTCTCCCGATTCTAAATATATCTAAACCGTTTGGTTTGAACAAGTAAAACTATTTTTATAAGCATTTTACGAGATGTCTATGGGAAAATAAATGGCGGATGAAAATCTCTGGTGCAGTGCTGAAGCAGGAAGTAGGCGGTCACTTTGCCTCTCTATACGTGACCTCAGTTTGGTTTGGCTTGGTGCTCTGCAGCTTAGTCGTCGCATCGCTTTTAGTCGCTTTAGACGTTTCAGACGGCGTGGGGAGGAACAGGTGGAGTGCTGTTGCAGACGGCGTGGGGAGGAACAGGTGGAGTGCTGTTGCAGACGGCGTGGGGAGGAACAGGTGGAGTGCTGTTTCAGACGGCGTGGGGAGGAACAGGTGGAGTGCTGTTTCAGACGGCGTGGGGAGGAACAGGTGGAGTGCTGTTTCAGACGGCGTGGGGAGGAACAGGTGGAGTGCTGTTTCAGATGGCGTGGGGAGGAACAGGTGGAGTGCTGTTTCAGACGGCGTGGGGAGGAACAGGTGGAGTGCTGTTTCAGACGGCGTGGGGAGGAACAGGTGGAGTGCTGTTTCAGATGGCGTGGGGAGGAACAGGTGGAGTGCTGTTTCAGACGGCGTGGGGAGGAACAGGTGGAGTGCTGTTTCAGACGGCGTGGGGAGGAACAGGTGGAGTGCTGTTTCAGACGGCGTGGGGAGGAACAGGTGGAGTGCTGTTTCAGACGGTGTGGGGATGAACAGGTGGAGTGCTGTTTCAGACGGCGTGGGGAGGAACAGGTGGAGTGCTGTTTCAGACGGCGTGGGGAGGAACAGGTGGAGTGCTGTTTCAGACGGTGTGGGGATGAACAGGTGGAGTGCTGTTTCAGACGGCGTGGGGAGGAACAGGTGGAGTGCTGTTGCAGACGGTGTGGGGATGAACAGGTGGAGTGCTGTTGCAGACGGCGTGGGGAGGAACAGGTGGAGTGCTGTTGCAAGTGATTTGAACAGTAAAGGCGCACGAGGGATTTGACAAGACAAAAGGGGAAGTTGTTTTTAGTGGGGGGTTTTTTCGTTTGTTTTTTACTCTTAACTGTGGTTCTTTGAAAAATGAGTTTGCTCGACTAAAAGTAAATATAACTCATGTCCTTGCCTTGCCTTTGGCACGCGTTTTGTTTCTACATAATCGTTTATGCACATCATAGATGGATTGTTGCTCATTTAGCTTCTCTGCACTGTTGTTAATTTGTGACAGGACCACTCGGCAGTTTTGTTGCATGGCACTTTATTTTCTTTATCATCTGGAGGTGATGTCTTGTATCATTTTCTCTGTTGTTTTGAACCAAAGCGTTGCACTCTCGCCTCCAAACGTCTCAAATCCCTTCTTCCACTGTGTAGTGGTGGTGAGACGCATTGCGGGTTTTTAGTGAAATTCGTCGAACGTGATCCAAATCAACACCCAAGCTTCTCCTCAAATTAACCTCATGTTCTACATGTGAAATATAGCAGGAAGACTAGTGCATAGCATTAGTTAGCTTTCTTTATATAGCAGGAAGACTAGTGCATACCATTAGTTAGCTTTCTTTATATAGCAGGAAGACTAGTGCATAGCATTAGTTAGCTTTCCTTTTTTTTTTTTTTGCAAATAATGATTGACTGTATATTCTGGGCTAGCATAGCTGCTAGACTATATTCACAGGTTTGATATTTCAGTCCCTTTGCTAAATAGAAAGGACCAAGTCAAGTAGCTCAGACTCGCTAGTATTTGTTGGGGACAATGGGGGTAATTGACCATGGACCTATAATCAGTTGATAAGAGGCAGTTGATTTGTGAGTGTGAAAGTGCATTGTGTCCATGCACCAGATAGTGCCTCCCTTGCTTCACCGTGTCCCCTCTCTCTCTCTCTCTCTCGTCTTTTCTTGTCCTCCTGCTCTCCACCTCGTCCATGTCTTTGGCATAGAACTCGGCATTAGTTGCAATGTGTCCAAAAAGCAAGCTTTATCTACACACAGTGCTATCAGATGCTATGGATCTTTTTCTATTGATGATCTATGTCAATGTTTTGGAGAGTGAATATTATCCCCGATGCCATATACAGTATAGTAAGTAGGTGTAGTCTGTAACAGCATTTAAAATCCCCCTGCTTAGATTTTGTACTCTAGCTACTAGATATTTTGACAGTCTGGTGCTTGTGTCAGAAACCAATCCAGTATGATTAGCTTGGTGTTATTATGACTTGTATGTCCAGGGCTATGGGACCGTTTCTAGTTACTTTCAGCTGTCCTGTGCTAAGATGACCCCAAACGTCTGTGTGAAACTGACATGACATGTAGCCAACATACAGGGAGAAATATAAATGATGGTTTAAAAATATCGAGAAAACCTTTACCTTGTTATTGATCCAATTTAAAAATGGCATTAAACTGTACACTACATCGTTGCTTCTCAACTGCTGTAGCCTCACGACCCACATTTTCCCTTCATCATTAAGTCGCGACCAAATGTTGAGAATTTAGGCTAATTTTGTAGCGTCGTTTAGCTCATTTAGCCCCCTTTGCAACAAGCTAGCATGGCATGTTGCTAGCAATGGATGCCTTAGGTCTTCTAGTTTCATATGGTACCAGTAGATTCACTCTTGGCTTTAATGAGTAGAACAACTTTTTTTCCCTCGTGCACACATCCGCACGACCCGCTCAAAACGGCCCCGCGACCCACGTTTGGGTCCCGCCCCACCAGTTGAGAAACACTGCACTACACGACACTGTTTTACAGATGGGTACATGTACATTGTGCACTATATTATCTTATAATCCCCCATTCTTCTGTGCATCTTGTCATTACCAAAGACTTGGCCAGGCAACCATTCAGTCTTTGTTTTGCTACGGTCTCCTGTCAGACTGGTTATGGCAAGAGTGCGTCGTCAAAGTATTTAGGACTCTGTATGCCTCAGGCCAGCCAACCTGTTGCGCTAATTACAGTGGAAATGCATGCGAAAAAGGATGGTGAAGTGGTATTCTAAGATAATATGGCTGTGTTTTACAGTGCAGGACATTCAATCGCTCACTTCAGTTGAAATGTGTGCCCCCTTGTGGCTGCTTCAACAGCAAATTATTGTACATTTTGGTCTTGTCAGGTGAGCAATGGAACTACAGCATTTATTTAACTTATGGCTGTTTTGGGTCATCTTGGCATATTCACTTTATCGCTTGGTAGAATGATTGTAGATATCTTTATGTTGCCTGCTGGAACGGAAGACACATGGAAAGCTTTATTTATGAAGTTATGGATCATGTTGGTATAATATATTGCACTATTTATTGAAGTGCATAATCATGCACGAGTCATCTTTTTTTTTATATGATTTAATGTGTTGATGTTAAGAATGGGCGATAAAGAATGGGTGGTGTTGAAATGCACTATTCCCCGATTTGAGAAAAATTGTGTTCGGAAACTGTCGCTTTAGCAATCCGACCTCCACCAGGGCACCAACTTGCATTCACTTCCGTTTACAACTGACAGAGGGACACACTGCTTCCAACCGTCATGGCTCAAGTGCATCATGTTAAAAAAAAAAAAAAAGAAGAAGAATAAAACACTGGACAGTTTTAATGCACTGGCCAATAATTGTTGAACGATAAATGTATAAATTGTTATTTTACAGATTTGGCTGCTTTTTTAACTGACATAGTTCTGGATCTAAGCATGCGGATCCAATTATCTTCTGCTGTACTATCTTTGCCTCTGTCCCTCTCTCCTGCCTTACCGCTTGCTAATAACAGCCCCCCCCCCCCACACACACACACACACACACACAAAAAGTGCTGCTTGTAAAGTATTGCCAACCATAACCCCTGTAATGACTAACTGGAACCTTTCCTCTTGGCTCTGTCTTGTACATAAAACCAGATGGCTGTGTTGGGTCCCATCACAACAGATGATATTAACTCTCTCTCTATCTCTTCCTCTTTATACCATGAATTAGAAACCGGCCTGCTACCTTGTCAAGTGTCTCCTCACTCAGTGCAGGAGTGCTGATCCAGGATCAGTTTTGCACATTTCAGGTGGGTGCCGGAGAGGCGGGTCAACGAGGACCCTGGTAGTAGTGGATGATCCCGGGTCTGCACTCTTTGCTCGGAGCCGCTTGACAGATCCCAGGTCAACACAGCCTGTGATGACGTCTTCATCTCAGTGCTCAACACGTTTCTCTTTGAGTGTTCTGGAGTTCTGCTGGTGTCTTCTCATGTCTGTAGACACGTAACAAAAAGTTGTTGAGAAAAAAAAACAAATATGAGAAATAAATAATTAAGTGTTGAAACTTATGCAACATTTTTCGTGTCATATGTATGGATTTTGTCACTGTGGATTTTTGTTCACTTTATGCATAATGGCAACTGGAAGCTCCATAGATTTCACAGTGAATCTCATATTTTGGTAGATGGACTGTTAGCATCAGTGTGCAAGATACCCGGGGGTTCCCTCCTATCTAGTGCACCAGGTGTCTCCTCTCCGCTATGTGCATTCTCTTTGACATATTTATTGTGTACTGTAACCGAGTCAATGTCGAAGCAGGACAAAAAAATCCACCGCTCATGTTGTAATGTACAGGGTCCGTTTGGGATCTTCTAAACCAGTGGTTCTCAAATGGGGGTCCGGGGACCCCCAGGGGTCCATGGCACTTTGCCAGCAAAACTTTTTTGTGTGCAAAAGCTTCATAGTTCAACGAAAATATGTTATGCTTTCAATCTAAAATGGTTCATGGATTACATTATAATCTGACAAACCTATCAATTTAAATGTCAAGCACGTTACCGTGGAAACAAGCTGAGCCCAAAATCACAAATCAGAATGAGGGGGTCCCCGGTATATTTTCTATCTTATAAGGGGTCCTTGGCTGAAAAACATTTGAGAACCTCTGTTCTAAACTACACAACATTTGGCTTGCTGAGAATGTGGACCATTTGCAACATTACCACCCGTAGAAGGAGGCCATATCAGAAACAACATTACCACCTGTAGAAGGAGGCCATATCAGAAACAACATGACCACCTGTAGAAGGAGGCCATATCAGAAACAACATTACCACCTGTAGAAGGAGGCCATAT
Source organism: Poromitra crassiceps (assembly GCF_964638095.1). Classification (NCBI taxonomy): domain Eukaryota; kingdom Metazoa; phylum Chordata; class Actinopteri; order Beryciformes; family Melamphaidae; genus Poromitra; species Poromitra crassiceps. The sequence goes on from NC_139639.1 coordinate 6,552,431, forward strand.
CAGAAACAACATTACCACCCGTAGAAGGAGGCCATATCAGAAACAACATTACCACCCGTAGAAGGAGGCCATATCAGAAACAACATTACCACCTGTAGAAGGAGACTATATCAGAAACAACATTACCACCTGTAGAAGGAGGCCATATCAGAAACAACATTACCACCTGTAGAAGGAGGCCATATCAGAAACAACATTACCACCTGTAGAAGGAGGCCATATCAGAAACAACATTACCACCTGTAGAAGGAGACTATATCAGAAACAACATTACCACCTGTAGAAGGAGGTCATATCAGAAACAACATTACCACCTGTAGAAGGAGACTATATCAGAAACAACATTACCACCTGTAGAAGGAGGCCATATCAGAAACAACATTACCACCTGTAGAAGGAGACTATATCAGAAACAACATTACCACCTGTAGAAGGAGGCCATATCAGAAACAACATTACCACCTGTAGAAGGAGGCCATATCAGAAACAACATTACCACCTGTAGAAGGAGGCCATATCAGAAACAACATTACCACCTGTAGAAGGAGGCCATATCAGAAACAACATTACCACCTGTAGAAGGAGACTATATCAGAAACAACATTACCACCTGTAGAAGGAGGTCATATCAGAAACAACATTACCACCTGTAGAAGGAGGCCATATCAGAAACAACATTACCACCTGTAGAAGGAGGTCATATCAGAAACAACATTACCACCTGTAGAAGGAGGCCATATCAGAAACAACATTACCACCTGTAGAAGGAGGTCATATCAGAAACAACATTACCACCTGTAGAAGGAGGCCATATCAGAAACAACATTACCACCCGTAGAAGGAGACTATATCAGAAACAACATTACCACCTGTAGAAGGAGGTCATATCAGAAACAACATTACCACCTGTAGAAGGAGGCCATATCAGAAACAACATTACCACCTGTAGAAGGAGGTCATATCAGAAACAACATTACCACCTGTAGAAGGAGGTCATATCAGAAACAACATTACCACCCGTAGAAGGAGACTATATCAGAAACAACATTACCACCTGTAGAAGGAGGTCATATCAGAAACAACATTACCACCTGTAGAAGGAGACTATATCAGAAACAACATTACCACCTGTAGAAGGAGGTCATATCAGAAACAACATTACCACCTGTAGAAGGAGGCCATATCAGAAACAACATTACCACCTGTAGAAGGAGGCCATATCAGAAACAACATGACCACCTGTAGAAGGAGACTATATCAGAAACAACATTACCACCTGTAGAAGGAGACTATATCAGAAACAACATTACCACCTGTAGAAGGAGGCCATATCAGAAACAACATTACCACCTGTAGAAGGAAGCCATATCAGAAACAACATGACCACCTGTAGAAGGAGGCCATATCAGAAACAACCGGCTATTCAAAGGCGAGGAAACACCACAACAATGTATTCAGATTTGTGAATAAAGGTTTTGCAATTTGAATAATGAATAGCCTACTGGAGCTTTTAAAATACGTTTTAGTGAGAATTGCAGATTTGTTCCGGCAGGGGGGGGGTGGTGTGTATTTCGCAAACCTTGTTTGCATTTCTCTGTATGAGCGCATAAGGTTTGACATGGTAAGAGAGAAAAAAGATCTTAAAAAAAGAACCCAACATGTATCAGATATTGCAGCCTTTCTGCTGACTGTGCAACCTAATGAACAGGTTTTCATCCCAGGCAAAAACAAGATAATTATCATCTGTAAAAACACACCTCTGTTACATAACTCTGTACTTTCACTCTCAGGACAGGATGTACAGTGTGCATTGCATGCAGGCGTACTGTAGCCTATGTACGCAGTGTGTGAGCCCTTCCATTATTGATTACATGCACTCACGATGTGCTCAGCTCAAGCTGGGCTAGTCTGACTAATCCTCTAATAACAGGCATAAACACGGGCTCAGGGCCGGATCTAGGGGGTGGCAGGGCACCAAAAAGTAATCTTGCCCACCCATTTTTTTTTTTTTTTTTTTTTTTATCTCCCTTTTTGAATTCCAGGCGACCCCACTTAGGGTCGCAACCCGAAGGTTGGAGACCACTGGGTTAGTTAGTTTAGGGCACCTAACAGTAGTTATAGCTTTAATTTGATTTGAGAAATAAGCTCATCCAATGAAAAGAATATTATGGAGTTGATTATTTTTAAACTATGGATGAAGGATTGTTATTTATTTGTTAGGGGAACAAAGTCAATCTGCTTTCAAAGTTTTAATTTCAGTTTGAGTTTGAATAAGACTAAAAGTCTTGTAAATATAGGTTTGAAGGCTAAATGGCAAATAGTTTTTAGCTATGGTTAAGTCTCACTGCACTAGTCTTTAATTTGATTTGAGAAATAAGGTCATCCAATGAAAATAACTGTTATGGAGTTGATTATTGAAATTATGGATGAAGGATGTTTTTAAGTTTGATGGTAAATCAATCTGCTTTCAAAGTTGTTTTCTTTTCACTTTTAAGACTAAAAGTCTTGTGCATATAATAACAGTTTTGTAAATTGTTAGTTTGTTAGTTAGTTTGTATGTACATAGTTAGTTTGCAAATAGTTTTAATAATAGGAGTTTTGTAAACATTGGCCTGTCCCCTGAGTGAAAGTTCATACTTAGGTTACCCACAGCACAATGTGGACACCTATTGGAACAGTTTAGTGTTAGAATATAATGCAACTTAATCCCCATCCCCAAACAGAGAACCTTTGGGCAACCTACCGCCAAAGATGTAACAGGCTAAAAACGGATCTGGTACCAGCTACCGTATGGCATACTAGCTTGTCAAATTTTCAATTGCCCACCCAGTAACCTCACCCTAGATACGGGCCTGCTGGGGCTAGTCTGACTAATCCCCTAATAACAGAGGCATAAACACTGGGGCTTGATACAAAGGGCCCGGGATTCAGTGAGGGCCACTGGGGTTACAGCTGACCATTCAGCTGTTTGGGAGCTCTTTGTGACTGAGAACGACTTTGGTAAAATACACTTTTCAATGTCGTGAGTAGTGAATATTTCCTGTCTGCCTGTCCATTTCTCTCTCTCTCTCTCCATTCGCTGTTTCTCTGTGTGCGTTAACCAGTGGCTCACTCGTTTCCCAACAACACATCACATAAATGATATCGAACTTATTTGCCTGTGAATTCTCATGAAGCGTCAACATACCTCATTATGAATTCAAATCACTGTGTTCGAATAGAATCCCACGTCCAAATCTCTGTGCTATGAGCTGGCGATGACAGACACTAAACACACAGACAAATACACAGACGCCCTCCCCTACCCCACCACCCTACGCTGCCCCCCACATACATTATCAGTGCCATAAGTCTATACTTGCCTGTCACCCTATCGCACCTCTTTAATTATGCACACTGAGAAGGCCCCCCCCATCTGAGGTCTGGGTCCAGGTGATGCTGCTCCTTGGCCTTTGGGTTTATTGGCTGCTGCAGGATGAAGATGCAGACGGACAACGCAGATCTCACAGCTTCAGGACCATATTGTAAGTACAGTACTGTGTACATTTACATTATAATTCTGATTACAATCCTCAAGTTAGAATAATCATTAGAATGATTATGAATGCTAGCTCTATGGATGATTTGTAGATATGATTTAGACTTTAAGAAAGCGGGTATATGGGGTAAAAAAAAGTGATGTAAGTAATATAGTTATTATATTATCATATTATAATAGTCATAATAATAATAAAAGTCTTTACAATGATAATGTGAAGCATTTCGCATGAAAAAGAATAATTTTTGAAACATTTCCATTTTTAAATGTATGTATGTATTTGATTGGGTGTATTTTCATATCAGCTTATGCAGGCCTAAAGGTTAGTGCAAATTACACGCGATTGTCATAGAATGAGGTTATGATGTCAAGATGTGATATATGCACTAAACGCCTTACTGAAATATGCGATAATAAACGATATGTTGTACATATAACATTTACATACCACTCAGATGGCATCTGACTTCTTGGGCTGCCGTTTTCAATTGGGTGAACGGAACAGCTTTACGTAATGTCCCATGTAACACATGGGGTATTGAATGGCATGGAGCTCGTTAAGAAATCCTGTGAATCGTTATCTGAAGCAGCATATCATGTCTCTCTAAACGCTCACAAACGCTTTCTCCTACACTCTGTGGGGGATACGCTACATTCAGTGGCCGGGGTCCTGTTTCATCACTTGCTGATATCTATCTGTGATGTGCTGTGTAGCCTACTGTATATTGTGTGTGTGTGTGTGTGTGTGTGTGTGTGTGTGTGTGTGTGTGTGTGTGTGTGTGTGTGTGTGTGTGTGTGTGTGTGTGTGTGTGTGCATGCGTGCTGGGGGTCTCAGTCTCTTAGGAGATTACTTTGGCCCTTTTACACTCACTGCCACTGCTGGGTGAAGTTCTGTCATCATCATCTCCAGGATGATCTCCAGGAGGGGGCCCCACCTCCTCCCCTCCCCCCCCCCCCACCCCCCCCCCCAAAAAAATATCGATTGCTGTTATTCTTGTTGGGTTGTTTTTTTCGCTGTTTTGGTTGTTGTTGGTCTTTAAAGTAAACAAATCATGGATGAGTGAATGAATCAGTCAAATAGAATCAAAGTTAATTCTTTTGTTCATTCTACAGAGATATCCCTCTGATTGGTTCATGTGATGCCATACATACGTTGAGTCTGATTGGTTCATGTGATGCCATACATACGTTGAGTCTGATTGGTTCATGTGATGCCATACATACGTTGAGTCTGATTGGTTCATGTGATGCCATACATACGTTGAGTTTTCTTGTCTTTTTTCTCCATTTCCAGAAAGAGCAGCTCATTGTCCTGTCCACTTGAAACATCCGCTTGTGAATGAGCAGAATCAACATGGAGAACAGCAAGGTGAGGTGTCCAGGCATCAGTAGAGCAAGGTGAGGTGACCAAGCATCAGTAGAGCAAGGTGAGGTGACCAAGCATCAGTAGAGCAAGGTGAGGTGACCAAGCATCAGTAGAGCAAGGTGAGGTGACCAAGCATCAGTAGAGCAAGGTGAGGTGTCCAAGCATCAGTAGAGCAAGGTGAGGTGTCCAGGCATCAGTAGAGCAAGGTGAGGTGTCCAAGCATCAGTAGAGCAAGGTGAGGTGACCAAGCATCAGTAGAGCAAGGTGAGGTGTCCAGGCATCAGTAGAGCAAGGTGAGGTGTCCAAGCATCAGTAGAGCAAGGTGAGGTGACCAAGCATCAGTAGACCAAGGTGAGGTGACCAAGCATCAGTAGAGCAAGGTGAGGTGACCAAGCATCAGTAGAGCAAGGTGAGGTGACCAAGCATTAGTAGAGCAAGGTGAGGTGTCCAAGCATCAGTAGAGCAAGGTGAGGTGACCAAGCATCAGTAGAGCAAGGTGAGGTGTCCAAGCATCAGTAGAGCAAGGTGAGGTGTCCAAGCATCAGTAGAGCAAGGTGAGGTGACCAAGCATCAGTAGAGCAAGGTGAGGTGTCCAGGCATCAGTAGAGCAAGGTGAGGTGTCCAGGCATCAGTAGAGCAAGGTGAGCTGACCAAGCATCAGTAGACCAAGGTGAGGTGACCAAGCATCAGTAGAGCAAGGTGAGGTGACCAAGCATCAGTAGGGGACACCAACAATAACAGGAGGCAGTTTATGAGTCGGGGAAGGGGGTACTCCTACTCGACTCCCTTTGCTAAGAAAAACAACAGAATGAGAAGCATGTAGGAACTTCTCTCTAGAGATTTTAGGGTCAAATCTCTCATGTAACACTGAGCTGGAGAAAGTAGTGGAGATGTGTGTAATTGAATTTCCTACAGTGTGAACAGTCAAGCAGCCTCCAACGTGACGGCACTGAGAGTCTGAGAAGATCAAACGTGCTGAGAAATGAACGATTAAAGAACGCTTTCTGTAGAATTTATTAACAAATAATCACGAAAGCTCAATTTCTGATGGCCTTGCTCCCTCACCCCTGCTGTGTGTGTCCCCAGCAGCCAGTGAAGGAGGTGCCCCCTGTACCTCGCCACCCCAGCCCGCCCCCTGTGAACTGTTTATCCATGACACCTATCGCCTCCTCCAAAAAACACTCCACCGGCTCCATCCAGCATGTCCAGGTGGCTTCCTCAGGTGAGCCCGTCTGCTCTCCCAGGAGCATCTTATCTTTGCAGCTAAACAAACATGTTCTTCTCCTCAGCTCTTCAAGTAAGTGGCTTATATTTGGCACCTAGTATGCAATAAGAAGTGGCTAAAAGAAGCCTGAATGCCAGCGGTTACAGCAGATGTACCTGGTATGTTGGAGTTTGACTGGACTGAACTTCTATGTCGGTTTGCATGCTGAAAAGTTCATTTATAAATTCTCATGATGTTGAGATGATTCATTTTGAATTTTGTACACAGTTATATGTGTAGTAGGATTAAACCAATTCATTGTGTAAATCAAAGGTTTATACTTTTTTTTTCTCGCTGATTCAAACACACACACCTGCACGCACACATTTTGTCTCCATTTAAATCAGAATCAGAACTGATCATTTACAATTCATAAATACTCATCATTGTTAGCATTTTTTCAATTGACATAACTGATATAGTAAAAGTAAATACAAGTAAACATACTACATGTCAACATGTGCATTCAAAGCCAAAGCCATTTTTTTCCCAGTGTAGCAACATTGACAGTCAAATATGTGCAATAAATCCCACTTCAGATTAATTAATTCAGATCATTAACTGTAGCAGTATTGTGGCTTGTTAGTGTACAATGTGTTGTTGTTGTTGTTGTTGTTGTTGTTGTTATTGGTGTTTTGTTTGTTTTGTTTGTTTGTTTGTTTTTGTTTGCAGTGGTGACCTCGTTCAACCTTCTGAAACCTCCAGAGAGAGACCAGACCCTGTTCTCTCAGATGAAGTCTATCAAGTCCCTGAGGCATGCCGGCTTCACCGCAGTCTTCACTGGACAAGCGGTGAGCTCGCTGGCCTTCAAGCCAAACTGTATTAGCTCAAGTTCCTTATTGTCAAAATTGTGCAGAGACAACGGTTGAAAATGTGTTGCAGAGGTTGGAGCCGGAGGAAGTGCTGGAGGTACCTATAGTGGATGTGATCCTGGCTGACGTGGACTCCCTGGTGCCCACTCACGACCAGGCGGGACGTCCCATCGCAGAGTGGAAGAGGCAGGTGATGGTGCTGCAGCTGCAGGCCAGGCTGCAGGATGAGGAGGAGCAGAGGAGACAGGTACTGATGGATGTGTGAATGCAATTTTATTTGACACAATGTTCAAATCCAGCATGATTAGAAGCCATTAGGCCACAGCCATATACTGTATGGATCAAATTGTCGAGGAATTTTCACACACAATAAAGTCAAGGAGACTTGTGGTGCTCGTTAGTAAAGTCAATGAGACTTGTGGTGCTCGTTAGTAAAGTCAATGAGACTTGTGGTGCTCGTTAGTAAGGTCAAGGAGACTTGCGGTGCTCGTTAGTAAAGTCAAGGAGACTTGCGGTGCTCGTTAGTAAAGTCAAGGAGACTTGCTGTGCTCGTTAGTAAAGTCAAGGAGACTTGTGGTGCTCGTTAGTAAAGTCAAGGAGACTTGTGGTGCTCGTTAATAAAGTCAAGGAGACTTGCGGTGCTCGTTAGTAAAGTCAAGGAGACTTGTGGTGCTCGTTAATAAAGTCAAGGAGACTTGCTGTGCTCGTTAGTAAAGTCAAGGAGACTTGCTGTGCTCGTTAATAAAGTCAAGGAGACTTGCGGTGCTCGTTAGTAAAGTCAAGGAGACTTGCTGTGCTCGTTAATAAAGTCAAGGAGACTTGCGGTGCTCGTTAGTAAAGTCAAGGAGACTTGTGGTGCTCGTTTAGTAAAGTCAAGGAGACTTGCTGTGCTCGTTAGTAAAGTCAAGGAGACTTGTGGTGCTCGTTAGTAAAGTCAAGGAGACTTGTGGTGCTCGTTAGTAAAGTCAAGGAGACTTGCGGTGCTCGTTAGTAAAGTCAAGGAGACTTGCGGTGCTCGTTAGTAAAGTCAAGGAGACTTGCTGTGCTCGTTAGTAAAGTCAAGGAGACTTGTGGTGCTCGTTAGTAAAGTCAAGGAGACTTGTGGTGCTCGTTAGTAAAGTCAAGGAGACTTGTGGTGCTCGTTAGTAAAGTCAAGGAGACTTGCGGTGCTCGTTAGCAAAAGCAGCGGCAAAGAAACACATTACTTGATTGTGTGTGTGTGTGTGTGTGTGTGTGTGTGTGTGTGTGTGTGTGTGTGTGCGCGTGCGTGTGTGTGTGTGTGTGTGTGTGTGTGTGTGTGTGTGTGTGTGTGTGTGTGTGTGTGTGCGTGCGTGCGTGTGTGTGTGTGTGTGTGTGTGTGTGTGTGTGTGTGAGTGAGTGAGAGAGAGAGAGAGTGAGAGCACAAATGTATGTACACACCCATTAAGCAGGATGAGAATAAAGGCACTGGGAAGTACAGACAGAACAGAACAGACTGTAAGTTAGTTAATTTGCTGTCTTCAAAGTTAATAATCGAACATGTTTTTTTATGTTTTATTTATTTGCACACATAAAATACAGAAAAAAGATTAAAAAAAAAAAGCAAAACAAATAAAATATAAGCACACTCAGTCAAGAGAGGAAAAATTGGGTAAAAATAAATCGACACGTATTTGTGAAGGAAACCTGAGTCAGTCCGCCTCAAATGTATTGCAGATACAAATCCATGTTGGTCTACTTTAAGCGAATGAACAAAGATGATTTTATTTCCTTGACGATTTTGTGAAAAAAGGAAGTGAAAATATTGTGGTTAAAATGTGCTCCGTCCTCTTCCTCTCCCATCAGGACCTGACTGATGGCATGCCAGTGGAGGGCTGGAAGTTCTCCCAGGAGCATCACGCCGTGTTGGGCCCGTTTGGCGAGCTGCTGACGGAGGATGACCTGCTGTACCTGCAGCGACAGATTGACCACGTGTCGCTCCAGAAACGCTGCCAGGCCTACGAGCTGGAGCTGACCAGGCTGACCGACGCGCTGAGGGCCATTTTACCCGGTCCCCTTGTCAACATTTCCCTGAACAAAGAGGTCCTCCAACAGATGGATGCGGAGGGACGTCTGCCCTTAACAGATTGGTGCGGCCGCGTCTCAGAGATGGTCAAGAATATGTCCCTGCTACTGACCAACCTGACCAGCAGAGACGGAGGACGGGAGAGGAGCATGGTGGAAGGCATGATGCAGGGAGTGAGGGATAGTTTGGGAATTGACCTGGGCCAGGGCGCGGGACAGGGGGACCAAGGGACTCATGGAGAGACATGGAGTGGACGTAGGATACCCCACATCGGGATGGCGTCAGCGTTTAGCCACCGTCTGGAGACCAACAGCTACAGTAGAGCACAGAGGGAGAAGGTAGAGAGGGAGATCCAACAGTCCGGGGTGTCGGTCAGAAACCTCCGATCTCACTTTGAAGGCCAGATTGGGGCCATTCATCCCTTCGCTGGGTTTGTAAACATCTCGCACAAACTGGACATCAATGGAGACGAGGGGTTGAAGAAGCAGATAGAGGTGGGAGCTCCTGAAGTAAACGACACAGACCATGGCTGTGAGGTAAACCATCGTTATACTCCTCAACAAGCTGTGATGGAGACTACCAGCTTAAGGAAGGAACGTATCGTGGTGCTGTTCCTCAGCCACTGGAAGAAGTCTGCCTATGCTATTAACATGAGAGCAGCAGGGCTGCGACAGGAGACAGGGAGAGCCCAAGTGGTTGCAATGGCAGCAACACAGAGCCAGCAGAGCGCCTGCACCTCCATGTTTCAATTCTGCCGCCGGAGAACCGCTGTGGACAAGATGCTCCGCTCCTGGAGGAAGTTGGAGCTCAGAGACACGGCCAATCCGTGTCCCTCCGCCGGTGTCCCCTCACAAGCTCCACCACCTCGGGTCACCTACTCCCCAGAACAGTTCCTGCCAGAGGTGGACGGTGTCGCAATGACCCACGATACCTTGACCCTTGACCTATTCATGCTGGGATACTTCCATATCTTGGAGCAAGAGCTGTTACCGGAGGAGAGGAAAATGAGGCATCTACTTTGTTTCGAGGTCTTCGACCATGTGGGCAGTTTCCCCTGGGAGAAGGTCAGGGATTTCCACAAGGCTGTTCTCCAGGAGATCCAGGCTGGGAGGCGACAGTGGAGGGAGGGCTTCGAGGACATCAAAGTGCACTTCTTCGGGCACTCGAGAGACTGCCGCTGTCCATCACCATCATCATCATCATCATCATCAACGTTGTTGTCAGATACTCGTCTATTACCGAAGGTCGTAGTTCAAACTGCTACTCTGGATGAGTGCGGCAATGACACAGACTTCTCCTGCTTCAACAACGAAGACATATGCAAATATATTGACCGCAGCTTTGCTTTCTGGAAAGAGAAGGAGGCCGAGCTGTTTGATTTTGAACGTTAGTCTGCAATTTAAATGAATGATTTCATTTTGATATTTTTTGCATAAAGTTGATTCTATATTGGTGTTTTTGTGTTGGTAAATAAAATTATATTGACTATGCGAGTGCTTTTTTGATCAACTGTAAGGAGATTTAGTCATTTTTATGTACAAGGGCATCAACTGAATGTTTTGTTGGCAAGCCGGAGATAACACGGGGCCGCGAACCTACGACCCTCATATTGGTAGGCAGGGAATCTACCGCTACACTACCCGGACGGCCATGATTCTTTCTCTTTTTTTCCAGATTTTTCTCCCCAATTGTACTTTGGCCAGTTCCCCCTGCATGCTGCTACACTACCTAGACGCCCAATGAGTTTTTAAGATGAATAGGAAGATCTAGCTTTGTGGACTTTATGAGTTCGTATAACCTAGGTGAGATAAGGCATTTTTCATTGGGGTCAAGGGTCAAAAAACAAAGTAGACTCAATTTGAGAGCCATGAGAGCAATTGGGGAACTAGAGGAATTGATTTTGTACAAAGTGTTGTAGAAAATGTTGGATTCGTAAATACTAAATATGAATAAAATAATAATAATTAAGAAAACTGCCATAAAGATCATTGATTGAGAGAATGTGTCAGTTGGACCACACACACACACACACACACACACACACACACACACACACACACACACGTTCTATTTTGTTCACTGACTGTGTGCAAGAACGTCATACAACCCCATCTGTTGGATCAGATTACTTTGAAATGTAGTCAGTTACTGATCACAAATGACATGACAATTTTTGTAATAAGTAACAATCCCTTGGATTATAAAACAATTGTAATCTAATCTGATTACTTTTGGATTACTTCAAAATCAAACATTGAAAAAATTACACCTAGCCTACTAAAGAAAAGCACAAAAGTGAGTTCCACAAATAAAATTGTTTTCTCTATTTTTTTCTCTTTCAGCTTTTACAGTTGGTCAAATACAAAAAAATACAAAAATAAATTGGTTTCAAGTCTCCACCCCTCAGCTTTGAGTCAACAGACAGATGAGGAGACAATCAGCTCCACCTGTCGACTCCCAACTGATTCACTGTGCAGGGCTGCCACTCAATTGACTCCTAATGATGAGAGGCAGGTTCTTAGCAAACAACACATGGTCACTCATGTATAAAGCCTATGTGGGGCGCACATGGTGCAGATATCAGCAGCAGCAGCATGATGGAGCTTTGGAAGTATCTGTGTGGTGTGGTGATTTCTCTTTTGGCCTGCGATGTTGCTGCCCAGCATCAGTGGATGAGTCCTCCACAGGCACAGAGACACCCAACACCTCCACAGGCGCAGCGATATCCCACAGCTTCAGTTCCACAGAGACACCCAGCATCTCCACAGGCAGAGCGAGACCCACTGTCTCCACAGGTACAGAGACACCCAGCGTCTCCACAGGTACAAAGAGACCCAGCGCCGAGATATCCCACAGCTTCAGTTCCACAGCGACACCCAGTGTCTCCACAGGTACAGAGACACCCAGTGTCTCCACAGGCACAGCGACACCCAGTGTCTCCACAGGTACAGAGACACCCAGCGTCTCCACAGGCACAGCGACACCCAGTGTCTCCACAGGTACAGAGACACCCAGCGTCTCCACAGGCACAGAGATACCCAGCGTCTCCACAGGCACAGAGATACCCCACACCTTCAGCTCCACAGAGACACCCAGTGCCTTCACTCCCACAGCTGCCTCAGCGACAGCCTCAGGTGCACCAGAAGGCCCCGGTGTCTCAAGATCCCTCTGACAAATGCCAGGTAGAGGAGGCTGAGAAGATCCTGTGTGGCCCCCCGGATGTCACAGCTGAGGAGTGTGAAACCATCAACTGCTGCTTTGATGGGCGGCAGTGCTACTATGGGAGAGCAGGTATCTGAAGGATGTTGCATTAGCTTTGACTACACTGCTGTTGACAAATGTACTTATAAGCTGCTCTTGACAAAACTAAATGACTGTTATAGTTATAATTAGTTTTTCTAGTATGTTGTTGCCAAGGTCATGTGACGTTAATTTCCTCCTCGGTGACTGTGCAGTGTACCAGGTCATGTGACGTTGATCATTTCCTCCTCAGTGACTGTGCAGTGCACCAGGGATGGGCAGTTTGTGGTGGTGGTGGCTCGGGATGCCACTCTGCCCCACATAGACGTGGACTCGGTCAGCCTGCTGGAGATGAGCCACGCCTCCTGTAGCCCTGCTGACACCACCTCTGCCTTTGCCATCTTCCAGTTCCCCGTCACTGCATGTGGTACTACAGTGACGGTGGGTGTGTGGGCGCGCGTAAAATAAGTTTGCCAAAAACCAAATATTTCACCATTTTGGTCCAAAATGGTGAAATATTTTTCTTTACTAAATATTGTTTCTCTACTGCAGGAGGACGACGGTTATGTGGTGTATGAGAACCACATGTCGTCTTCATATGAAGTTGGAATTGGACCCAGAGGATCGATCACTAGAGACAGCCACTTTGAGTGAGTTCATGTCCAATCAATTAAACTTCACCATCACTTTCCTGCTGGAGAACATTGTGTGTACCTGTGACTCTGTATTCTGAGTGGAAATGTAACACTGCATGAACGTTCCTGCAGGCTCTTGTTCCAGTGCAGGTACTCTGGCAGCTCTGTGGAGGCTCTGGTGATTGAGGTGAACACTCTGGCCGCACCTCAGTCAGTGGCTGCTGTTGGACCCCTCAGGGTGGGGATCAGACTAGCCAATGGACAGTGCCACACCAAGGGGTGCAATGAGGGTGAGCGTCACAAGATCCTCCCATGTCAATTTCAAACAGTATTGGGAGAAATGCATTAACTCAAATCTAACTGATCTCAATTCCAGAGGAAGCAGCGTACAGCTCCTACTACACTGCAGCAGACTACCCAGTCAGCAAGGTGCTGAGGGAAGCGGTGTACGCAGACGTGCACATCCTGGAGAGGACTGATCCAAACATCGTCCTGACTCTGGAACACTGCTGGGCCACCTCCACCCCCAATCCTAATGGCCTACCACAGTGGGACCTTCTGGTTGATGGGTAGGCCTAATGCAGACAACCTCTGCGAACCCGTTTTCACTACTTGATACTAAATTTGGTAGATTAACCGAATGGAATAATGCAGAATTAGAACAATCGGCTCCTCATCTCCAGGTGTCCCTACCATGATGACCGTTACCTAACCAGAGTCATCCCTGTTGATGGCTCCTCTGGGCTTCCTCACCCAACCCACCACAGACGTTTCGTCATCAAGATGTTCACCTTCGTGGATCAAGAAACATACACTCCCCAGAAGGACACGGTAAGTGTTTCATGGTGTAGCATCAAATGCTTGGCTCTAGTTACGCTTGTATTGTCTGATTGAGACATGTTTGATATTTATGAAGTAGCTACTAACAGGCATTCTAATGGTTCCAGTTTGACTAAAACGTGATACTTTGTAGGTGTTCATCCACTGTGCTACAGCAGTGTGCCATCCCAGCAGCACGAGCTCCTGTGAGCAGCAGTGCCACCACAGGCAACGTGAGTCTAGTGGCCTCTAGTCTATGTAAATGAGAAGCGGTACAAATCTAAAGGGCAGCTTCATTACTATGCATAACTTAATTTTCTGTTACAGGAAGAGCTGCAGTGAGGAAGGTTTCCTCAGGCCAGCAGAGGGCGCTGGTGTCAAGTGGAGAAGTTATCCTGACCGCTCGAAGGCCTTTCTCTGCCAAGCACAGCAGAAATGACATGCCCAAGACCACATCAAGGAGATGACCATCCATTGGCAGCTGTATATGAAATTACTTTTAAAATAAAAAGCTTCATGAGCTTCTTCTGACAAACTTGTCCCAATTTGTCTGTATGGTGTGGAAAGGTGCCTGCAATCGGTTCAGAGATGTTAATTCAGTAGTGGAATGTATGTGTTAAATTTCCAGCTTAATATTATTGGGTGGCACATAGCCATAAAATGTCATTCTGGCTCAAGCGAGGCAAAGTCGTGAGTTCCATCTTCCTGAATGTCTACTACTAATCCATCCCCTCGGATAACTCTGATCAACTAGGAAACCACAACCCAAAATAACCAAATTATTTAGTTCATTGTCAGAGCAATGGTGTAAAGGTGAAGTCATTGGGTCAAGGCCAACGTACACTTCATCTGTCTTGCGTTAAAGGACACTGTAGTACAGACATACAATACTGTATACAGACAGTCATGGTCTTGAAAATTAGTCTGGTCTCGGTCTCTGGTCACTTCATGCTTCAGCACAAAAGCAGGATCCTTACAAATGAGACATCATTGTAAAGGGAAATGAACAGGCTACTACTACAGCTCTATACGGGCTTGTTTATCATTGTGACTGGTAGAACTGCCACCCACCTCCCTGTCTCCTTACAGCTCCACATGAGTTCAGTCAGACGTTTTAACCCCAACTCAAGACATCGCACAGGGGGAGAGAGAATCTTTAACTCATCTGTCTATATCCTACTTTTAAACTTTACAGCCTTATGTACAGATTTGTTTGCAAAATATAAATACATAGCTCTGTTTACACATCTCTGTATTTAAACAGGCTAACATTAATAGCTGTTTTTGTTTATAATTGTGATATATTATGTTTTTTATATCGTGCATTTTTGTTTTGTTTCTCACCTGCTTTGGCAATGTAAACAATACAGCCTTATTGAATTGAAAGAAGAGTTTTGCTGAGTTCTGGGACATGCTGGAATTGAGGGAAACAGATCAGCTGATTCCAAAGCCTAGTTTGGTTAGTTTGGATGTCCTGAAACAGTTAAGCTGAGCATGTTTTCCTAGAATGTGCCAAATACAAGACAGAAAGGGAAACAACTTATAAAAGTTTGATCTGATCACAAAAGCAGTTTTAAAGTTCCTGAACTGCCTGCATGATTCAGAGTTATCCTATGATGTGTTTGAGTTAGCGCTATATTTCCTTGTCCTGCGGAGGGCAGTAATACGCCTCGTAGTATCGTCTATACTGCCGCAAACTTGAAAGAAGAAGGAGAGAAAGAAGGAGAGACAAAGGGAGAGAGAGAGAGCCTTGTGTGGAAACCAGGAAGAAGTTCAACTCTGGAGCGAATTAATAATCTCAGTAAGTAGTAGTTGACACAACTTTAACACGACATGCATATGTCATCAAACTCTTGAGCTAATTCTGCTCTCACTCAGAATGTAAAAATAAAGTGATGTGGTGTATAGTTTTTGAGATATTAACATTTGTTTGGCACAACTCATACTGTTTGTTCATCCATGTTGAAAATGTGTTCTCACCATGTACATGCCTAAATGCTATGAATGTAGTGTAATAATAATAATAAAATTAATGAATAATTGTACTGACATCAAACAATACACTCACATAATTAACACAACATAAAATAAAGATAAATGTATCCTAAGGGAGACAATAGGCTAATCTAATCTAAATTAATTTGTATCTTGTAGAGTTGGATCTCAGAGGTGCCGTGGAGACAGAACTCCAGCAGCAGAAGCAACGTTACTGTAAGTGTTGTGGTTTGTGCTTTATGATTTTCATCTTTTATGTGAGCACAGGCAGCAGGATCAGCCACAGTACAGTACTCTATCTTGTGGCAGGTCTAGAAATGATATTTCTAGTATCCTGTTGAAGGTGACAATCTTCTAGCATGTTTTTAGCAGGCAGCAAGCTCAGACTTGGACAGATGAAGCTATGCGGAAGTGATGAAATCTGTAGTTACTCAAATGGCCATGATGTGAGGCTGGCTCCAAAAGCGAGTCAGTCCCTGTTCACCCCCATGTTAAAATGCCTGTCTTTACAACAGGATTAAACATGTTTACAGCCTGGTTCAAAACACGGTTTTGGTGAGTTATATAACTCACTAAACGAGTGAGTTCTATAACTCACTCTTTAACTTTAGTGAGTTATATTATATATTATATTAGAGTCAAATACCGGTACTATGTACTATGAAAATACTATATTTTGGGCATGATTGACAGGTTGCCTGTCCAGTGAACTGCTTTACTACATAAGGAAGGAACACTGGTGTACAGGACTTTACGATGCATGCGTTTACACTGCCTGCATGGCAGCCCTGCGAGTAACACCATCCTCTACCCGGTTGTCAAAATTACGCAACGCAGCGTTTTTATATGCGTTCAAGACCACAAATTACTTATTTACAAGAAATCACAGAGTTGCCTCGCCCACAGCTTAACTAGAAGAGCATAAAGAGACGACTAACCAAACAGTAGGAAGTGTAGACAGTGACGTTTCACCTTCCACAACTATAGAGTATGATTGGTATGAATGTAGACATGAATGATGGTGGTCGGAGGGGCCGTTGAGCGCCGATGTGTGGCTGCCACGCTTTCGAACCACCGGTACGAATGGTGTGAACGAATAATGATTCTGTGAAGCGCTTTGAGCACTTGGAAAGGCGCTATATAAATCCAATCATTATTATTTATTATTATTAGAGCTAAAATCAATATCTTCTAAATTATTTTGCAAATGTTTACAAACACATCAACACATTATTGTTGTTGTTGTTGTTGTTGTTTCTTTGTGTGGGCGTTCCCTGTCTTACCGTCTGTTTTGATCATGTCAGAGCTGATTGGCAGGAAGAGAGACATCTGGCAGAGGAGGAGAAGAACACTGTCAAGATGAATCCTTCAGGAGAGGTGAGAAAACATATCACTGATGATGACAGACACACACACACATACACACACACACACACACACACACACACACACACACACACACACACACACACACACACACACACACACACACAGTCGCTCTGTCCTGATTCTTTCTTTGTATCTTTCTCTATGGAAACAGACAGGCACCAGTGGACCCAGACGTCATCATTGTGATCAGTGTGACAAAACATTCACAAAACTTCATCTGTTGAAGCGTCATCAGAAAGTTCACTCAGGAGAGAAGCCCTACTCCTGTCAGGAGTGTGGACACTCTTTCAGTCGGTCAGAACACCTAAAATCACACCAACGTATTCACACTGGAGAGAAACCCTACAGCTGTGACCAATGTGGGAGCAGCTTCAGTCGGTCAGAACATCTAAAAACACACCAACGCATCCACACTGGAGCTAAACCCTACAGCTGTGACCAATGTGGAAGCAGGTTCAGTCGGTCAGAGCGCCTAAAAAGACACCAACACATCCACACTGGAGCTAAACCCTACAGCTGTGACCAATGTGGGAGCAGCTTCAGTCAGTTAGGTGCCCTAACAACACACCAACGCATACACACTGGAACTAAACCCTACAGCTGTGACCAATGTGGGAGCAGGTTCAGTCAGTCAGAACACCTAAAAAGACACCAACACATCCACACTGGAGCTAAACCCTACAGCTGTGACCAATGTGGGAGCAGCTTCAGTCAGTTAGGTGCCCTAACAACACACCAACACATACACACTGGAGCTAAACTCTACAGCTGTGACCAATGTGGGAGCAGGTTCAGTCGGTCAGAACATCTAAAAACACACCAACGCATACACACTGGAGCTAAACCCTACAGCTGTGACCAATGTGGGAGCAGGTTCAGTCGGTCAGAACATCTAAAAACACACCAACGCATACACACTGGAGCTAAACCCTACAGCTGTGACCAATGTGGGAGCAGGTTTAGTCGGTCAGAGCACCTAAAAAGACACCAACACATCCACACTGGAGCTAAACCCTACAGCTGTGACCAATGTGGGAGCAGCTTCAGTCAGTTAGGTGCCCTAACAACACACCAACGCATACACACTGGAGCTAAACCCTACAGCTGTGACCAATGTGGGAGCAGGTTCAGTCGGTCAGAACACCTAAAAAGACACCAACACATCCACACTGGAGCTAAACCCTACAGCTGTGACCAATGTGGGAGCAGCTTCAGTGAGTTAGGTACCCTAACAAGACACCAACGCATACACACTGGAGCCAAACCCTACAGCTGTGACCAATGTGGGAGCAGCTTCAGTCAGTTAGGTCACCTAAAAACTCACCAACGCATACACACTGGAGCTAAACCCTACAGCTGTGACCAATGTGGGAGCAGCTTCAGTCGGTTAGGTAACCTAACAACACACCAACGCATCCACAATGGAACAGGCTACTGGTGTGATGGCTGTAACAGAATGTTCACTCGGTCTGATAGTCTGAAGAAACACCGCTGCATCTAACCACCTGCTGAAGAGCACCTCCACTGTCTGCCACTCAGACAGCGTTCAGACACACAACAGACAGACTGTACAATCAGTTTGCAGATTTCTTTCTGTAGGCTATGTGTGTTTTTTTCCTTGTATGTACTGAAGTTGCTGTTTAAATTTTGAAGATGTATAGATGTAGATAAAATCCTGCAGTCGCAGTAGAAAATAGTAATAGGATACAGCAAAGAGAATTAGAATATAGAGGTACTGCCTTTTACTTGTTAATGTTATTGTTATTGTTAAAAAAGAAAAGAAAAAGTAAATTCGATTAAGTACAGGAACCGCACAGCGGGGGGCGGAGCTCATCCACCGTGCTGAAAAGGTGGTCGGATGCAGCCTGCCATCCCTTCAGGACCTGTCCTACACACTGCCAGGACGCTGAAGCGCTCTCAGAAAGTCATGGCCGACCCCTCCCACCCAGGTCATAAACTCTTTAAGGCTCTCCCCCTTGGCATGAGACTGAGGTCTGGTGGTACTAAAACCTCTCATCAAATGGACAGCTTCTACCCAACTGCCATCTGTCTCTTCAACGACACCTGAAAGCTCCACAAAGGACTTTATCACTCCCCCCCAACCCACCCACCCTGCCTCCATCATGTCACTTTAAAGGACTTTATATTTAGCACTTCATAATTTGTGATTGTTTTTCTGTATTAGTTTGTCTTCCACTTGATGTGACCGCTGTGCTGCATACTTGCACTAAAATATAATACAAGTTAAAAAATTAAAAAACGCAAATCAAGACTGAACCAACCCCCCCCCCCCCCCCCCTTTTTTCATCTATCATGTTATTTGTCTAGTATCCTAAATGTAGGCTATACCTCTCTTCCACAGAGTGGTCTGATGTGATTCTACTAACTATATCAAAAGAAAGGAGGGTAGAAAATATCGCAAATAGCCCCAATATAGCCTTAAGTCTGCCATATATGATGAGACCATGATGCCAAACTCATACTAGAAGTTTCATATTGCCTCTCTGATAATAAAATGTGCACATCCTGTAAGATATGACTTCAGACTAGGGATCGTCCACTAGTATCGTCTATACTGCTGCAAACTTGAAAGAAGGAGGAGGATGAGAGAGAGAGAGAGAGAGAGAGAGAGAGAGAGAGAGACAGGGAGAGAGAGAGAGAGAGAGAGAGAGACGCTTGTGTTGAAACCAGGAAGAAGTTCAACCACACGCTTGTGTTGAAACCAGGAAGAAGTTCAACTCTGGAGCGAATAAATAATCTCAGTAAGTAGTAGTTGACACAACTTGAACACGACATGCATAGTCATCAAACTCTTGAGCTAATTCTGCTCTCACTCAGAATGTCAAAATATAAGCGATGTGGGGTATAGTTTTTGAGATATTAACGTTTGTTTGGCACAACTCATACTGCTGCGGGGTTCCGCATTTTGTAATGTTTTTGTATACAGTACTTGTTTGTTCATCCATGTTGAAAATGTGTTCTCACCAGTGTTGGAGGTAACTCATTACAGAAGTAACATATTACATGTAATATATTACTTTTAGCAGTAACTCAGTAATATAACTTATTACTTATAGGATTTCAGTAATATTATACCAGTTACTTTGTCAGGTAACTCAAGTTCCAAATTTATTTATTTTTTAATCAAAGCACATATTTAAAAAGGTTACAATCATTTCCTAATCAAACTGTGTTTTTATGCAAATAACCACTATAGATGACAATAACAAAGGAAAATAATAACATTTAGAATGTTGGATTGTTTACACTGACTTCAAGGCAGTTGAAATGATTTTTTGGGATGGTTCCGGGGCAGCGATGTCATTCTGCTGTTGCTATTGTTTTGGTGAAAGTAATGCAAAAGTAGTGTAATAAGTAACGAGTTACTCTACACAGACAGTACTATAATTGTAAAGTAACTTATTACTTTAAAATGAAGGTAACTAGTAATATGTAGTATATTACATTTTGAAAGTAACTTGCCCCACACTGGTTCTCACCATGTATAAAATACATGTACCTAAATACTTATTCAATTAGGCTATGAATGTAGTGCAATAATAATAATAATGAATGATTGTACTGACATCAAACAATACACTCACATAATTAACACAACATAAAATAAAGACAAATGTATCCTAAGGGAGACAATAGGCTAATCTAATCTAAATGAATTTGTATCTTGTAGAGTTGGATCTCAGAGGTGCCGTGGAGACAGAACTCCAGCAGCAGAAGCAACATTACTGTAAGTGTTGTGGTTTGTGCTTTATGATTTTCATCTTTTATGTGAGCACAGGCAGCAGGATCAGCCACAGTACAGTACTCTATCTTGTGGCAGGTCTAGAAATGATATTCCTAGTATACTGTTGAAGGTGACAATCTTCTAGCATGTTTTTAGCAGGCAGCAAGCTCAGACTTGGACAGATGAAGCTATGCGGAAGTGATGAAATCTGTAGTTACTCAAATGGCCATGATGTGAGGCTGGCTCCAAAAGCGAGTCAGTCTCTGTTCACCCCCATGTTAAAATGACTGTCTTTACAACAGGATTAAACATGTTTACAGCCTGGTTTGGTGAGTTATATAACTCACTAAACGAGTGAGTTATATAACTCACTTGTTTAGTGAGTTATATTATATATTATATTAGAGTCAAATACCGGTAGAAGAAATAAAATACTATGTTTTGGGCATGATTGACAGGTTGCCTGTTCAGTGAACTGCTTTACTACATAAGGAAGGAACACTGGTGTACAGGACTTTACGATGCATGCGTTTACACTGCCTGCATGGCAGCCCTGCGAGTAACACCATCCTCTACCAGGTTGTCAAAATTACGCAATGCAGAGTTTTTATATGCATTCAAGACCACAAATTACTTATTTACAAGAAATCACAGAATTGCCTCGCCACAGCTTAACTAGAAGAGCATAAAGAGACGACTAACCAAACAGTAGGAAGTGTAGACAGTGACGTTTCACCTTCCGCAACTATATAGCTAAAATCAATATCTTGTTTACATGTTTAAATGTTTACAAACACATCAACACATTATTGTTGTTGTTGTTGTTTCTTTGTGTGGGCGTTCCCTGTCTTACCGTCTGTTTTGATCATGTCAGAGCTGATTGGCAGGAAGAGAGACATCTGGCAGAGGAGGAGAGGAACACTGTCAAGATGAATCCTTCAGGAGAGGTGAGAAAACATATCACTGATGTTGCAACACACACACACACACACACACACACACACACACACACACACAAACACACACACACACACACACACACACACACACACACATATACACACACACACACACACACACACACACACACAGACACACACACACACAGACACACACACACACACACACACACACACACACACACACACACACACACACACACACACACACACAGTCTCTCTGTCCTGATTCTTTCCTTGTATCTTTCTCTATGGAAACAGACAGGCACTAGTGGACCCAGACGTCATCGTTGTGATCAGTGTGACAAAACATTCACAAAACTTCATCTGTTGAAGCGTCATCAGAAAGTTCACTCAGGAGAGAAGCCCTACTCCTGTCAGGAGTGTGGACACTCTTTCAGTCAGTCACATGACTTAAGAAGACACCAACGCATACACACTGGAGAGAAACCCTACAGCTGTGACCAATGTGGGAGCAGGTTCAGGCAGTTAGGTCACCTAACAATACACCAACGTATTCACACTGGAGCTAAACCCTACAGCTGTGACCAATGTGGGAGCAGCTTCAGTCACTTAGCTACCCTAACAACACACCAACGCATCCACACTGGAGCTAAACCCTACAGCTGTGACCAATGTGGGAGCAGCTTCAGTCACTTAGCTAACCTAACAATACACCAACGTATTCACACTGGAACTAAACCCTACAGCTGTGACCAATGTGGGAGCAGCTTCAGTCAGTTAGCTAACCTAACAAGACACCAACGTATTCACACTGGAACTAAACCCTACAGCTGTGACCAATGTGGGAGCAGCTTCAGTCAGTTAGCTAACCTAACAAGACACCAACGCATACACACTGGAGCTAAACCCTGCAGCTGTGACCAATGTGGGAGCAGCTTCAGTCAGTTAGGTCACCTAAAAACACACCAACGCATACACACTGGAGCTAAACCCTACAGCTGTGACCAATGTGGGAGCAGCTTCAGTCAGTTAGGTGCCCTAACAAGACACCAACACATACACACTGGAGCTAAACCCTACAGTTGTGACCAATGTGGGAGCAGCTTCAGTCAGTTAGGTAGCCTAAAACACACCAACGCATACACACTGGAGCTAAACCCTACAGCTGTGACCAATGTGGGAGCAGCTTCAGTCAGTTAGGTGCCCTAACAACACACCAACGCATACACACTGGAGCTAAACCCTACAGCTGTGACCAATGTGGGAGCAGCTTCAGTCAGTTAGGTCACCTAAAAACACACCAACACATACACACTGGAGCTAAACCCTACAGCTGTGACCAATGTGGAGCAGCTTCAGTCAGTTAGGTACCCTAACAACACACCAACACATCCACAATGGAACAGGCTACTGGTGTGTTGAGCACCACCTGCTGAAGAGCACCTCCACTGTCTGCCACTCAGACAGCGTTCAGACAGACACACAACAGACAGACTGTACAATCAGTTTTCAGATTTGTTCTGTATGTCTGTTTTTTTCCTTGTATGTTTTGAAGTTCCTGTTCTTTAAATTTTGAAGATGTATAGATGTAGATAAAATCCTGCAGTCGCAATAGAAAATAGTAATAGGATACAGATACAGCAAAGAAAAATTTAATATAGAGGTACTGCCTTTTACTTGTTGATGTTATTGTTAAAAAACTTTTTTTTTTTTGTAAATTCGATTAAAGTAAGTTAAGAAAACCAGTGAGTGAAGAAAAGAAAACCAATAATAATTAAAAGAACTGAACATTTTGTGGTTGAATTTCAAATAAAGGTTTTAACATAACCACTATAGACTAATGCTTCTGTTAATTAACAGCATACTCCACATAATATCATATACAGTACTGTAGCATCATACAGGTAATTAAAATAGGCTACTGTATAACTGACCAATCAGTGGCTGCCCCCCTCGGTCTTGGTCTTGACTCAGTCCCCCTCCCCCCCCTGTCACGGTCTCTCTTGGTCCTGACTCGGTCTCGGTTTAGGGGGTCAACAAAACCTATTGCTTTCAAAATGAGTAGCAGATGCTGATAAAGACTCAGTCTGTTATAATCTGGGGCCTGGGGGATCCATTGATGGTATTTGAGCTTATCCACCTCATGCTGGCATCATACTCCCTCCCACACACACTTTACCAGTGTTGTGTGAGTGTAGGTGGCTGTGCAGCCAAAGTGAACGTCACTTCCTGCTTCAGCACTGTACCAGAGATTTTCATCCACCATTTATTTTCCCATAGACATTTCGTAAAATGCTCCTAAAATAGTTTTACTTGGTCAAACCAAACGGTTCAGCTATATTTAGAATCGGGGGAGACCATATAACATTTCACTCGGACCAAAACTAAAAGAAAACATTGAAAAAAAAAAAATTTTAATCCGCAATTTACGTTTTGGTCCGAGTGAAATGTTATGCGGTCTCTCCTGTTTCTCTGAACCATTTGGTTTGGACAAGTAAAACTATTTTTATACGCATTTTAGAAAATGTCTATGGGAAAATAAATGGCGGATGAAAATCTCTGGTACAGTGCTGAAGCAGGAAGTGACGTTCCACTTTGGCTCTCTACAGACATGGAATTCAGCCGCAAACATGAGGAATGCCGCAGATGGCGTTGCCTCTCCATGACAAGATGCAGTTCAGACATTGCCCACAAGACTTATGTGTCAAGTGTGTCAGCCAGGTATTTTTATGTGACATTATGACAGATGACAGTTTGGTCAAACGGCTAACCATCTCATCTCTATGACATCATAATTGTCACTTGACATCACAAGTTATTTCTGCTGTAGTGAACATGGCAGGAAGACAGAATGGGTAAAGTACTTCTCCACATGCTTGTTATGAATCATCTAATTCAAGGTTTGCTATCTGGAATGGTAACAGTATTCAATGCTGCATCACCTATATCAACAAGGATCGAGGAGCCTTGCTCATACATATTCACAATGTAAACAATTCTGCTTCACAATATAGTCCTTCATTATTGACCATTTGGGATGAATGAACACACTTGGGAAACATGATGTTGAAGCAAACTCAGGCCAGCATGGGGTCAAAGGTCATACAACAAAACATGACACTTTTGATCAGCCTACATATACTCTGATTACATATACTCTGATTACTCTGTGATTAGGACTTTCTTACTTTCGCAGTTTCCACTACAGTATAAAGCTTTTGGTCCAAGCCCTCAGCCTTCACTACGCCATCTAGACAGAGCTGGATGACTTTGAACAACTTAGGTTGCCAAGCATATATCGCCCTCTGCAGGCATCAAGCATATATTACCCTCTGCAGGCATATATCGCCCTCTGCAGGCATTTAAGGGGCAAGACTTGTTCATGACTCAGCCTTGTTTTTTAATCCACCAGCATTTGTGTGCACAGAAAAGGACTATTTCAGTTATCAAAGCAAGCTAAAAAAATGTTTTCCCGGTAGCCATCTACCGCCTTTCTCTACTAAATTCTCTTGAAATTGTATTAGACAAATTTGATGTAATATATACCAGAGCCATGTAGATAGAAGAGTCCCGACATCTCCATTCACTCCAATAGACCTTTTTTTTTTACTTTCAAGAGTTCCAGGAAGTAAGGTCCTGGATTAAGCAGCACTGTCGAGTTGCAGCAAAATAGACAGTTTGTGTTGTACTCTGAAAGGGGTTTTCCCCCCTTGAATCAAATTGTACATTATCAGCTTTGTTTTAGCATGCAAGAAAGTAGCGCGAGACCCCTTCCTGGCTGTTCATTGGCTAATGAGTCTCGCATTTTGGTCCTCCGCTGACGCCACTCTCTCTCTAGAGGACACTAATATCTACCAATAATTTATATTTATTTATTCCATTGACATGCACAAAAAGAAATGGTTGACATAATGTTCAAAAGCTTAGGGAGGACACATTGTCCCTGTGTGAAAAGATTATTTTAAGGGTTGGAAGATTTGAAGAATGAAGTGTGGTTTTCAGGACGTTCTTCTCTTCACCCACATGTGCACATCATGTATATCAATATAACTCCAAATCCCTGTGATGAACAACCAGCCTCAAAACAGTGAGATGCACAAATTCACCCAAATCCTAGATGTCCCATGTGAAAATGTGAGATCATTATGTCCACGTCATTCATTGATTTCCGATGTGTGGCCGTGTCTTGGTAGCATATGGAGAGCACATCATGTAGGAAAGTTGTGTCAAGTGTAAAGATGGACTGTTGCAGTGTGAGTCCCAGGTCTTAGACTGGTCTGTGAAAGGTTAAAGGTCAGCTAAAGAACTGAGAACCATTGCTGATGACAGGCATAATCCCATGGACGAACAATACGGGACCATGGTCAATAATGGATACAGTTAAGGTCAATAATGGATACAGTTTTGATAGTAAAAGACTAGAGGTCAGTAGTGACAACAGGAGTTAGCCCGTGGACGAGCAGCGTAGGTCCCAGGTCTCGACTCAGCAGGTCCAGGTAGGTCAGGTAACGCCTTGTGTCTGCTGGTGGGCGGGGCAAGTACAGGAACCACACATCGGGGGGCGGAGCTCCGTGCTGGCGAATCAGATTGTTGACAGCACAGATATATTGATCCGTCAGCTGCGCAGCATTGTTGGGGAACCTCTGTATACTCTGGTCCTGCTGCTTCTCAGCCTCCTCTTCATCCCAGTCCCTCTCCTCATCCTCTCCAGGTTGTAGAGCTGCAACGATTCATCGGTTAGTCCAGTGGTTCCCAACCTTTGTTTGTCTTATGTACCAGGCCAAAGGTATCTGAGGTCTATAATGCCAAAGGCAGCGATGGTGCTTTTCTACACCTCCACCGTCGAGTCCACCCTCACCTCCTCCATCTCCAGACTGCAGCGCATCATCCACCGTGCTGAAAAGGTGGTCGGATGCAGCCTGCCATCCCTTCAGGACCTGTCCTACACACTGCCAGGACGCTGAAGCGGTGTCAGAAAGTCATGGCCGACCCCTCCCACCCAGGTCATAAACTCTTTAAGGCTCTCCCCCTTGGCATGAGACTGAGGTCTGGTGGTACTAAAACCTCTCATCACATGGACAGCTTCTACCCAACTGCCATCTGTCTCTTCAACGACACCTGAAAGCTCCACAAAGGACTTTATCACTCCCCCCCAACCTGCCCACCCTGCCACCAGTACAGTATGTCATATATGATGAGACCATGATGCCAAACTCATACTAGAAGTTTCATATTGCGTCTCTGATAATAAAATGTGCACATCCTGTAAGATATGACTAGTATCGTCTATACTGCTGCAAACATGAAAGAAGGAGGATGAGAGAGAGAGAGAGAGAGAGAGAGAGAGAGAGAGAGAGAGAGAGAGAGAGAGAGACGCTTGTGTTGAAACGGTTGAAACCAGGAAGAAGTTCAACCACACGCTTGTGTTGAAACCAGGAAGAAGTTCAACTCTGGAGCGAATTAATAATCTCAGTAAGTAGTAGTTCACACAACTTTAACACGACATGCATATGTCATCAAACTCTTGAGCCAATTCTGCTCTCACTCAGAATGTAAAAATAGAAGCGATGTGGTGTATAGTTTTTGAGATATTAACGTTTGTTTAGCACAACTCATACTGCTGCGGGGTTCCGCATTTTGTAATGTTTTTGTATACAGTACTTGTTTCTTCATCCATGTTGAAAATGTGTTCTCATCAGTGTTGGAGGTAACTCATTACAGAAGTAACATATTACATGTAATATATTACTTTTAGCAGTAACTCAGTAATATAACTTATTACTTATAGGATTTCAGTAATATTATACCAGTTACTTTGTCAAGTAACTCAAGTTACAAATTGTACCACTATAGATGACAATAACAAAGGAAAATAATAACATTTAGAATGTTGGATTGTTTACACTGACTTCAAGGCAGTTGAAATGATTTTTCGGGATGGTTCCTGGCCCGCAATGTCATTCTGCTGCTGCTGTTGTTTTGGTAAAAGTAATACAAAAGTAGTGTAATAAGTAACGAGTTACTCTACACAGACAGTACTATTGTAAAGTAACTTATTACTTTCAAATGAAAGTAACTAGTAATATGTAGTATATTACATTTTGAACGTAACTTGCCCAACACTGTATAAAATACATGTACCTAAATACTTATTCAATTAGGCTATGAATGTAGTGTAATAATAATAATAATAATGAATGATTGTACTGACATCAAACAATACACTCACATAATTAACACAACATAAAATAAAGACAAATGTATCCTAAGGGAGACAATAGGCTAATCTAATCTAAATGAATTTGTATTGTAGAGTTGGATCTCAGAGGTGCCGTGGAGACAGAACTCCAGCAGCAGAAGCAACGTTACTGTAAGTGTTGTGGTTTGTGCTTTATGATTTTCATCTTTTATGTGAGCACAGGCAGCAGGATCAGCCACAGTACAGTACTCTATCTTGTGGCAGGTCTGGAAATGATATTTCTAGTATACTGTTGAAGGTGACAATCTTCTAGCATGTTTTTAGCAGGCAGCAAGCTCAGACTTGGACAGATGAAGCTATGCGGAAGTGATGAAATCTGTAGTTACTCAAATGGCCATGATGTGAGGCTGGCTCCAAAAGCGAGTCAGTCCCTGTTCACCCCCATGTTAACTCATTGAATGCCATGGACGGACATGTTCGTCATTTCAAATAGTAACGTAGAGTGCCAAGGACGGACATGTTTGTCAATTGCGTTTTTTGACGGTGGGGCGTCGATCAAAGCCTTCTGCCTCTCCTGTACAAATATTATAGCTATTGGAGGTCTATAACCTATTTTACAGAACCCTTAGGTGGCGACAGTGCTCTCCACATAACAGAAAGGCAAGGAAAAAACAAAGAAGAAGTCGTTATGGAAACGGAATCGCATCGCATCCGTATGCATCGATATGCTGAAGCACGTTACTGCAGCTGTGCCTGCAGCAGCCAATCTGCTCCCACAATTGAGCCGCTCCGTGTCGGTTGCGACAGCACATCCGCACATCCACACCGTGGAGTTGTTATTATTCTCAACTGGAAGCATCGTTGCCGGTGACAAACACACGCGGAACGCTGTAAAAAAGCTGGATGTCGCGCACAGCAAACTCAGCAGAGAGCCACCACAGACAGGAGGAGGAGTGTGCAGTTGAGGCGAGGCGAGGCGAGGCGGGGCGGGGCGGGGCGGGGCGGGGGGGGGGGGCACGCAGAGCAGCACGCAACACCCAGACAGACCCAGGCAGCAGGACAGGATTGACAAACGCAAGCCAGAATATCCGATGCCCACCAGCAGCAAGCTTCAGAGTCAGTGATGTGCTTGAAATGTTTAATTTCACAAAAGGCCAATTATCTCAGCTTCTAGAAAAAAATTGCTGTTTTTGGATGAATCAAGCTATTTTCTCCGGCTCATAACTAAAGAACGGAAAATGGGATCAATATACTTTTTTTGCAGATGATAGAATAGAGTCTCATCGTTCTTTGTGCGTGTTCAGTGTTTACATAGTAATATCACACAATATTCTGTGGGCCTCGAGAAATCACTGAAAACGCTCTGAAACTCTGGCACTGGGAGCGTCCGTTCTCCAAAAGTGGCTGGCACTCAATGAGTTAAAATGCCTGTCTTTACAACAGGATTAAACATGTTTACAGCCTGGTTCAAAACACAGTTTTGGTGAGTTATATAACTCACTAAACGAGTGAGTTCTATAACTCACTCGTTTAGTGAGTTATATTATATATTATATTAGAGTCAAATACCGGTAGACGAAAGAAAATACTATGTTTTGGGCATGATTGACAGGTTGCCTGTCCAGTGAACTGCTTTACTACATAAGGAAGGAACACTGGTGTACAGGACTTTACGATGCATGCGTTTACACTGCCTGCATGGCAGCCCTGCGAGCAGTGGCGGTTCTAGACATCTGGAGGCTCCAGGTGAAGATCAATGTGTGAGCCCCCCCCCCCCCCTATTTTTGTTTGTTGCTTAAAGCTCGTGAACAAAAACTACTTGGGGGCAGCTCTTTTCAGCCCCAGAACTAGAGGACACATAAATAAGAACTCTTACTGTTCTACCTGAAGAACTTGACCAGAATAGTCACCAGAATAACCAGTCAGTTAGAAGAAGACAATGTGGCAATAGTAATATACTGTAAGTATATAGCCTTTAATTAATATCAAATGCTCACAGATCACACCACACACTCAGATGATCACCACATCACAGCCACAGCCAGTCAGGTCATCATGATGATGTTGGGATGTTGTTGGAACAACCTGGAGAGAGACATTGGAAGAGAGAGAAGAAGAGAAGAAGAGAAGGGGACAAGTAAATAACTTAAGGAGGAGAGAGATGACTTCCACTGAAAAAGATCTCATTGAATAACTAGAAACATTTGCAATGTAAACCCTTTTGTCTCGTCTATAAGATGGAAAGATTAGTGTACAACTGTATACTTAACTTACTGTGTGTGCTGGAGTTTAGCTGTTAACAATCACAGCCAGGCAGCAGTACAGTAGATCACAGGGAGAGCAGGTTACATCCTCACAGCCAGGCAGCAGGTCAGTAGATCACATGGAGAGCAGGTTACAGCTTCACAGCCAGGCAGCAGGTCAGTAGATCACAGGTTACAGCTTCACAGCCAGGCAGCAGGTCAGTAGATCACAGGGAGAGCAGGTTACAGCTTCACAGCCAGGCAGCAGGTCAGTAGATCACAGGGAGAGCAGGTTACAGCTTCACAGCCAGGCAGCAGATCACAGGGAGTAGCGTTGTTGTTAGCTAGCTCACGCTCACCTGGCTGGTACTGCTTCAATTAAGGTTCCAGCTGCTCGCTGCTCCTCGTCCTCCATCAAGTCGGTGGCTTTTTTTGAAGAGGAATTTTGTCAGCTTGGGCAAACTTTCATTAAACTTCGCCTCTTCCAATTTCCTCTTTTTCTTCTGTGCGCCACTCTGAAAACGCTTCTTTGTCATTGTTCTACTGCGGCTAGATGCTGCTCTGATATAAAGCCTCTGATACGTGATACTACTGACAAGTAAACACACTTGAACTGATAACCTGACAATGCAAGTACTGATCACTGTTGTTGTGACTGCAGCAGTCAGGCACACCTGACATTAATCAGTTCATCCAATAGTGTAGGACAGGAAACCAAACTGCCCTATTCATTTCAGGAAGTAGTGGAGTTGTGCAAGTAGTCTATTGGACCCATTGGACAAAAACATTTGCATATCTCCCAACATGCATTGTTCCTTCCAAACTTTTGACCACAAAGTAATTAGTAACCACATTAAATAAGTGGTGAGTGGGAATAATCATTAGCCTATTCTTAGTTAAACATGCAGTTTTGGAACACTCAATAAAGACAAATAAAAAAATCGACTATGACTCGACACCCTAAGTGATACACACATGTTATGGGAGTGGTATATACAGTATACCCCTCACACTAATATACATTTTAGTATAGAATGGTTAGTTCCTTGCTCTGCTCTCCCCTAGAGTGCAACAGGACAAACAACCATGTCCAACCGTACAACAGAGTCAGTGATCAACACATGATTATTATT
The DNA here is from genome assembly GCF_964638095.1 of Poromitra crassiceps. Taxonomy (NCBI): domain Eukaryota; kingdom Metazoa; phylum Chordata; class Actinopteri; order Beryciformes; family Melamphaidae; genus Poromitra; species Poromitra crassiceps. The sequence continues at coordinate 6,583,776 of NC_139639.1, forward strand.
ATTGTTGTTTCTTTGTGTGGGCGTTCCCTGTCTTACCATCTGTTTTGATCATGTCAGAGCTGATTGGCAGGAAGAGAGACATCTGGCAGAGGAGGAGAGGAACACTGTCAAGATGAATCCTTCAGGAGAGGTGAGAAAAAATATCACTGAGGTTGCAACACACACACACACACACACACACACACACACACACACACAGTCTCTCTGTCCTGATTCTTTCTTTGTATCTTTCTCTATGGAAACAGACAGGCACCAGTGGACCCAGACGTCATCATTGTGATCAGTGTGACAAAACATTCACAAAACTTCATCTGTTGAAGCGTCATCAGAAAGTTCACTCAGGAGAGAAGCCCTACTCCTGTCAGGAGTGTGGGCAGTCTTTCAGTCGGTCACAAAACCTAAAATCACACCAACACATCCACACTGGAGAGAAACCCTACAGCTGTGACCAATGTGGGAGCAGGTTCAGGCAGTTAAGTCACCTAACAACACACCAACGTATTCACACTGGCGCTAAACCCTACAGCTGTGACCAATGTGGGAGCAGCTTCAGTCACTTAGCTACCCTAAAAACACACCAACGCATACACACTGGAGCTAAACCCTACAGCTGTGACCAATGTGGGAGCAGCTTCAGGGAGTTAGCTAACCTAACAAGACACCAACGTATTCACACTGGAACTAAACCCTACAGCTGTGACCAATGTGGGAGCAGCTTCAGTCAGTTAGCTAACCTAACAAGACACCAACGTATTCACACTGGAACTAAACCCTACAGCTGTGACCAATGTGGGAGCAGCTTCAGTCAGTTAGGTGACCTAACAAGACACCAACGTATTCACACTGGAACTAAACCCTACAGCTGTGACCAATGTGGGAGCAGCTTCAGGCAGTTAGCTAACCTAACAAGACACCAACATATTCACACTGGAGCTAAACCCTACAGCTGTGACCAATGTGGGAGCAGCTTCAGTCAGTTAGGTGACCTAACAAGACACCAACGTATTCACACTGGAACTAAACCCTACAGCTGTGACCAATGTGGGAGCAGCTTCAGTGAGTTAGGTACCCTAACAAGACACCAACGTATTCACACTGGAGCTAAACCCTACAGCTGTGACCAATGTGGGAGCAGCTTCAGTCGGTTAGGTACCCTAACAAGACACCAACGCATACACACTGGAGCTAAACCCTACAGCTGTGACCAATGTGGGAGCAGCTTCAGGCAGTTAGGTGACCTAACAAGACACCAACGCATCCACACTGGAGCTAAACCCTACAGCTGTGACCAATGTGGGAGCAGCTTCAGTCACTTAGCTACCCTAACAACACACCAACGCATCCACACTGGAGCCAAACCCTACAGCTGTGACCAATGTGGGAGCAGCTTCAGTGAGTTAGGTGACCTAACAAGACACCAACACATTCACACTGGAGCTAAACCCTACAGCTGTGACCAATGTGGGAGCAGCTTCAGGCAGTTAGGTGACCTAACAAGACACCAACACATTCACACTGGAGCTAAACCCTACAGTTGTGACCAATGTGGGAGCAGCTTCAGGCAGTTAGGTAACCTAACATCACACCAACGCATCCACAATGGCACAGGCTACTGGTGTGTTGGCTGTAAGAGAACGTTCACTCGGTCTGATAGTCTGAAGAAACACCGCTGCATCTACCCACCTGCTGAAGAGCACCTCCACTGTCTGCCACTCAGACAGCGTTCAGACACACAACAGACAGACTGTACAATCATTTTTCAGATTTGTTTCTGTATGTGTTTTTTTCCTTGTATGTTCTGAAGTTGCTGTTGTTTACATTTTGAAGATGTATAGATGTAGATAAAATCCTGCAGTCGCAATAGAAAATAGTAATAGGATACAGATACAGCAAAGAAAAATAGAATTTAGAGGTAGGCTACTGCTTTTTACTTGTTAATGTTGTTATTGTTTTTTTTGAGTAAATTCGATTAAAGTAAGTTAAGAAAACCATTGAGTGAAGAAAAGAAAACCAATAATAATTAAAAGAACTGAACATTTTGTGGTTGAATTTCAAATAAAGGTTTTAACATAACCACTATAGACTAATGCTTCTGTCAATCAACAGGATACTCCAGGGGGTCAACAAAACCTATTGCTTTCAAAATGAGTAGCAGATGCTGATAAAGACTCAGTCAGTTATAATCTGGGGCCTGGGTATTTTGAGCTTATCCGCCTCATGCTGGCATCATACTCCCTCCCACACACACTTTGCCAGTGTTGTGTGAGTGTCGGTGGCTGTGCAGCCAAAGTGAACGTCACTTCCTGCTTCAGCACTGTACCAGAGATTTTTATCCGCCATTTACTTTCCCATAGACATTTCGTAAAATGCTTCTAAAATAGTTTTACTTGGTCAAACCAAACGGTTCAGCTATATTTAGAATCGGGGGAGACCATATAACATTTCACTCGGACCAAAACTAAAAGAAAACATCGAAAAAATATGTTTTTGAAATCCGCAATTTAGGTTTTTTTTCCGAGTGAAATGTTATGCGGTCTCTCCTGTTTCTAAATATATCTGAACCATTTGGTTTGAACAAGTAAAACTATTTTTTATAAGCATTTTAAGGAAATGTCTATGGGAAAATAAATGGTGGATGAAAATCTCTGGTACAGTGCTGAAGCAGGAAGTGACATTCCACTTTGGCTCTCTACAGTCATGGAATTCAGCCGCAAACATGAGGAATGCCGCAGATGGCGTTGCCTCTCCATGACAAGATGCAGTTCAGACATTGCCCACAAGACTTATGTGTCAAGGGTGTCAGCCAGGTATTTTTATGTGACATTATGACAGATGACAGTTTGGTCAAACGGCTAACCATCTCATCTCTATGACATCATAATTGTCACTTGACATCACAAGGTATTTCTGCTGTAGTGAACATGGCAGGAAGACAGAATGGGTAAAGTACTTCTCCACATGCTTGTTATGAATCATCTAATTCAAGGTTTGCTATCTGGAATGGTAACAGTATTCAATGCTGCATCACCTATATCAACAAGGATCGAGGAGCCTTGCTCATACATATTCACAATGTCAACAATTCTGCTTCACAATATAGTCCTTCATTATTGACCATTTGGGATAAATGAACACAGTTGGGAAACACGATGTTGCAGCAAACTCAGGCCAGCATGGGGTCAAAGGTCATACAACAAAACATGACACTTTTGATCAGCCTACATATACTCTGATTACATATACTCTGTGATTAGGACTTTCTTACTTTCACAGTTTCCACTATATAAAGCTTTTGGTCCAAGCCCTCAGCCTCCACTACACCATCTAGACAGAGCTGGATGGATGACTTTGAACAACCTCGGTTGCCAAGCATATATCGCCCTCTGCAGGCATCAAGCATATATCGCCCTCTGCAGGCATCAAGCATATATCGCTCTCTGCAGGCATTTAAGAGGCAAGACTTGTTCATGACTCAGCCTTGTTTTTTAATCCACCAGCATGTGTGTGCACAGAAAATGACTATTTCAGTTATCAAAGCAAGCTAATTATTGCTTTTTTCCCCGGGAGCCATCTACCGCCTTTCTCTACTAAATTCTCTTGAAATTGTATTAGACAAATCTGACGTAATATATACCAGAGCCATGTAGATGGAAGAGTCCCGACATCTCCATTCACTCCAATGGACCAGTTTTTTTTACTCTCAAGAGTTCCAGGAAGTAAGGTCCTGGATTAAGCAGCACTGTCGAGTTGCAGCAAAATAGACAGTTTGTGTTGTACTCTGAAAGGGTTTACCCCCCCCCCCCCCCTTGAATCAAATTGTACATTATCAGCTTTGTTTTAGCATGCAAGAAAGTAGCGCGAGACCCCTTCCTGGCTGTTCATTGGCTAATGAGTCTCGCATTTTGGTCCTCCGCTGACGCCACTCTCTCTCTAGAGGACACTAATATATACCAATAACTTATATTTATTTATTCCATTGGCATGCACAAAAAGAAATGGTTGACATAATGTTCAAAAGCTTAGGGAGGACACATTGTCCCTGTGTGAAAAGATTATTTTAAGGGTTGGAAGATTTGAAGAAAATAGTGTGGTTTTCAGGACGTTCTTCTCTTCACCCACATGTGCACATCATGTATATCAATATAACTCCAAATCCCTGTGATGAACAACCAGCCTCAAAACAGTGAGATGCACAAATTCACCCAAATCCTAGATGTCCCATGTGAAAATGTGAGATCATTATGTCCACGTCATTCATTGATTTCCGATGTGTGGCCGTGTCTTGGTAGCATATGGAGAGCACATCATGTAGGAAAGTTGTGTTAGTCAAGTGTAAAGATGGACTGTTGCAGTGCGAGTCCCAGGTCTTAGACTGGTCTGTGAAAGGTTAAAGGTCAGCTAAAGAACTGAGAACCATTGGTCAAGTCAAGTTTATTTGTATAGCACATTTCATACACAGAGGCAATTCAAAGTGCTTCACATAAAATGGATGACAGGAAAATAAAATGGACATTTACATGTAAAAGCATCACAACAAAATTTAAAAAAGAGTATAAAAAGTGCATTAAGCAACAGGCGCAGCAGTTGCAAAAAGAGCTAAAAACTTATAGAGGACTCATTGGCTTTGCATAATAGAATAAATCAATTTATCTATATTGAGTCCCCCGACATCATGACTATAAACATGACTACACACACATAAAACTCAGGTCTGGGTACGGTGTCCTCTTTTCCTCTATACTGCAGTTTGGACACCAAGCATACCCCCACTTGTACTTTGCGTCATCTGTAGCCCGTCGACAAACAGGCCGGTTTTTTTCTCTAATTGGTGATGACAGGCATAATCCCATGGACGAACAATACAGGACCATGGTCAATAACGGATACAGTTAAGGTCAATAATCGATACAGTTTTGATAGTAAACTCAACCCCCCCAACCCGCCCACCCTGCCCCCATCATTTCACTTTAAAGGACTTTATATTTTGCACTTCATAATTTGTGATTGTTTTTCTGTATTAGTTTGTCTTCCACTTGATGTGACCGCTGTGCTGCATACTTGCACTAAAATATAATACAAATTTAAAAATTTAAAAACGCAAATCAAGACTGAACAAACCCCCCCCCCCTTTTTTTCATCTATCATGTTATTTGTCTAGTATCCTAAATGTAGGCTATACCTCTCTTCCACAGAGTGGTCTGATGTGATTCTACTAACTATATCAAAAGAAAGGAGGGTAGAAAATATCGCAAATAGCCCCATTATAGCCTAAGTCTGCCATATATGGTGAGACCATGATGCCAAACTCATACTAGAAGTTATATATTGCCTCTGTGATAATAAAATGTGCACATCCTGTAAGATATGACTTCAGACTAGGGATCGTCCACTAGTATCGTCTATACTGCTGCAAACTTGAAAGAAGGAGGAGGATGAGAGAGAGAGAGAGAGAGAGAGAGAGAGAGAGAGAGAGAGAGAGAGAGAGAGAGAGAGAGAGAGAGAGAGAGAGAGAGAGAGAGAGAGAGACAGAGAGAGAGAGAGAGAACCACCACACGCTTGTGTTGAAACCAGGAAGAAGTTCAACTCTGGAGCAAATGAATAATCTCAGTAAGTAGTAGTTGACACAACTTGAACACGACATGCATAGTCATCAAACTCTTGAGCTAATTCTGCTCTCACTCAGAATGTCAAAATATAAGCGATGTGGTGTATAGTTTTTGAGATATTAACGTTTGTTTGGCACAACTCATACTGCCGCAGCTAGGCTTCCGCATTTTGTAATGTTTTTGTATACAGTACTTGTTTGTTCATCCATGTTGAAAATGTGTTCTCACCAGTGTTGGAGGTAACTCATTACAGAAGTAACATATTACATGTAATATATTACTTTTAGCAGTAACTCAGTAATATAACTTATTACTTATAGGATTTCAGTAATATTATACCAGTTACTTTGTCAGGTAACTCAAGTTCCAAATTTATTTATTTTTTAATCAAAGCACATATTTAAAAAGGTTACAATCATTTCCTAATCAAACTGTGTGTTTTTATGCAAATAACCACTATAGATGACAATAACAAAGGAAAATAATAACATTTAGAATGTTGGATTGTTTACACTGACTTCAAGGCAGTTGAAATGATTTTTTGGGATGGTTCCGGGGCGGCGATGTCATTCTGCTGTTGCTATTGTTTTGGTGAAAGTAATGCAAAAGTAGTGTAATAAGTAACGACTTACTCTACACAGACAGAACTATTGTAAAGTAACTTATTACTTTAAAATGAAAGTAACTAGTAATATGTAGTATATTACATTTTGAAAGTAACTTGCCCCACACTGGTTCTCACCATGTATAAAATACATGTACCTAAATACTTATTCAATTAGGCTATGCATGTAGTGTAATAATAATAATAATGAATGATTGTACTGACATCAAACAATACACTCACATAATTAACACAACATAAAATAAAGACAAATGTATCCTAAGGGAGACAATAGGCTAATCTAATCTAAATGAATTTGTATCTTGTAGAGTTGGATCTCAGAGGTGCCGTGGAGACAGAACTCCAGCAGCAGAAGCAACATTACTGTAAGTGTTGTGGTTTGTGCTTTATGATTTTCATCTTTTATGTGAGCACAGGCAGCAGGATCAGCCACAGTACAGTACTCTATCTTGTGGCAGGTCTAGAAATGATATTTCTAGTATACTGTTGAAGGTGACAATCTTCTAGCATGTTTTTAGCAGGCAGCAAGCTCAGACTTGGACAGATGAAGCTATGCGGAAGTGATGAAATCTGTAGTTACTCAAATGGCCATGATGTGAGGCTGGCTCCAAAAGCGAGTCAGTCCCTGTTTACCCCCATGTTAAAATGCCTGTGTTTACAACAGGATTAAACATGTTTACGGCCTGGTTTGGTGAGTTATATAACTCACTAAACGAGTGAGTTCTATAACTCACTTGTTTAGTGAGTTATATTATATATTATATTAGAGTCAAATACCGGTAGACAAAAGAAAATACTATGTTTTGGGCATGATTGACAGGTTGCCTGTCCAGTGAACTGCTTTACTACATAAGGAAGGAACACTGGTGTACAGGACTTTACGATGCATGCGTTTACACTGCCTGCATGGCAGCCCTGCGAGTAACACCATCCTCTACCCGGTTGTCAAAATTACGCAACGCAGAGTTTTTATATGCATTCAAGACCACAAATTACTTATTTACAAGAAATCACAGAATTGCCTCGCCCACAGCTTAACTAGAAGAGCATAAAGAGACCACTAACCAAAACATTGTTGTAGACAGTGACGTTTCACCTTCCGCAACTAGAGCTAAAATCAATATCTTCAAAATTAATTTGCAAGTGTTTACAAACACATCAACACATTAGTTGTTGTTGTTGTTGTTTCTTTGTGTGGGCGTTCCCTGTCTTACCGTCTGTTTTGATCATGTCAGAGCTGATTGGCAGGAAGAGAGACATCTGGCAGAGGAGGAAAGGAACACTGTCAAGATGAATCCTTCAGGAGAGGTGAGAAAACATATCACTGATGTTGCAACACACACACACACACACACACACACACACACACACACACACACACACACACACACACACACACACACACACACACACAGTCTCTGTCCTGATTCTTTCTTTGTATGTTTCTCTATGGAAACAGACAGGCACCAGTGGACCCAGACGTCATCGTTGTGATCAGTGTGACAAAACATTCACAAAACTTCATCTGTTGAAGCATCATCAGAAAGTTCACTCAGGAGAAAAGCCCTACAGCTGTGACCAATGTGGGAGCAGCTTCAGTCGGTTAGGTCACCTAACAACACACCAACGCATACAAACTGGAGCTAAACCCTACAGCTGTGACCAATGTGGGAGCAGCTTCAGTCACTTAGCTACCCTAACAACACACCAACGCATACACACTGGAGCTAAACCCTACAGCTGTGACCAATGTGGGAGCAGCTTCAGTCAGTTAAGTGCCCTAACAACACACCAACGCATACACACTGGAGCTAAACCCTACAGCTGTGACCAATGTGGGAGCAGCTTCAGTCAGTTAGGTGCCCTAACAACACACCAACGCATACACACTGGAGCTAAACCCTACAGCTGTGACCAATGTGGGAGCAGCTTCAGGCACTTAGGTGCCCTAACAACACACCAAAGCATACACACTGGAGCTAAACCCTACAGCTGTGACCAATGTGGGAGCTGCTTCAGTCAGTTAGGTGCCCTAACAACACACCAACGCATACACACTGGAGCTAAACCCTACAGCTGTGACCAATGTGGGAGCAGCTTCAGTCAGTTAGGTAACCTAACAAGACACCAACGCATACACACTGGAGCTAAACCCTACAGCTGTGACCAATGTGGGAGCAGCTTCAGGAATTTAGGTGCCCTAACAACACACCAACGCATACACACTGGAGCTAAACCCTACAGCTGTGACCAATGTGGGAGCAGCTTCAGGCACTTAGGTGCCCTAACAACACACCAACGCATACACACTGGAGCTAAACCCTACAGCTGTGACCAATGTGGGAGCAGCTTCAGGCACTTAAGTGCCCTAACAACACACCAACGCATTCACACTGGAGCAAAACCCTACAGCTGTGACCAATGTGGGAGCAGCTTCAGTCAGTTAGGTACCCTAACAACACACCAAAGCATACACACTGGAGCTAAACCCTACAGCTGTGACCAATGTGGGAGCAGCTTCAGGCAGTTAGGTAACCTAACAACACACCAACGCATCCACAATGGAACAGGCTACTGGTGTGATGGCTGTAAGAGAACGTTCACTCGGTCTGATAGTCTGAAGAAACACCGCTGCATCTAACCACCTGCTGAAGAGCACCTCCACTGTCTGCCACTCAGACAGCGTTCAGACACACAACAGACAGACTGTACAATCAGTTTTCAGATTTGTTTCTGTATGTCTGTTTTTTTCCTTGTATGTTCTGAAGTTGCTGTTGTTTAAATTTTGAAGATGTATAGATGTAGATAAAATCCTGCAGTCGCAGTAGAAAATAGTAATAGGATACAGATACAGCAAAGAAAAATTGAATATAGAGGTACTGCCTTTTACTTGTTGTTATTGTTTAAAAAAAGAAAATGTTTTTAGTAAATTCGATTAAAGTAAGTTAAGAAAACCAGTGAGTGAAGAAAATAAAACCAATAATAATTAAAAGAACTGAACATTTTGTGGTTGAATTTCAAATAAAGGTTTTAACATAACCACTATAGAGTAATGCTTCTGTTAATTAACAGCATACTCCACATAATATCATATACAGTACTGTATCATCATACAGGTAATTACATAGGCTACTGTAACTGACCAATCAGTGGCTGCACCCCTCGGTCTTGGTCTTGACTCAGTCCCCCCCCCCCCGGTCTCGGTCTCTCTTGGTCCTGACTCTTTCTCGGTTTAGGGGTTCAACAAAACCTATTACTTTCAAAATGAGTAGCAGATGCTGATAAAGACTCAGTCAGTTATAATCTGGGGCCTGGGGGATCCCTTGATGGTATTTTGAGCTTATCCACCTCATGCTGGCATCATACTCCCTCCCACACACACTTTACCAGTGTTGTGTGAGTGTCGGTGGCTGTGCTATAAAGAGCCAAAGTGAACGTCACTTCCTGCTTCAGCACTGTACCAGAGATTTTCATCCACCATTTATTTTCCCATAGACATTTCGTAAAATGCTCCTAAAATAGTTTTACTTGGTCAAACCAAACGGTTCACCTATATTTAGAATCGGGGGAGACCATATAACATTTCACTCGGACCAAAACTAAAAGAAAACATCGAAAAAAATAAAAAAATAAATCCGCAATTTACGTTTTGGTCCGAGTGAAATGTTATGCGGTCTCTCCTGTTTCTCTGAACCATTTGGTTTGTACAAGTAAAACTATTTTTATACGCATTTTAGGAAATGTCTATGGGAAAATAAATGGCGGATGAAAATCTCTGGTACAGTGCTGAAGCAGGAAGTGACGTTCCACTTTGGCTCTTTACAGTCATGGAATTCAGCCGCAAACATGAGGAATGCCGCAGATGGCGTTGCCTCTCCATGACAAGATGCAGTTCAGACATTGCCCACAAGACTTATGTGCCAAGTGTGTCAGCCAGGTATTTTTATGTGACATTATGACAGATGACAGTTTGGTCAAACGTCTAACCATCTCATCTCTATGACATCATAATTGTCACTTGACATCACAAGGTATTTCTGCTGTACTGAACATGGCAGGAAGACAGAATGGGTAAAGTACTTATCCACATGCTTGTTATGAATCATCTAATTCAAGGTTTGCTATCTGGAATGGTAACAGTATTCAATGCTGCATCATATCAACAAGGATCGAGGAGCCTTGCTCATACATATTCACAATGTAAACAATTCTGCTTCACAATATAGTCCTTCATTATTGACCATTTGGGAGAAATGAACACAGTTGGGAAACACGATGTTGCAGCAAACTCAGGCCAGCATGGGGTCAAAGGTCATACAACAAAACATGACACTTTTCATCAGCCTACATATACTCTGATTACATATACTCTGATTACATATACTCTGTGATTAGGACTTTCTTACTTTCGCAGTTTCCACTACAGTATAAAGCTTTTGGTCCAAGCCCTCAGCCTCCACTACACCATCTAGACAGAGCTGGATGACTTTGAACAACTTAGGTTGCCAAGCATATATCGCCCTCTGCAGGCATCAAGCATATATCGCCCTCTGCAGGCATTTAAGAAGCATATATCGCCCTCTGCAGGCATCAAGCATATATCGCCCTCTGCAGGCATATATCGCCCTCTGCAGGCATCAAGCATATATTGCCCTCTGCAGGCATTTAAGAAGCATATATCGCCCTCTGCAGGCATTTAAGAAGCATATATCGCCCTCTGCAGGCATTTAAGAAGCATATATCGCCCTCTGCAGACATCAAGCATATATCGCCCTCTGCAGGCATATATCACCCTCTGCAGGCATTTAAGAAGCATATATCGCCCTCTGTAGGCATCAAGCATATATCGCCCTCTGCAGGCATATATCGCCCTCTGCAGGCATCAAGCATATATTGCCCTCTGCAGGCATTTAAGAAGCATATATCGCCCTCTGCAGGCATTTAAGAAGCATATATCGCCCTCTGCAGGCATTTAAGAAGCATATATCGCCCTCTGCAGACATCAAGCATATATCGCCCTCTGCAGGCATATATCACCCTCTGCAGGCATTTAAGAGGCATATATCGCCCTCTGCAGGCATATATCGCCCTCTGCAGGCATCAAGCATATATCGCCCTCTGCAGGCATCAAGCATATATCGCCCTCTGCAGGCATATATATCGCCCTCTGCAGGCATTTAAGAGGCATATATCGCCCTCTGCAGGCATATATCGCCCTCTGCAGGCATCAAGCATATATCGCCCTCTGCAGACATCAAGCATATATCGCCCTCTGCAGGCATATATCACCCTCTGCAGGCATTTAAGAGGCATATATCGCCCCCTGCAGGCATATATCGCCCTCTGCAGGCATATATCGCCCTCTGCAGGCATATATCACCTGTGAGTGCCATTTAACCACGTATTATGCATGCTAATATTTGATTCATAATAGTTAGTTTTTGTTCTAATTAAATGCTATGTTCAAGAGTAATTTACTCTAGTTGTAATGTCATATGCCTATTACAGTTATTATTTGCGACAGTGGGTGGCACTGTGGGGCTGTTTTGTTGCGCATGGGCAGAGGGGGTGAGGAGCCATGTGCTCAGACAAGCCAGAACAGCAGGAAATCTGCAGCAGATAACATCGCAACAAGTTTTTGACCATGTAGACCATGTAGAACGTGTAGACTGATTTAGAGTAACCATACGTGTTTATTTACTTTTTGTAGAATATATTTTTGTGGTAATGGACCATACTTGCAACTGAAAATAAATGTTCATGTTCAACGTTTCTCTGCCTGGACTTGTAATTACACTTGGGTTTTTGCAAGAAAAGTGGATTTTAAGAACACGAGTCAAAACAAGATTCTCTGCAGATTAGGTGGCCTAGGAATGTGGAAACAAGAAAACGGCCACCATATCACCCTCTGCAGGTATTTAAGAGGCAAGACTTGTTCATGACTCAGCCTTGTTTTTTAATCCACCAGCATGTGTGTGCACAGAAAAGGACTATTTCAGTTATCAAAGCAAGCTAATTATTGCTTTTTCCCCGGTAGCCATCTACCGCCTTTCTCTACTAAATTCTCTTGAAATTGTATTAGACAAATCTGATGTAATATATATAATATACCAGAGCCATGTAGATAGAAGAGTCCCAACATCTCCATTCACTCCAATGGACCAGTTTTTTACTCTCAAGAGTTCCAGGAAGTAAGGTCCTGGATAAGGCAGCACTGTCGAGTTGCAGCAAAATAGACAGTTTGTGTTGTACTCTGAAAGGGGTTTTCCCCCCTTGAATCAAATTGTACATTATCAGCTTTGTTTTAGCATGCAAGAAAGTAGCGCGAGACCCCTTCCTGGCTGTTCATTGGCTAATGAGTCTCGCATTTTGGTCCTCCGCTGACGCCAATCTCTCTCTAAGGACACTAATATATACCAATAATTTATATTTATTTATTCCATTGACATGCACAAAAAGAAATGGTTGACATAATGTTCAAAAGCTTAGGGACACATGGTCCCTGTGTGAAAAGATTATTTTAAGGTTTGGAAGATTTGAAGAAAGAAGTGTGGTTTTCAGGACTTTCTTCTCTTCACCCACATGTGCACATCATGTATATCGATATAACTCCAAATCCCTGTGATGAACAACCAGCCTCAAAACAGTGAGATGCACAAATTCACCCAAATCCTAGATGTCCCATGTGAAAATGTGAGATCATTATGTCCACGTCATTCATTGATTTCCGATGTGTGGCCGTGTCTTGGTAGCATATGGAGAGCACATCATGTAGGAAAGTTGTGTTAGTCAAGTGTAAAGATGGACTGTTGCAGTGCGTGTCCCAGGTCTTAGACTGGTCTGTGAAAGGTTAAAGGTCAGCTAAAGAACTGAGAACCATTGGTGATGACAGGCATAATCCCATGGACGAACAATACGGGACCATGGTCAATAATGGATACAGTTAAGGTCAATAATGGATACAGTTTTGATAGTAAAAGACTAGAGGTCAGTAGTGACCACAGGAGTTAGCCCGTGGATGAGCAGCGTAGGTCCCAGGTCTCGACTCAGCAGGTCCAGCTGGTGCAGGTAGGCCAGGTAACGCCTTGTGTCTGCTGGTGGGCGGGGCAATACAGGAACCACACATCGGGGGGCGGAGCTCCGTGCTGGCGAATCAGATTGTTGACAGCACAGATATATTGATCCGTCAGCTGCGCAGCATTGTTGGTGAACCTCTGTATACTCTGGTCCTGCTGCTTCTCAGCCTCCTCTTCATCCCAGTCCCTCTCCTCATCCTCTCCAGCTTGTAGAGCTGCAACGATTCATCGGTTAGTCCAGTGGTTCACAACCTTTGTTTGTCTTATGTACCAGGTCAAAGGTCTCTGAGGTCTATAGTGCTTTTCTACACCTCCACCGTCGAGTCCACCCTCACCTCCTCCATCTCCAGACTGCAGCGCATCATCCACCGTGCTGAAAAGGTGGTCGGATGCAGCCTGCCATCGCTTCAGGACCTGTCCTACACACTGCTAGGATGCTGAAGCGGTGTCAGAAAGTCATGGCCGACCCCTCCCACCCAGGTCATAAACTCTTTAAGGCTCTCCCCCTTGGCATGAGACTGAGGTCTGGTGGTACTAAAACCTCTCATCACATGGACAGCTTCTACCCAACTGCCATCTGTCTCTTCAACGACACCTGAAAGCTCCACAAAGGACTTTATCACTCCCTCCCCCCAACCTGCCCACCCTGCCTCCATCATGTCACTTTAAAGGACTTTATATTTTGCACTTCATAATTTGTGATTGTTTTTCTGTATTAGTTTGTCTTCCACTTGATGTGACCGCTGTGCTGCATACTTGCACTAAAATATAATACAAATTAAAAAATTAAAAAAATTAAAAAACCTAAATCAAGACCGAACAACCCCCCCCCCCTTTTTTTTTATCATGTTATTTGTCTAGTAACCTAAATGTAGGCTATACCTCTCTCCCACAGAGTGGTCTGATGTGATTCTACTAACTATATCAAAAGAAAGGAGGGTAGAAAATATTGCAAATAGCCCAAATATAGCCTAAGTACAGTCTGCCATATATGGTGAGACCATGACGCCAAACTCATACTAGAAGTTTCATATTGCCTCTCTGATAATATACTGCTGCAAACTTGAAAGAAGAAGGATGATGAGAGAGAGAGAGAGAGAGAGAGAGAGAGAGAGAGAGAGACAGTGAGAGAGAGAGAGAGAGAGAGAGAGAGAGAGAGAGAGAGAGAGAGAGAGAGAGAGAGAGAGAGAGAGGGGACATTGTGTTGAAACCAGGAAGAAGTTCAACCACACGCTTGTTTTGAAACCAGGAAGAAGTTCAACTCTGGAGCGAATGAATAATCTCAGTAAGTAGTAGTTGACACAACTTTAACACGACATGCATAGTCATCAAACTCTTGAGCTAATTCTGCTCTCACTCAGAATGTAAAAATAGAAGCGATGTGGTGTATAGTTTTTGAGATATTAACGTTTGTTTGGCACAACTCATACTGCCGCGGGGTTCCGCATTTTGTAATGTTTTTGTATACAGTACTTGTTTGTTCATCCATGTTGAAAATGTGTTCTCATCAGTGTTGGAGGTAACTCATTACAGAAGTAACATATTACATGTAATATATTACTTTTAGCAGTAACTCAGTAATATCACTTATTACTTATAGGATTTCAGTAATATTATACCAGTTACTTTGTCAAGTAACTCAAGTTACAAATTGTACCACTATAGATGACAATAACAAAGGAAAATAATAACATTTAGAATGTTGGATTGTTTACACTGACTTCAAGGCGGTTGAAATGATTTTTCGGGATGGTTCCTGGCCAGCAATGTCATTCTGCTGCTGCTGTTGTTTTGGTAAAAGTAATGCAAAAGTAGTGTAATAAGTAACGAGTTACTCTACACAGACAGTACTATTGTAAAGTAACTTATTACTTTCAAATGAAAGTAACTAGTAATATGTAGTATATTACATTTTGAACATAACTTGCCCAACACTGGTTCTCACCATGTATAAAATACATGTACCTAAATACTTATTAAATTAGGCTATGAATGTAGTGTAATAATAATAATAATAATAATAATGAATGATTGTACTGACATCAAACAATACACTCACATAATTAACACAACATAAAATAAAGACAAATGTATCCTAAGGGAGACAATAGGCTAATCTAATCTAAATGAATCTGTATCTTGTAGAGTTGGATCTCAGAGGTGCCGTGGAGACAGAACTCCAGCAGCAGAAGCAACGTTACTGTAAGTGTTGTGGTTTGTGCTTTATGATTTTCATCTTTTATGTGAGCACAGGCAGCAGGATCAGCCACAGTACAGTACTCTATCTTGTGGCAGGTCTAGAAATGATATTTCTAGTATCCTGTTGAAGGTGACAATCTTCTAGCATGTTTTTAGCAGGCAGCAAGCTCAGACTTGGACAGATGAAGCTATGCGGAAGTGATGAAATCTGTAGGTACTCAAATGGCCATGATGTGAGGCTGGCTCCAAAAGCGAGTCAGTCCCTGTTCACCCCCATGTTCAAATGCCTGTCTTTACAACAGGATTAAACATGTTTACAGCCTGGTTCAAAACACAGTTTTGGTGAGTTATATAACTCACTAAACGAGTGAGTTCTATAACTCACTCGTTTAGTGAGTTATATTATATATTATATTAGAGTCAAATACCGGTAGACGAAAGAAAATACTATGTTTTGGGCATGATTGACAGGTTGCCTGTTCAGTGAACTGCTTTACTACATAAGGAAGGAACACTGGTGTACAGGACTTTACGATGCATGCGTTTACACTGCCTGCATGGCAGCCCTGCGAGCAGTGGCGGTTCTAGACATCTGGAGGCTCCAGGTGAAGATCAATGTGTGAGCCCCCCCCCCCCCCTATTTTTGTTTGTTGCTTAAAGCTCGTGAACAAAAACTACTTGGGGGCAGCTCTTTTCAGCCCCAGAACTAGAGGACACATAAATAAGAACTCTTACTGTTCTACCTGAAGAACTTGACCAGAATAGTCACCAGAATAACCAGTCAGTTAGAAGAAGACAATGTGGCAATAGTAATATACTGTAAGTATATAGCCTTTAATTAATATCAAATGCTCACAGATCACACCACACACTCAGATGATCACCACATCACAGCCACAGGCAGTCAGGTCATCATGATGATGTTGGGATGTTGGAACAACCTGGAGAGAGACATTGGAAGAGAGACATTGGAAGAGAGAGAAGAGAAGGGGACAAGTAAATAACTTAAGGAGGAGAGAGATAACTTCCACTGAAAAAGATCTCATTGAAAAACTAGAAACATTTGCAATGTAAACCCTTTTGTCTCGTCTATAGACGGTTTTAACTTGACAACAAAAACATTCTAAATTGAACCCCCGCTCACTTCCTGTTGCAGTGTTTGCTATGGACATAAAAGAAAAAAAAACATTCAAGTGCAGGACTGACCATTCCGTGAAAACCGTCTATACAGCTGAGCAGCGAAAACAAAAGTAACTTTGTCGAGTGAATATTTCTGCAGTTTGCCGAATGCTGAGAAAAAGGAAGTGCTGTGGGGTTGAGCTCTGGTGAAAACCGTCTATAAGATGGAAAGATTAGTGTACAACTGTATACTTAACTTACTGTGTGTGCTGGAATTTAGCTGTTAACAATCACAGCCAGGCAGCAGGTCAGTAGATCACAGGGAGAGCAGGTTACAGCTTCACAGCCAGGCAGCAGGTCAGTAGATCACAGGGAGTAGCGTTGTTGTTAGCTAGCTCACGCTCACCTGGTACTGCTTCAATTAAGGTTCCAGCTGCTCGCTGCTCCTCGTCCTCCATCAAGTCGGTGGCTTTTTTTGAAGAAGAATTTTGTCAGCTTGGGCAAACTTTCATTAAACTTCGCCTCTTCCAATTTCCTCTTTTTCTTCTGTGCGCCACTCTGAAAACGCTTCTTTGTCATTGTTCTACTGCGGCTAGATGCTGCTCTGATATTAAGCCTCTGATACGTGATACTACTGACAAGTAAACACACTTTAACTGATAACCTGACAATGCAAGTACTGATCACTGTTGTTGTGACTGCAGCAGTCAGGCACACCTGACATTAATCAGTTCATCCAATAGTGTAGGACAGGAAACCAAACTGCCCTATTCATTTCAGGAAGTAGTGGAGTTGTGCAAGTAGTCTATTGGACCCATTGGACAAAAACATTTGCATATCTCCCAACATGCATTGTTCCTTCCAAACTTTTGACCACAAAGTAATTAGTAACCACATTAAATAAGTGGTGAGTGGGAATAATCATTAGCCTATTCTTAGTTAAACATGCAGTTTTGGAACACTCAATAAAGACAAATAAAAAAATCGACTATGACTCGACACCCTAAGTGATACACACATGTTATGGGAGTGGTATATACAGTATACCCCTCACACTAATATCCATTTTAGTATAGAATGGTTAGTTCCTTGCTCTGCTCTCCCCTAGAGTGCAACAGGACAAACAACCATGTCCAACCGTACAACAGTCAGTGATCAACACATGATTATTATTATTGTTGTTTCTTTGTGTGGGCGTTCCCTGTCTTACCATCTGTTTTGATCATGTCAGAGCTGATTGGCAGGAAGAGAGACATCTGGCAGAGGAGGAGAGGAACACTGTCAAGATGAATCCTTCAGGAGAGGTGAGAAAACATATCACTGAGGTTGCAACACACACACACACACACACACACACACACACACACACACACACACAAACACACACACACACAGTCTCTCTGTCCTGATTCTTTCTTTGTATCTTTCTCTATGGAAACAGACAGGCACCAGTGGACCCAGACGTCATCGTTGTGATCAGTGTGACAAAACATTCACAAAACTTCATCTGTTGAAGCGTCATCAGAAAGTTCACTCAGGAGAGAAGCCCTACTCCTGTCAGGAGTGTGGGCAGTCTTTCAGTCGGTCACAAAACCTAAAATCACACCAACACATCCACACTGGAGAGAAACCCTACAGCTGTGACCAATGTGGGAGCAGGTTCAGGCAGTTAAGTCACCTAACAACACACCAACGTATTCACACTGGCGCTAAACCCTACAGCTGTGACCAATGTGGGAGCAGCTTCAGTCACTTAGCTACCCTAAAAACACACCAACGCATACACACTGGAGCTAAACCCTACAGCTGTGACCAATGTGGGAGCAGCTTCAGGGAGTTAGCTAACCTAACAAGACACCAACGTATTCACACTGGAACTAAACCCTACAGCTGTGACCAATGTGGGAGCAGCTTCAGTCAGTTAGCTAACCTAACAAGACACCAACGTATTCACACTGGAACTAAACCCTACAGCTGTGACCAATGTGGGAGCAGCTTCAGTCAGTTAGGTGACCTAACAAGACACCAACGTATTCACACTGGAACTAAACCCTACAGCTGTGACCAATGTGGGAGCAGCTTCAGGCAGTTAGCTAACCTAACAAGACACCAACGTATTCACACTGGAGCTAAACCCTACAGCTGTGACCAATGTGGGAGCAGCTTCAGTCAGTTAGGTGACCTAACAAGACACCAACGTATTCACACTGGAACTAAACCCTACAGCTGTGACCAATGTGGGAGCAGCTTCAGTGAGTTAGGTACCCTAACAAGACACCAACGTATTCACACTGGAGCTAAACCCTACAGCTGTGACCAATGTGGGAGCAGCTTCAGTCGGTTAGGTACCCTAACAAGACACCAACGCATACACACTGGAGCTAAACCCTACAGCTGTGACCAATGTGGGAGCAGCTTCAGGCAGTTAGGTGACCTAACAAGACACCAACGCATCCACACTGGAGCTAAACCCTACAGCTGTGACCAATGTGGGAGCAGCTTCAGTCACTTAGCTACCCTAACAACACACCAACGCATCCACACTGGAGCCAAACCCTACAGCTGTGACCAATGTGGGAGCAGCTTCAGTGAGTTAGGTGACCTAACAAGACACCAACACATTCACACTGGAGCTAAACCCTACAGCTGTGACCAATGTGGGAGCAGCTTCAGGCAGTTAGGTGACCTAACAAGACACCAACACATCCACACTGGAGCTAAACCCTACAGTTGTGACCAATGTGGGAGCAGCTTCAGGCAGTTAGGTAACCTAACATCACACCAACGCATCCACAATGGCACAGGCTACTGGTGTGTTGGCTGTAAGAGAACGTTCACTCGGTCGGATAGTCTGAAGAAACACCGCTGCATCTACCCACCTGCTGAAGAGCACCTCCACTGTCTGCCACTCAGACAGCGTTCAGACACACAACAGACAGACTGTACAATCATTTTTCAGATTTGTTTCTGTATGTGTTTTTTTCCTTGTATGTTCTGAAGTTGCTGTTGTTTAAATTTTGAAGATGTATAGATGTAGATAAAATCCTGCAGTCGCAATAGAAAATAGTAATAGGATACAGATACAGCAAAGAAAAATAGAATTTAGAGGTAGGCTACTGCTTTTTACTTGTTAATGTTGTTATTGTTTTTTTTGAGTAAATTCGATTAAAGTAAGTTAAGAAAACCATTGAGTGAAGAAAATAAAACCAATAATAATGAAAAGAACTGAACATTTTGTGGTTGAATTTCAAATAAAGGTTTTTAACATAACCACTATAGACTAATGCTTCTGTTAATTAACAGCATACTCCACATAATGGCTGAGTTTCCAAACAAAGAAGCTTCTTAAGAGTTAAAGCCCCAATCAGTAAGATTTTTGACATTTTTTACTGTAATATAAATGCTTTTTAGTAACAGGACATGGTAGATTGACTTTTAATAGGGAGACCCTCGTCTTTATTTATCCCACACCGCCCTCCATTGGCCAGCACTGGGACTAAGCAGTTTGTCTGTCACGTCCCGTAGCAAGAAGAAAGAAAAAAGAAAAGCATGTGCGCATGCGCTGTACAGCGTAAGCGCTGTCTGCTGGAAAGCAAGGAAGTAACTCGATTCGGATTTGCTACGAAAATGATGTTTCACGGAACTATGGATTATTATTTCATCACGTGGTGAGTACCCGATGTCACAACATGTACATAGAGCTTCTGGCGCTGTGTTTTGTTGACTTTGAACGGCGATATCATTATCGATACTAATGCACGCAGAGGGCGGAGTGGAAAACTTACTGAATGGGGCTTTAAGAAGCTTGTTAAGGAGTTAAGAAGGCTCCAAAGAAGTGTTTCCCAAACGCCTTCTTAACAGCTTTCTTAACACATCGCTAAAGAAGGCTCTTAAGAAGCATCTTAACTGGAGCTGTCCACCATCTCGATGTGAGAGGTCCTCTGCGGCCCACTAGATGGCACTCTGAGCCCACCAGTGCGCCACGACCCAGTGGTTGAGAAACACTGTTGTAGAATAACCTAATCGTGGTCATGTTAAACAAGAACTTCTTCTATTAAACATTATTTATTTCAGACATGGACTCCAGTTCAAATTGCTTTATATACACAGCATACAACAAAATTGCGAGAAACACTACAGAATTTAAGCGACCTTGGGTTCTGTGAAAGGTGCTATATAAATCCACAACATTCTTATTATAAAAGGAATCCATTCTGATTAGAGGAATATAGCCTACGGTAAAACATTAAAAACACAAGTAACCATACATACAGGGGAGATTTTCAAGTGTTCCCCAATTTTAAACACTAAAGGGTGCATGAAAGAAAGGAAAAAGGGAAAACACAAGAGGAACAGTGAACACAAGTATGTCCTTTTGCCTGACGCGGCTGGATCTGCCAGTGTTTCGTCATTAAGAAGGTGTTAAGAATGCCCCAGACCCTTCTTCCAAAACCTTCTTAACGAAAGATCATCTAGCGGTAAGAAGCTTTTGGGAAACGCAGCCTTCTTAACGGAAGATCATTTTAGGCTAAGAAGCAATCGAGGAAACGCGTTGGCTTCGTTGGCTTCTTACGGGAGCCTTAAGAAGGGTCAAAGAAGCTTCTTAGCGCTAAGAAGCTTTTGGGAAAGGCATGCCTTCCTAACGAAAGATCATCTTAGGCTAAGAAGCAATTGGGAAACACCTTTGCTTCTTAAGGGGACCTTAAGAAGGGTTAAAGAAGCTTCTTAGCGCTAAGAAGCTTTTGGGAAACCCAGCCAATATACAGGTAATTAGGCTACTGACCAATCAGTGGCTGCCCCCCTCGGTCTTGGTCTTGACTCAGTCCCCCTCCCCCCCCTGGTCTCGTCTCTCTTGGTCCTGACTCGGTCTCGGTTTAGGGGGTCAACAAAACCTATTGCTTTCAAAATGAGTAGCAGATGCTGATAAAGACTCAGTCAGTTATAATCTGGGGCCTGGGGGATCCCTTGATGGTATTTTGAGCTTATCCACCTCATGCTGGCATCATACTCCCTCCCCCACGTACTTTGCCAGTGTTGTGTGAGTGTCGGTGGCTGTGCAGCCAAAGTGAACCTCACTTCCTGCTTCAGCACTGTACCAGAGATTTTCATCCGCCATTTATTTTCCCATAGACATTTCGTAAAATGCTTCTAAAATAGTTTTACTTGCTCAAACCAAACGGTTCAGCTATATTTAGAATTGGAGAGACCATATAACATTTTACTCTGACCAAAACTAAAAGAAAACATTGAAAAAATATATTTTTTAACACGTTGACTGCCAACGACGTGTTAACACGTTTTCAGAATCCAGCTGTTGACTGCCAGCGACGTGTAAACACGTCGTTGCCATCGATTTTTTTTTTTTGACGGTGGGTTGTGCATCTAACCCTTTTACATATCTTATATAAGTATTGGACGTGTACAACGTGTACAACCCATTCCACCGACCCACTAAGTGGCGACAAGGAAGTAGGAAGGCAAGCAAAAAGCAGTGTGATCCATTTCCATTCTCATGAAAATGGATTGGCGGAGGCGCTTTCGTTTTCGCGGTGATTGCTGGCGGTGCGGGATTGCAAACTTGCCCGGTGGATTGCGGATGGAGCACACTTTGAGGCACGCAGCGTAAATATGACCAGAGTCGCAGGGGCTTCATCGGAGCTCTCGGCCAGGGCTCCGGGAGGCGGGCGAGTCCAGCCGGGCTTCCTCGGGGAGCGGCCACGCAGACAGGCACAGCCAGGCACAGCCGCACAGCGGCAGCGGGGCAGTGAGACCGGTGACAAGCTTGTGGTGCAGCAGGCGATTTTGCCTTGCAAAATAGCACCAAATTGGAAACAGCCATAAAAGGCTTTTAGAATGGGATTTTCAACCCATTCTTTTTTGTTTCTTTTTCGCTCTAATTTTTCGCAATTTAATTTCTATTCAGAAATTTATTTGAGAGGTCGAGAGTATGAGAAAGTGCATTTGCACAGGTAGGAAAGTGCTTGTGACACGGCGCTGCAGCCAAGAAGAACGCCCACGGAGGGAGGAGTTGAGCAGAGGGGAGTTTCCTGCTGTTATGGAGGAAATTACTGTTCAAAACTATTGTTTAGGTCTTACTGATGCCAAAATGAATGGTTAAAGTGACTGTTCTATCGAATTTCACAAAAAGCCGTTTATCTCTGAATCTTTTTTCTGACGCTGAAACCATGCTGTATTCAATTGCTAATGCTTACATAACTACTAACTCTACAAACTAACTCTTTTAGACAGAGAAAGTACACATTCTATTAGTACTTTTGAGATATTGTATGTTCACAAACTCCAAGCAGAAAAGAATCCTCGGCTCTTGTAAAATGAGCCAGAATCCTCAAAAAACGGCTTGGCAGAAGCTACCTACAGCAAAAAAAAACGGCTGGCAGTCAATGTGTTAAATCAGCAATTTACATTTTGGTCTGAGTGAAATGTTGTGCGGTCTCTCCTGTTTCTAAATATATCTGAACCATTTGGTTTGTACAAGTAAAACTATTTTTATAAGCATTTTAGGAAATGTCTATGGGAAAATAAATGGTGGATGAAAATCTCTGGTACAGTGCTGAAGCAGGAAGTGACGTTCCACTTTGGCGGAATGCCGCAGATGGCGTTGCCGCTCCATGACAAGATGCAGTTCAGACATTGCCCACAAGACTTATGTGCCAAGTGTATCAGCCAGGTATTTTTATGTGACATTATGACAGATGACAGTTTGGTCAAACGGCTAACCATCTCATCTCTATGACATCATAATTGTCACTTGACATCACAAGTTATTTCTGCTGTAGTGAACATGGCAGGAAGACAGAATGGGTAAAGTACTTCTCCACATGCTTGTTATGAATCATCTAATTCAAGGTTTGCTATCTGGAATGGTAACAGTATTCAATGCTGCATCACCTATATCAACAAGGATCGAGGAGCCTTGCTCATACATATTCACAATGTAAACAATTCTGCTTCACAATATAGTCCTTCATTATTGACCATTTGGGTTCAATGAACACACTTGGGAAACACGATGTTGCAGCAAACTCAGGCCAGCATGGGGTCAAAGGTCATACAACAAAACATGACACTTTTGATCAGCCTACATATACTCTGATTACATATACTCTGATTACATATACTCTGTGATTAGGACTTCCTTACTTTCCAATACAGTATAAAGCTTTTGGTCCAAGCCCTCAGCCTCCACTACACCATCTAGACAGAGCTGGATGACTTTGAACAACTTAGGTTGCCAAGCATATATCGCCCTCTGCAGGCATCAAGCATATATCGCCCTCTGCAGGCATTTAAGAGGCAAGACTTGTTCATGACTCAGCCTTGTTTTTTAATCCACCAGCATGTGTGTGCACAGAAAAGGACTATTTCAGTTATCAAAGCAAGCTAATTATTATTATTTTTCCCGGTAGCCATCTATCGCCTTTCTCTACTAAATTCTCTTGAAATTGACTTAGACAAATCTGATGTAATATATACTAATAATTTATATTTATTTATTCCATTGACATGCACAAAAAGAAATGGTTGACATAATGTTCAAAAGCTTAGGGACACATTGTCCCTGTGTGAAAAGATTATTTTAAGGTTTGGGAGATTTGAAGAAAGAAGTGTGGTTTTCAGGACTTTCTTCTCTTCAGCCACATGTGCACATCATGTATATCAATATAACTCAAAATCCCTGTGATGAACAACCAGCCTCAAAACAGTGAGATGCACAAATTCACCCAAATCCTAGATGTCCCATGTGAAAATGTGAGATCATTATGTCCACGTCATTCATTGATTTCCGATGTGTGGCCGTGTCTTGGTAGCATATGGAGAGCACATCATGTAGGAAAGTTGTGTTAGTCAAGTGTAAAGATGGACTGTTGCAGTGCGAGTCCCAGGTCTTAGACTGGTCTGTGAAAGGTTAAAGGTCAGCTAAAGAACTGAGAACCATTGGTGATGACAGGCATAATCCCATGGACGAACAATACGGGACCATGGTCAATAATGGATACAGTTAAGGTCAATAATGGATACAGTTTTGATAGTAAAAGACTAGAGGTCAGTAGTGACCACAGGAGTTAGCCCGTGGACGAGCAGCGTAGGTCCCAGGTCTCGACTCAGCAGGTCCAGCTGGTGCAGGTAGGCCAGGTAACGCCTTGTGTCTGCTGGTGGGCGGGGCAAGTACAGGAACCACACATCGGGGGGCCGAGCTCCGTGCTGGCAAATCAGATTGTTGACAGCACAGATATATTGTTTCGTCAGCTGCGCAGCATTGTTGGTGAACCTCTGTATACTCTGGTCCTGCTGCTTCTCAGCCTCCTCTTCATCCCAGTCCCTCTCCTCATCCTCTCCAGGTTGTAGAGCTGCAACGATTCATCGGTTAGTCCAGTGGTTCCAAACCTTTGCTTGTCTTATGTACCAGGCCAAAGGTCTCTGAGGTCTATAATGCCAAAGGCAGCGTTGGTGCTTTTCTACACCTCCACCGTCGAGTCCACCCTCACCTCCTCCATCTCCAGACTGCAGCGCATCATCCACCGTGCTGAAAAGGTGGTCGGATGCAGCCTGCCATCCCTTCAGGACCTGTCCTACACACTGCCAGGATGCTGAAGCGCTCTCAGAAGGTCATGGCCGACCCCTCCCACACAGGTCATAAACTGTTTAAGGCTCTCCCCCTTGGCATGAGACTGAGGTCTGGTGGTACTAAAACCTCTCATCACATGGACAGCTTCTACCCAACTGCCATCTGTCTCTTCAACGACACCTGAAAGCTCCACAAAGGACTTTATCACTCCCCCCCAACCCGCCCACCCTGCCTCCATCATGTCACTTTAAAGGACTTTATATTTTGCACTTCATAATTTGTGACTGTTTTTCTGTATTAGTTTGTCTTCCACTTGATGTGACCGCTGTGCTGCATACTTGCACTAAAATATAATAAAGATTAAAATCTATCATGTTATTTGTCTAGTATCCTAAATGTAGGCTATACCTCTCTTCCACAGAGTGGTCTGATGTGATTCTACTAACTATATCAAAAGAAAGGAGGGTAGAAAATATCGCAAATAGTACAGTCTGCCATATATGATGAGACCATGATGCCAAACTCACACTAGAAGTTTCATATTGCGTCTCTGATAATAAAATGTGCACATCCTGTAAGATATGACTTCAGATACTTCAGATTCTATACTGCCGCAAACTTGAAAGAAGAAGGAGGATGAGAGAGAGAAAGAGAGAGAGAGAGACAGAGAGAGAGAGAGAGAGAGAGAGAGAGAGAGAGAGAGACAGAGAGAGAGAGAGAGACGCTTGTGTTGAAACCAGGAAGAAGTTCAACCACACGCTTGTGTTGAAACCAGGAAGAAGTTCAACTCTGGAGCGAATAAATAATCTCAGTAAGTAGTAGTTGACACAACTTTAACACGACATACATAGCCATCAAACTCTTGAGCTAATTCTGCTCTCACTTAGAATGTAAAAATAGAAGCGATGTGGTGTATAGTTTTTGAGATATTAACGTTTGTTTGGCACAACTCATACGGCCGTGGGGTTCCGCATTTTGTAATGTTTTTGTATACAGTACTTGTTCCTTCATCCATGTTGAAAATGTGTTCTCACCAGTGTTGGAGGTAACTCATTACAGAAGTAACATATTACATGTAATATATTACTTTTAGCAGTAACTCAGTAATATAACTTATTACTTATAGGATTTCAGTAATATTATACCAGTTACTTTGTCAGGTAACTCAAGTTACAAATTGATTTTTTTTTTTATCAAAGCACATATTTAAAAAAAGATACAATCATTTCCTAATCAAACTGTGTGTTTTTATGCAAATAACCATTATAGATGACAATAACAAAGGAAAAGAATAACATTTAGAATGTTGGATTGTTTACACTGACTTCAAGGCGGTTGAAATTATTCTTTGGGATGGTTCCGGGGCGGCGATGTCATTCTGCTGCTGCTGTTGTTTTGGTGAAAGTAATGCAAAAGTAGTGTAATAAGTAACAAGTTACTCTACACAGACAGTACTATTGTAAAGTAACTTATTACTTTCAAATGAAAGTAACTAGTAATATGTAGTATATTACATTTTGAAAGTACTGGTTCTCATCATGTATAAAATACATGTACCTAAATACTTATTCAATAAGCCTATGAATGTAGTGTAATAATAATAATAATGAATGATTGTACTGACATCAAACAATACACTCACATAATTAACTCAACATAAAATAAAGACAAATGTATCCTAAGGGAGACAATAGGCTAATCTAATCTAAATGAATTTGTAACTTCTTGTAGAGTTGGATCTCAGAGGTGCCGTGGAGACAGAACTCCAGCAGCAGAAGCAACGTTACTGTAAGTGTTGTGGTTTGTGCTTTATGATTTTCATCTTTTATGTGAGCACAGGCAGCAGGATCAGCCACAGTACAGTACTCTATCTTGTGGCAGGTCTAGAAATGATATTTCTAGTATCCTGTTGAAGGTGACAATCTTCTAGCATGTTTTTAGCAGGCAGCAAGCTCAGACTTGGACAGATGAAGCTATGCGGAAGTGATGAAATCTGTAGTTACTCAAATGGCCATGATGTGAGGCTGTCTCCAAAAGCGAGTCAGTCCCTGTTCACCCTCATGTCTTTACAACAGGATTAAACATGTTTACAGCCTGGTTCAAAACACGGTTTTGGTGAGTTATATAACTCACTAAACGAGTGAGTTCTATAACTCACTCGTTTAGTGAGTTATATTATATATTATATTAGAGTCAAATACCGGTAGACGAAAGAAAATACTATGTTTTGGGCATGATTGACAGGTTGCCTGTCCAGTGAACTGCTTTACTACATAAGGAAGGAACACTGGTGTACAGGACTTTACGATGCATGCGTTTACACTGCCTGCATGGCAGCCCTGCGAGCAGTGGCGGTTCTAGACATCTGGAGGCTCCAGGTGAAGATCAATGTGTGAGCCCCCACCTCCTATTTTTGTTTGTTGCTTAAAGCTTGTGAACAAAAACTATTTGGGGGCAGCTCTTTTCAGGTAAAGCCCCAGAACTAGAGGGCACATAAATAAGGAACTCTTACTGTTCTACCTGAAGAACTTGACCAGAAAAGTCACCAGAATAACCAGTCAGTTAGAAGAAGACAATGTGGCAATAGTAATATACTGTAAGTATAATATAGCCTTTAATTAATATCAAATGCTCACAGATCACACCACACACTCAGATGATCACCACATCACAGCCACAGGCAGTCAGGTCATCATGATGATGTTGGGATGTTGGAACAACCTGGAGAGAGACATTGGAAGAGAGAAGAAGAGAAGAAGAGAAGGGGACAAGTAAATAACTTAAGGAGGAGAGAGATGACTTCCACTGAAAAAGATCTCATTGAATAACTAGAAACATTTGCAATGTAAACCCTTTTGTCTCGTCTATAAGATGGAAAGATTAGTGTACAACTGTATACTTAACTTACTGTGTGTGCTGGAGTTTAGCTGTTAACAATCACAGCCAGGCAGCAGGTCAGTAGATCACATGGAGAGCAGGTTACAGCTTCACAGCCAGGCAGCAGGTCAGTAGATCACAGGCACAGGGAGAGCAGGTTACAGCCTCACAGCCAGGCAGCAGGTCAGTAGATCACAGGCACAGGGAGAGCAGGTTACAGCCTCACAGGCAGTAGGAGATCTGAGCAGGTTACAGCTTCACAGCCAGGCAGCAGGTCAGTAGATCACAGGCACAGGGAGAGCAGGTTACAGCCTCACAGGCAGTAGGAGATCTGAGCAGGTTACAGCTTCACAGCCAGGCACCTGGTACTGCTTCAATTAAGGTTCCAGCTGCTCGCTGCTCCTCGTCCTCCGTCAAGTCGGCGGCTTTTTTGAACAATTTTGTCAGCTTGGGCAAACTTTCATTAAACTTCGCCTCCTCCAATCTCCTCTTTTTCTTCTGTGCGCCACTCTGAAAACGCTTCTTTGTCATTGTTCTACTGCGGCTAGATGCTGCTCTGATATAAAGCCTCTGATACGTGATACTGACAAGTAAACACACTTGAACTGATAACCTGACAATGCAAGTACTGATCACTGTTGTTGTGACTGCAGCAGTCAGGCACACCTGACATTAATCAGTTCATCCAATAGTGTAGTACAGAAAACCAAACTGCCCTATTCATTTCAGGAAGTAGTGGAGTTGTGCAAGTAGTCCATAGGTGTAGTCCCGGCAGAACGCGTGGGAACGGCGTTCCCATACTTCTCCAAGGGGTGTTTTGTGTGTGTCAGTGTGTGTGTGCATGTCGAGCCAATAAAACGAGTGAAACTTGACAACGTTGTCATTCGTCCTATATTTAAGGTGGGCTGAATTATTCACACAGCATCAACTCGCGGCTTGAAGAAAGAAGGAAACATTCCACCTTAACTATATTTAAGGTGGGCTGACTGATTCACACAGCATCAACTCGTGGCTTGAAGGAAAAGGAAACATTCCACCTTAACTAGCTACAGCGCGGGGGAAACCTCAGTTTAATAAAAGCTATACTGAAACATACTGGCTTTTTCAGCATCAAAATATATTTTTTTCCACCAGTACCTCACTATAACAAGTAAAGATGAAAAAGGCAGCCAAACATCCTTTAATTTTTCGGACCAGCTGCTAAAAAGGTACGTTTACAAGCATGAAGAAACAATGTTAAAAGCGTGTTTCTTTTCAACGCGGTTGAATCAAAAGTTAGCGTTAATCACCCCATTGCAATTTGCATCGCCAGATGCCAGTTGTGCAACTTGTGTGATCGCTGTCGTGTTTCCATTACCATCAGAAATGCGCAAAATCTAAATATCGCAATAGAAAGTGGGTAATGGAAACACGTAAATTTCGAAAAACCTCCCAAATATCGCAAAAAGTTTTTGCGCTCTCATGAGGTGGTTTTTCAGACGTGTCGATATAGCAGTTTATCGCAAAAGTGTAATGGAAACACACTTTTCCGCATTTGCACGTCATGTGACCCATTCTCCTTTGGAAAAGGAGCGGAAAATGAAAGGAAAATGAGGGAGAAAGGGTTCGATAAGCCGTGGCAAAACCTCCGCAGCAACCTAGCAGAAAGACGAGTGTTGTGCAAAAGCGGAGCTGGGGAAAAAAGATCATGTTTAATGACAGAAATCGGTCCATGGTGACAGGCTGCCTGTCTGTGTGCGCGCAGTTGTAGGCTACCTTTTTTCCTCTGCCTCTCTGCACTGCATTCACCGCAGCCAGCAACATGTTCTTTTGAATTGATAATCAGGCTCGTTTATATGCGTTGTAACTTCATGTTGTGATTTGCATTGACCATTGGTTAGATTTGAGCATGCAGGGGACGGGATTTGGGGCAGATCCCCGTGCGTAATCACTGTGGCAGCTGCTGCAACGGGGAATCACTCAAACTCAACTGCAATGGAAACGCCTACAAGTCGCAATTGTACATTGTCGAAGTTGTAGAAATATCGCAATTATTTTGCGAAAAACTGTAATGGAAACACAGCTATTGTTTAGCTGTTTGTGTTGATAACTGAGTCTGCTCTGCTGTGCCCATATACGTATTTTAGTTTCAGAGCTGCAAATGTCACGGGCTTCTGCAGTGTTTATAGAGGACACAAGTTAGTCGTGTGTCAGTGACAGTGGTTTGCAGCACTTGAGGAATCCGTGAGTTTGCTCATTTAATTCGTTGATATAAGCGATTGCCCGCCCGGAACGATTAATTAATGAATAGGCTGCGTGAACGTTAGCGTGTGTGCGTGTGCAGGTGTTCCCCATATAGGTGCGTTCCCCCACTTCTCTAGATAGCACTACACCTCTGAAGTAGTCTATAGACCCTTTTCATGGGGGCCATTTTGTGTCGAAAAGACAGAATAAACACAGGTGCAAGCAAAACACTAATGAGGGTTTCAAAATTCCAATCATGGAAGTTGGAAACCCTCATTAGTGTTTTACTTGCACCTGTGTTTACGATGCCTTTTTGACACAAAATGGCCCCCGTGAGAAGGGTCTATTGGACCCATTGGACAAAAACATTTGCATATCTCCCAACATGCATTGTTCCTTCCAAACTTTTGACCACAAAGTAATTAGTAACCACATTAAATAAGTGGTGAGTGGGAATAATCATTAGCCTATTCTTAGTTAAACATGCAGTTTTGGAACACTCAATAAAGACAAATAAAAAAATCGACTATGACTCGACACCCTAAGTGATACACACATGTTATGAGAGTGGTATATACAGTATACCCCTCACACTAATATCCATTTTAGTATAGAATGGTTACTTCCTTGCTCTGCTCTCCCCTAGAGTGCAACAGGACAAACAACCATGTCCAACCGTACAACAGAGTCAGTGATCAACACATGATTATTATTATTGTTGTTTCTTTGTGTGGGCGTTCCCTGTCTTACCGTCTGTTTTGATCATGTCAGAGCTGATTGGCAGGAAGAGAGACATCTGGCAGAGGAGGAGAGGAACACTGTCAAGATGAATCCTTCAGGAGAGGTGAGAAAACATATCACTGATGTTGCAACACACACACACACACACACACACACACACACACACACACACACACAGTCTCTCTGTCCTGATTCTTTCTTTGTATCTTTCTCTATGGAAACAGACAGGCACCAGTGGACCCAGACGTCATCGTTGTGATCAGTGTGACAAAACATTCACAAAACTTCATCTGTTGAAGCGTCATCAGAAAGTTCACTCAGGAGAGAAGCCCTACTCCTGTCAGGAGTGTGGGCAGTCTTTCAGTCGGTCACAAAACCTAAAATCACACCAACACATCCACACTGGAGAGAAACCCTACAGCTGTGACCAATGTGGGAGCAGGTTCAGGCAGTTAAGTCACCTAACAACACACCAACGTATTCACACTGGTGCTAAACCCTACAGCTGTGACCAATGTGGGAGCAGCTTCAGTCACTTAGCTACCCTAAAAACACACCAACGCATACACACTGGAGCTAAACCCTACAGCTGTGACCAATGTGGGAGCAGCTTCAGGGAGTTAGCTAACCTAACAAGACACCAACGTATTCACACTGGAACTAAACCCTACAGTTGTGACCAATGTGGGAGCAGCTTCAATCAGTTAGCTAACTTAACAAGACACCAACGTATTCACACTGGAACTAAACCCTACAGCTGTGACCAATGTGGGAGCAGCTTCAGTCAGTTAGGTGACCTAACAAGACACCAACGTATTCACACTGGAACTAAATCCTACAGCTGTGACCAATGTGGGAGCAGCTTCAGGCAGTTAGCTAACCTAACAAGACACCAACGTATTCACACTGGAACTAAACCCTACAGCTGTGACCAATGTGGGAGCAGCTTCAGGCAGTTAGGTGACCTAACAAGACACCAACGCATACACACTGGAGCTAAACCCTACAGCTGTGACCAATGTGGGAGCAGCTTCAGGCAGTTAGGTGACCTAACAAGACACCAACACATCCACACTGGAGCTAAACCCTACAGTTGTGACCAATGTGGGAGCAGCTTCAGTCAGTTAGGTGCCCTAACAAGACACCAACACATCCACACTGGAGCTAAACCCTACAGTTGTGACAAATGTGGGAGCAGCTTCAGTCAGTTAGGTGACCTAACAAGACACCAACGCATCCACACTGGAGCTAAACCCTACAGCTGTGACCAATGTGGGAGCAGCTTCAGTCACTTAGCTACCCTAACAACACACCAACGCATTCACACTGGAGCCAAACCCTACAGCTGTGACCAATGTGGGAGCAGCTTCAGTGAGTTAGGTGACCTAACAAGACACCAACACATCCACACTGGAGCTAACCCCTACAGTTGTGACAAATGTGGAAGCAGCTTCAGTCAGTTAGGTGACCTAACAAGACACCAACACATCCACACTGGAGCTAAACCCTACAGCTGTGACCAATGTGGGAGCAGCTTCAGGCAGTTAGGTAACCTAACATCACACCAACGCATCGACAATGGCACAGGCTACTGGTGTGTTGGCTGTAAGAGAACGTTCACTCGGTCTGATAGTCTGAAGAAACACTGCTGCATCTACCCACCTGCTGAAGAGCACCTCCACTGTCTGCCACTCAGACAGCGTTCAGACACACAACAGACAGACTGTACAATCAGTTTTCAGATTTGTTTCTGTATGTATTTTTTTCCTTGTATGTACTGAAGTTGCTGTTGTTTAAATTTTGAAGATGTATAGATGTAGATAAAATCCTGCAGTCGCAATAGAAAATAGTAATAGGATACAGATACAGCAAAGAAAAATAGAATTTAGAGGTACTGCTTTTTACTTGTTAATGTTGTTATTGTTTTTTTGGAGTAAATTCGATTAAAGTAAGTTAAGAAAACCAGTGAGTGAAGAAAATAAAACCAATAATAATGAAAAGAACTGAACATTTTGTGGTTGAATTTCAAATAAAGGTTTTTAACATAACCACTATAGACTAATGCTTCTGTTAATTAACAGCATACTCCATTATTAATTAATACACAGGACAAGATGTTACTATCCCTTGTGCCAAAATCAGAAGAAAAACACATTTAGAAGCCCAATCCAGAATAAAACAAGCTAA
Organism: Poromitra crassiceps; assembly: GCF_964638095.1. Lineage (NCBI taxonomy): Eukaryota > Metazoa > Chordata > Actinopteri > Beryciformes > Melamphaidae > Poromitra > Poromitra crassiceps. The sequence continues at coordinate 6,617,016 of NC_139639.1, forward strand.
CAGGCTAACAAACTAATAGACAAGACACAAATCACCAGTTACCTACCCTAGCCAACAGCAGTATGAAGCATGTCATTGGGGTTTTCAAGTGGGCACCTTCCTTCACCGACGTTTCGTTAAGTTAGGCCCACGACACCTCAAGAAGGCTTAACGGTGTAATCCAGCGTCCTGGAAACACCCCCCTCCATGCTACCACCGCACAACTGCATATTACCTCACTATCTAAGCCTAGCTATCCAGGTCGGTTCGGTATGACATTCCTAACTACACCACCACTGTCAATGATTCAGCCCTGTTGATGCGGACCGTCAATCATGACCAACAACAAACAATCCCTAACTACACCACCACTGTCAATGATTGTGACAGTGGTGGTGTAGTGGTAATGGCTGAGTTTCCAAACAAAGAAGCTTCTTAAGAGTTAAGAAGCTTGTTAAGGAGTTAAGAAGGCTCCAAAGAAGTGTTTCCCAAACGCCTTCTTAACAGGCTTCTTAACACATCGCTAAAGAAGGCTCTTAAGAAGCATCTTAACTGGAGCTGTCCACCATCTCGATGTGAGAGGTCCTCTGCGGCCCACTAGATGGCACTCTGAGCCCACCAGTGGTTGAGAAACACTGTTGTAGAATAACCTAATCGTGGTCATGTTAAACAAGAACTTCTTCTATTAAACATTGTTTATTTCAGACATGGACTCCAGTTCAAATTGCTTTATATACACAGCATACAACAAAATTGCGAGAAACACTACAGAATTTAAGCGACCTTGGGTTCTGTGAAAGGTGCTATATAAATCCACAACATTCTTATTATAAAAGGAATCCATTCTGATTAGAGGAATATAGCCTACGGTAAAACATTTAAAACACAAGTAACCATACATACAGGGGAGATTTTCAAGTGTTCCCCAATTTTAAACACTAAAGGGTGCATGAAAGAAAGAAAAAAGGGAAAAACACAAGAGGAACAGTGGACACAAGTATCTCCTTTTGCCTGACGCGGCTGGATCTGCCAGTGTTTCGTCATTAAGAAGGTGTTAAGAATGCCCCAGACCCTTCTTACAAAACCTTCTTAACGAAAGATCATCTTAGCGCTAAGAAGCTTTTGGGAAACGCAGCCTTCTTAACGGAAGATAATTTTAGGCTAAGAAGCAATCGAGGAAACGCGTTGGCTTCGTTGGCTTCTTACGGGAGCCTTAAGAAGGGTCAAAGAAGCTTCTTAGCGCTAAGAAGCTTTTGGGAAACGCATGCCTTCGTAACGTAAGATCATCTTAGGCTAAGAAGCAATTGGGAAATGCGTTTGCTTCTTAAGGGGACCTTAAGAAGGGTTAAAGAAGCTTCTTAGCGCTAAGAAGCTTTTGGGAAACCCAGCCAATATACAGGTAATTACATAGGCTACTGACCAATCAGTGGCTGCCCCCCTCGGTCTTGGTCTTGACTCAGTCCCCCCCCCCCCATCCCCGGTCACTCTTGGTCCTGACTCGGTCTCGGTTTAGGGGGTCAACAAAACCTATTGCTTTCAAAATGAGTAGCAGATGCTGATAAAGACTCAGTCAGTTATAATCTGGGGCCTGGGGGATCCCTTGATGGTATTTTGAGCTTATCCGCCTCATGCTGGCATCATACTCCCTCCCACACACACTTTACCAGTGTTGTGTGAGTGTCGGTGGCTGTGCAGCCAAAGTGAACCTCACTTCCTGCTTCAGCACTGTACCAGAGATTTTCATCCGCCATTTATTTTAACTAAAAGAAAACATAGAAAGAATATGTTTTTGAAATCCGCAATTTACCTTTTGGTCCGAGTGAAATGTTATGCGGTCTCTCCTGTTTCTAAATATATCTGAACCATTTGGTTTGAACAAGGAAAACTATTTTTATAAACATTTTAGGAAATATTGTGGTGGAATTTTGCCAGACGCACAGGCATGGAACAGTGAAATCCTAGGATACCTACAGTATTCCAGGGTTTCTTATCTCCACAATCTGATGTCCAGGATACAGTTGAAGGTTCATATATGTCTACATAATAAGTTACTGCGGTCACTTTCTTTTTTAAATCTCTATTCATTTTTTATATTAAAACAAATCAGGGATGCAAACTAGTCACCGTTATGTGAGAGGCACCTTTTTCATCCCAAAAACAGGAGGCTTTCTGAGTGGCTTTACGCCTGCCCTGCTATCTGTCACCTTTTTCACTACACATGACTTAGCATCCCTGATAAATAGTGTGGTGGAATTTTGACAGACGCACAGGCATGGAACAGCGAAATCGTTTCTCTGAAGGAAGTTGTGAACAGGTCTTATCTCAGGAAGCAGAGGGCCGCCTCAGAGCAACAGGGTGGTCCCTGTGACTTCCTGACTGAGACTTGCGTGCTAGGAGGCCTATATAAGGGTTGTATACTTACAATAAAGTAGACCAATTATCTATTCCAGGACTGTGTGACTGTCTCTTTCTTAGAGGGTATCTGAGGGTTTTTCTTTGATTAGGTTTTTAGCTTCCACAATATCTATTGGAAAATAAATGGCGGATGAAAATCTCTGGTACAGTGCTGAAGCAGGAAGTGACGTTCCACTTTGGCTCTCTACAGTCATGGAATTCAGCCGCAAACATGAGGAATGCCACAGATGGCGTTGCCTCTCCATGACAAGATGCAGTTCAGACATTGCCCACAAGACTTATGTGCCAAGTGTGTCAGCCAGGTATGTTTATGTGACATTATGACAGATGACAGTTTGGTCAAACGTCTAACCATCTCATCTCTATGACATCATAATTGTCACTTGACATCACAAGGTATTTCTGCTGTAGTGAACATGGCAGGAAGACCGAATGGGTAAAGTACTTCTCCACATGCTTGTTATGAATCATCTAATTCAAGGTTTGCTATCTGGAATGGTAACAGTATTCAATGCTGCATCACCTATATCAACAAGGATCGAGGAGCCTTGCTCATACATATTCACAATGTAAACAATTCTGCTTCACAATATAGTCCTTCATTATTGACCATTTGGGATGAATGAACACAGTTGGGAAACATGATGTTGAAGCTCTCTGTCCTGCAAACTCAGGCCAGCATGGGGTCAAAGGTCATACAACAAAACATGACACTTTTGATCAGCCTACATATACTCTGATTACATATACTCTGTGATTAGGACTTTCTTACTTTCCACTACAGTATAAAGCTTTTGGTCCAAGCCCTCAGCCTCCACTACGCCATCTAGACAGAGCTGGATGACTTTGAACAACTTAGGTTGCCAAGCATATATCGCCCTCTGCAGGTATCAAGCATATATCGCCCTCTGCAGGCATATATCACCCTCTGCAGGCATTTAAGAGGCAAGACTTGTTCATGACTCAGCCTTGTTTTTTAATCCACCAGCATGTGTGTGCACAGAAAAGGACTATTTCAGTTATCAAAGCAAGCTAATTATTGCTTTTTTCCTGGTAGCCATCTACCGCCTTTCTCTACTAAATTCTCTTGAAATTGTATTAGACAAATCTGATGTAATATATATAATATACCAGAGCCATGTGGATGGAAGAGTCCCAACATCTCTATTCACTCCAATGGACCAGTTTTTTACCCCCAAGAGTTCCAGGAAGTAAGGTCCTGGATTAAGCAGCACTGTCGAGTTGCAGCAAAATAGACAGTTTGTGTTGTACTCTGAAAGGGGTTTCCCCCCTTGAATTTCATTTCATTTCATTTATTGAGTTTAAAATTACAGGGACAGTGCACATTAATAAACATTTCTGTAAATGCGCCAGTTTAGCCAGCTTGGCTAATTTTCAACCGTAGTCCCTGGGCAGTAAGATGGTAAAAACTGCTAAAACAAAAAGTACATTCAAACCGGAACAGCAATACTGTACCTATAGTGCCACATCACATACAATAACATAAAATACATATACAATAAGGAATAATACATAAAAACATAAATCAAAACACGTCATGTTACACGGTATGGTCACACACTTGATTGTCTCTCAACCAAGATTTTAAGTTGACTTTAAAGGAGCGGTAAGTGTCACAGTCTCTAACCTGTAGTGGGAGACTGTTCCATGTGTGAGCTGAATCAAATTGTACATTATCAGCTTTGTTTTAGCATGCAAGAAAGTAGCGCGAGACCCCTTCCTGGCTGTTCATTGGCTAATGAGTCTCGCATTTTGGTCCTCCGCTGATGCCAATCTCTCTCTAGAGGACACTAATATATACCAATAATTTATATTTATTTATTCCATTGACATGCACAAAAAGAAATGGTTGACATAATGTTCAAAAGCTTAGTGACACATTGTCCCTGTGTGAAAAGATTATTTTAAGGTTTGAGAGATTTGAAGAAAGAAGTGTGGTTTTCAGGACTTTCTTCTCTTCACCCACATGTGCACATCATGTATATCAATATAACTCCAAATCCCTGTGATGAACAACCAGCCTCAAAACAGTGAGATGCACAAATTCACCCAAATCCTAGATGTCCCATGTGAAAATGTGAGATCATTATGTCCACGTAATTTATTGATTTCCGATGTGTGGCCGTGTCTTGGTAGCATATGGAGAGCACATCAGGTAGGAAAGTTGTGTTAGTCAAGTGTAAAGATGGACTGTTGCAGTGCGAGTCCCAGGTCTTAGACTGGTCTGTGAAAGGTTAAAGGTCAGCTAAAGAACTGAGAACCATTGCTGATGACAGGCATAATCCCATGGACGAACAATACGGGACCATGGTCAATAATGGATACAGTTAAAGTCGAACTGAACCTGTTCGTCACGTGCATATGAGTCCGTTTCAGACTGAAAACATAGTTTGTCTAAGATGACAGGTTGAGAGGCGGGTCATAGTATCATGTTGATGATTTTATTTGACAATTCTGGGGACTGGATTGGGCTTTGGCCAATCCTGGCGTGTTCTGCCTCCAAATCGAGTAGGATTCAGTGTGTTGTGGTTGGTTGTGGCGCTCTCCTCGGGAAGAGCCTGGTGACGCGAGGTTAGTGGCTGAGTGGAGCTCAGCGAGCCGCAGGCAGCCAGCTGCCTTCGTGTTGACGAGCGGAGAGTGCAGCACGTCGGCCTGGAATCTTCGAGGTGCGACCCCCGACAACCAAGCTCTCGGATGCGCGCGCCATTATCGCTGCTGTAAATACGATATCGCTGGAATGCGCGTTTTAACGAGCCAGTTACATTTCTTTGCATTCTTAGAGATTATAGTTTTTGTTTTTTGTTCATGTTTCTAACAATTGGCCAAGTTAGTAGTTAGTTTATGCGATAGGAATTCTGCCAGATGACAGGCACTAGGTGCCATTTTCTACTTCATTTGGAAGAGAAAATTATCCTGAAATGAAGATTTGATTGACAGCTGCATGTCGTGATATGATTGGTTGAAATGGGGTAGAAATTTGATAGTACTAGGTGATGTCAGCAAACTGTACATTACTGTTATCAATGAAATCTTGAAAAATGAACTTTTGATGTGAAAAAGTGTGAAAAACTAAAGAAATGAGATTGTTGTGATTTGTTTTGCATACATTATTAAATAGGTGCACTGCATACCCAGGTATTTGAACTCAAAGAAAATAAGTCATTTTTGGGTTCAGCTCGACTTTAAGGTCAATAATGATACAGTTTTGATAGTAAAAGACTAGAGGTCAGTAGTGACCACAGGAGTTAACCCGTGGACGAGCAGCGTAGGAGCTCCGTGCTGGCGAATCAGATTGTTGACTGGACAGATATATTGATCCGTCAGCTGCGCAGCATTGTTGGGGAACCTCTGTATACTCTGGTCCTGCTGCTTCTCAGCCTCCTCTTCATCCCAGTCCCTCTCCTCATCCTCTCCAGGTTGTAGAGCTGCAACGATTCATCGGTTAGTCCAGTGGTTCCCAACCTTTGTTTGTCTTATGTACCAGGTCAAAGGTCTCTGAGGTCTATAGTGCTTTTCTACACCTCCACCGTCGAGTCCACCCTCACCTCCTCCATCTCCAGACTGCAGCGCATCATCCACCGTGCTGAAAAGGTGGTCGGATGCAGCCTGCCATCCCTTCAGGACCTGTCCTACACACTGCCAGGACGCTGAAGCGGTGTCAGAAAGTCATGGCCGACCCCTCCCACCCAGGTCATAAACTCTTTAAGGCTCTCCCCCTTGGCATGAGACTGAGGTCTGGTGGTACTAAAACCTCTCATCACATGGACAGCTTCTACCCAACTGCCATCTGTCTCTTCAACGAGACCTGTAAGTTCCCACAAAGGACTTTATATTTTGCACTTCATAATTTGTGATTGTTTTTCTGTATTAGTTTGTCTTCCACTTGATGTGACCGCTGTGCTGCATACTTGCACTAAAATATAATAAAGATTAAAATCTATCATGTTATTTGTCTAGTATCCTAAATGTAGGGTATACCTCTGTTCCACAGAGTGGTCTGATGTGATTCTACTAACTATATCAAAAGAAAGGAGGGTAGAAAATATCGCAAATAGCCCCATTATAGCCTAAGTACAGTCTGCCATATATGGTGAGACCATGATGCCAAACTCATACTAGAAGTTTCATATTGCCTCTGTGATAATAAAATGTGCACATCCTGTAAGATATGACTTCAGACTAGGGATCGTCGACTAGTATCGTCTATACTGCTGCAAACTTGAAAGAAGAAGGAGGATGTGAGAGAGACAGAGAGAGAGAGAGAGAGAGAGAGAGAGAGAGAGAGAGAGAGAGAGAGAGAGAGAGAGAGAGAGAGAGAGAGAGAGGGGACATTGTGTTGAAACCAGGAAGAAGTTCAACCACACGCTTGTGTTGAAACCAGGAAGAAGTTCAACTCTGGAGCGAATGAATAATCTCAGTAAGTAGTAGTTCACACAACTTTAACACGACATGCATAGTCATCAAACTCTTGAGCTAATTCTGCTCTCACTCAGAATGTAAAAATAGAAGCGATGTGGGGTATAGTTTTTGAGATATTAACGTTTGTTTGGCACAACTCATACTGCTGCGGGGTTCCGCATTTTGTAATGTTTTTGTATACAGTACTTATTACTTATAGGATTTCAGTAATATTATACCAGTTACTTTGTCAAGTAACCCAAGTTACAAATTGATTTTTTTTTAATCAAAGCACATATTTAAAAAAGATACAATCATTTCCTAATCAAACTGTGTTTTTATGCAAATACCCACTATAGATGACAATAACAAAGGAAAAGAATAACATTTAGAATGTTGAATTGTTTACACTGACTTCAAGGCAGTTGAAATGATTTTTTGGGATGGTTCCGGGGCGGCGATGTCATTCTGCTGCTGCTGTTGTTTTGGTGAAAGTAATGCAAAAGTAGTGAAATAAGTAACAAGTTACTCTACACAGACAGTACTATTGTAAAGTAACTTATTACTTTCAAATTAAAGTAACTAGTAATATGTAGTATATTACATTTTGAAAGTAACTTGCCCAACACTGGTTCTCACCATGTATAAAATACATGTACCTAAATACTTATTAATTTAGGCTATGAATGTAGTGTAATAATAATAATAATGAATGATTGTACTGACATCAAACAATACACTCACATAATTAACACAACATAAAATAAAGACAAATGTATCCTAAGGGACACAATAGGCTAATCTAATCTAAATGAATTTGTATCTTGTAGAGTTGGATCTCAGAGGTGCTGTGGAGACAGAACTCCAGCAGCAGAAGCAACATTACTGTAAGTGTTGTGGTTTGTGCTTTATGATTTTCATCTTTTATGTGAGCACAGGCAGCAGGATCAGCCACAGTACTACAGTACTCTATCTTGTGACAGGTCTAGAAATGATATTCCTAGTATACTGTTGAAGGTGACAATCTTCTAGCATGTTTTTAGCAGGCAGCAAGCTCAGACTTGGACAGATGAAGCTATGCGGAAGTGATGAAATCTGTAGTTACTCAAATGGCCATGATGTGAGGCTGGCTCCAAAAGCGAGTCAGTCCCTGTTCACCCCCATGTTAAAATGACTGTCTTTACAACAGGATTAAACATGTTTACAGCCTGGTTCAAAACACGGTTTTGGTGAGTTATATTATATATTATATTAGAGTCAAATACCGGTAGAAGAAAGAAAATACTATGTTTTGGGCATGATTGACAGGTTGCCTGTTCAGTGAACTGCTTTACTACATAAGGAAGGAACACTGGTGTACAGGACTTTACGATGCATGCGTTTACACTGCCTGCATGGCAGCCCTGCGAGTAACACCATTCTCTACCCGGTTGTCAAAATTACGCAACGCAGAGTTTTTATATGCGTTCAAGACCACAAATTACTTATTTACAAGAAATCACAGAATTGCCTCACCCACAGCTTAACTAGAAGAGCATAAAGAGACCACTAACCAAAACATTGTTGTAGACAGTGACGTTTCACCTTCCGCAACTAGAGCTAAAATCAATATCTTCAAAATTAATTTGCAAATGTTTACAAACACATCAACACATTATTGTTGTTGTTGTTGTTGTTTCTTTGTGTGGGCGTTCCCTGTCTTACCGTCTGTTTTGATCATGTCAGAGCTGATTGGCAGGAAGAGAGACATCTGGCAGAGGAGGAGAAGAACACTGTCAAGATGAATCCTTCAGGAGAGGTGAGAAAAATATCACTGATGTTGCAACACACACACACACACAAACATACACACACACACACATATACACACACACACATACACACACACACGCACACACACACACACAGTGTGATTATTTTTTTGTATCTTTCTCTATGGAAACAGACAGGCACCAGTGGACCCAGACATCACCGTTGTGATCAGTGTGACAAAACATTCACAAAACTTTATATGTTGAAGCGTCATCAGAAAGTTCACTCAGGAGAGAAGCCCTACTCCTGTCAGGAGTGTGGGCACTCTTTCAGTCGGTCAGAACACCTAAAATCACACCAACGTATACACACTGGAGAGAAACCCTACAGCTGTGAGGAATGTGGGAGCAGCTTCAGTCATTTATGTACCCTAACAAGACACCAACACATCCACACTGGAGCTAAACCCTACAGCTGTGACCAATGTGGGAGCAGCTTCAGTGAGTTAGGTCACCTAAAAACACACCAACGCATCCACACTGGAGCTAAACCCTACAGCTGTGACCAATGTGGGAGCAGCTTCAGTCAGTTAGGTGCCCTAACAAGACACCAACGCATACACACTGGAGCTAAACCCTACAGCTGTGACCAATGTGGAAGCAGCTTCAGTCATTTAAGTACCCTAACAACACACCAACACATCCACACTGGAGCTAAACCCTACAGCTGTGACCAATGTGGGAGCAGCTTCAGTCGGTTAGGTACCCTAACAACACACCAACGCATACACACTGGAGCTAAACCCTACAGCTGTGACCAATGTGGGAGCAGCTTCAGGGAGTTAGGTCACCTAACAAGACACCAACGCATTCACACTGGAGCTAAACCCTACAGCTGTGATCAATGTGGGAGCAGCTTCAGTCAGTTAGGTACCCTAACAACACACCAACGCATACACACTGGAGCTAAACCCTACAGCTGTGATCAATGTGGGAGCAGCTTCAGTGAGTTAGGTACCCTAACAAGACACCAACGCATTCACACTGGAGCTAAACCCTACAGCTGTGATCAATGTGGGAGCAGCTTCAGTCGGTTAGGTAACCTAACAACACACCAACGCATACACACTGGAGCTAAACCCTACAGCTGTGACCAATGTGGGAGCAGCTTCAGTGAGTTAGGTACCCTAACAAGACACCAACGCATCCACAATGGAACAGGCTACTGGTGTGTTGGCTGTAAGAGAACGTTCACTCGGTCTGATAGTCTGAAGAAACACCGCTGCATCTAACCACCTGCTGAAGAGCACCTCCACTGTCTGCCACTCAGACAGCGTTCAGACACAACAGACAGACTGTACAATCAGTTTTCAGATTTGTTTCTGTATGTCTGTTTTTTTCCTTGTATGTTCTGAAGTTCCTGTTGTTTAAATTTTGAAGATGTATAGATGTAGATAAAATCCTGCAGTCGCAATAGAAAATAGTAATAGGATACAGATACAGCAAAGAAAAATAGAATATTAATGTTATTGTTTGTTTGTTTTTTGTCAATTCGATTAAAGTAAGTTAAGAAAACCAGTGAGTGAAGAAAATAAAACCAATAATAATTAAAAGAACCGAACATTTTGTGGTTGAATTTCAAATAAATGTTTTAACATAACCAGTATAGACTAATGCTTCTGTTAATTAACAGCATACTCCACATAAGATCATATACTGTATCATCATACAGGTAATTACATAGGCTACTGACCAATCAGTGGCTGCCCCCCTCGGTCTTGGTCTTGACTCAGTCCCCCCCCCCCCCCCCCCCCCCGTCTCGGTCTCTCTTGGTCCTGACTCGGTCTCGGTTTAGGGGGTCAACAAAACCTATTGCTTTCAAAATGAGTAGCAGATGCTGATAAAGACTCAGTCTGTTATAATCTGGGGCCTGGGGGATCCCTTGATGGTATTTTGAGCTTATCCGCCTCATGCTGGCATCATACTCCCTCACACACACACACTTTGCCAGTGTTGTGTGAGTGTCGGTGGCTGTGCAGCCAAAGTGAACCTCACTTCCTGCTTCAGCATTGTACCAGAGATTTTCATCTGCCATTTATTTTCCCATAGACATTTCGTAAAATGCTTCTAAAATAGTTTTACTTGCTCAAACCAAACGGTTCAGCTATATTTAGAATTGGAGAGACCATATAACATTTCACTCTGACCAAAACTAAAAGAAAACATTGAAAAAATATGTTTTTTAAATCAGCAATTTACATTTTGGTCCGAGTGAAATGTTGTGCGGTCTCTCCTGTTTCTAAATATATCTGAACCATTTGGTTTGTACAAGTAAAACTATTTTTATAAGCATTTTAGGAAATGTCTATGGGAAAATAAATGGCGGATGAAAATCTCTGGTACAGTGCTGAAGCAGGAAGTGACGTTCCACTTTGGCTCTCTACAGTCATGGAATTCAGCCGCAAACATGAGGAATGCCGCAGATGGCGTTGCCTCTCCATGACAAGATGCAGTTCAGACATTGCCCACAAGACTTATGTGCCAAGTGTGTCAGCCAGGTATTTTTATGTGACATTATGACAGATGACAGTTTGGTCAAACGGCTAACCATCTCATCTCTATGACATCATAATTGTCACTTGACATCACAAGGTATTTCTGCTGTAGTGAACATGGCAGGAAGACAGAATGGGTAAAGTACTTCTCCACATGCTTGTTATGAATCATCTAATTCAAGGTTTGCTATCTGGAATGGTAACAGTATTCAATGCTGCATCACCTATATCAACAAGGATCGAGGAGCCTTGCTCATACATATTCACAATGTAAACAATTCTGCTTCACAATATAGTCCTTCATTATTGACCATTTGGGATAAATGAACACACTTGGGAAACATGATGTTGCAGCAAACTCAGGCCAGCATGGGGTCAAAGGTCATACAACAAAACATGACACTTTTGATCAGCCTACATACATACTGTATACTCTGATTACATATACTCTGATTACATATACTCTGTGATTAGGACTTTCTTACTTTCGCAGTTTCCACTACAGTATAAAGCTTTTGGTCCAAGCCTTCAGCCTCCACTACACCATCTAGACAGAGCTGGATGACTTTGAACAACTTAGGTTGCCAAGCATATATCGCCCTTTGCAGGTATCAAGCATATATCGCCCTTTGCAGGCATTTAAGAGGCAAGACTTTTCAGCCTTGACTCAGCCTTGTTTTTTAATCCACCAGCATGTGTGTAAACAGAAAAGGACTATTCCAGTTATCAAAGCAAGCAAAAAAAAAAAAAATCCCCGGTAGCCATCTATCGCCTTTCTCTACTAAATTCTCTTGAAATTGTATTAGACAAATCTGATGTAATATATACCAATAATTTATATTTATTTATTCCATTGACATGCACAAAAATAAATGGTTGACATAATGTTCAAAAGGTTAGGGAGGACACATTGTCCCCGTGTGAAAAGATTATTTTAAGGGTTTGAAGATTTGAAGAAAGAAGTGTGGTTTTCAGGACTTTCTTCTCTTCAGCCACATGTGCACATCATGGTTGAGGGCAGGTTGAGGGCACCCGCTGCTCTGTGCACCAGGGGGAGGTGATCCAGCTGTTCTAATTATCAAGTGTATCTGTCATAGATGCTCCTCGCAGCAACATGATTGACGGATACTAGATGGTCTCAGCTGCCAAAGAAAGGAAGGAGAAGCGTGCAGAGCTCATGGAGACATTCCAGAAGACAATCAATGCCAGAGAGACACACGTAATCAGAAGATTCAAGGCCAAGTGAAGGAAATGAATAATGCTGCTATTGAAATAGTGGTGAACAGCAAGAATAAATTTGAGTCTCTCTTAGGCGTCATAGAGAAGAGAAGCTCTGAGGTGAGAAGTCAGACTGGAGAAGATGGAGGAGATGTGTGAGCTGAAAGAAAAAACCACTGAGCTGAAGAGCTTAGAGAAACGGGAGGACATCCACTTTCTACAGTTACTCCTCACTGTCACGTCTCAGTAAACCGACTTCCCACTCACTCAGGATCGAGCCCTACTACTTTGGTGATGTGAAGAACGCTCTGGAAGATGCCAACACGGACCTACTGAACATTCTGGAAGGCCCACTCCCTGAGTTCTCAAAGACTGAGTAGAGCGGGTTTGACTGGACAACGTTGTTACTGGGAGGGGGAGTGGAGCGGGGAGGGAATTACAATAGCAGTCTCATATAAAGATATGAGCAGAACAGAGGGAGTTTCAATAACAGTCTCATATTGTTTGGGACGAGTCTTGTTGTTTGGGAATGCAGCCCAAAGCGGGTGGTAAACTCCATCTAAGGCTAAATACCGGCACGAGACCGATAGTCGACAAGTACCTTCAGGGAAAGTTGAAAAGAACTTGCTGTTGTTTAAATTTTGAAGATATATAGATGTAGATAGATAAAATCCTGCAGTCGCAATATAAAATAGTAATAGGATACAGCAAAGAAAAATTGAATATAGAGGTACTGCCTTTTACTTGTTAATGTTATTGTTTAAAAACAAATACTTTTTTTTGAGTAAATTCGATTAAAGTAAGTTAAGAAAAACTAAGTTTATACTGTGTACAGCCATTTGTGTTTTACTAAAATAACCAAATGATTTATTTCATTGTCAGCAGAGCAATGGTGTAAAGGTGAAGGCATTAGGTCAAGGCCAAGGTACACTTCATCTGTCTTGCGTTAAAGGACAAATGCTGTAGTACATACAGACATACTGTATACAGAGTCATGTTCTTGAAAATTGTCTCACATTAGCCTGGTCTTGGTGTAAAAAATGTGTATATGTTTTCAATAACAAAGTTTTGATTTATCAAAAGTATATCTCTTTGAATTGGTTGGTTTATGTGGTAGAAATCATTGATGACCTAATGCCAGTAAAAAATATTTCTTGGATTTACTGTAATTGACTCTCATTCTGTGGGAAAGAATGTGGCTTCTTGCTGAGAAAAGAGTTTTAGTCTTCCCTCAGAGATAAGCACAAAGCACCTTCTGGTTGTGCCCCAATGTAGCAATACATGTTCCTCGTGTATCTACTACTGTATTATTGTAACATGTTTGAATAAGAACTCCAGTTTTCTATCGTTTTCATTGTATGACAAACAAAAGTTATCGGACGACCTGCAGCGCGTCACCAATGTTCCAGTAAAGGCATGAGACAGATTGATGCTTTTGTCTTTTCGGCTCCTGTGATTTTGATGAAGTGATTTGTGCCATTGTTGGAACACTTGAATACAACAGCAGCTGTGTGAAAATAAAACTCTCGTTACCTCTTCAATAAACTCCTCCACTGACCTGCCATCCTGACTGAACTCCCCAGTGAAAGGGTGACTCTAGGTAAACATAAGAACGTGTAGCTGGAGGGCCACTGCTACCGTTAGCCATCGTTTCATCTCTCCACCTATTAAGGTCGTCAATCTGGCTCTGCAGTTCCCCCATAGAGACACTGTGGAACGCATCATCATTAAGAAACCACGCCCAAAACGGGGGAAAACACAAACTCCCATCCAATCCTGGCGTTCTCCTATGTCGCGTGCATGGTCGGGTGTTGCACAAAAATATCGTATACGGAAGATGAACACTCCAACTTACTTCATTGACAGGAACACCCTAATTTATCTTCTCGCCAATTCTCAATGGCTTCCTTGTTTTGCTCGGGAGTACAAAAAAACTTTAACTGTTGATTTTTTACATTTGTTGTCTGCGCAGCGCACCACACAACAGCTTTTAGCTATGCTTAATTCAAGGAAAATGACGCTGTTGTGTGGAAATGAATGGAGCTTTTCCCCAGTGATGGGCGTGGCCTTTTTCATGCAGTGTCTCTATTCACCTTATTCACACCGCCCACTTTTTCTCTCTTCCGCATTCGACGCAACGTATTTGTTCTTCCGGTTCAGCGCTAGTTGGCGGCCATTTTCAAAATAAAACATCAGTATGAATGAAGTTTGGCAACATTCAGAATTAAGCTACACTGTGGCCAACTTCAGTGACATGTTCATAGCGTTACTGCTGCGAGGAGCCGATGGCTGTACCCGGTCGGCATTTGCCGTTAGTTACAAAAGCACGTCGACAGTGATTTCTCACTGCCAGTAAGCCTAACTACAGTAGGGTTTGACAGATAGCTAGTCCGACCGGTGTGAGCACAGTCAGCGCTCCCGGTCCTCGCTGCTCGTTAAAGATTTCCAATAGGCGTTATTCTGATAAACTGGTCACTAGGGCATTCACAGACTAGTCGACTAGTCGACTAGTCGACTAGTAAAACCACTAGTCGACACTGTGCTTAGTAGTCGACTAGTCGTTTTAGCAAAAAAAAAAAAAAAAAAAAAAAAAAAAAAAATTTTTTTTTTTATATCTTTAAGAAAGAACATACATGGACTATCATATCCCATATCCCCCACAAAGAACATCAAAACACAACAAAACAAAACAAGAAAACTGCATAAGATACACAATAATCCAAGAACAAACAAGACTATTGGACAAACAACCAAACAAAAACAATGCATTCAAAGTAAATACATAGATCTTGCCCTGTTGGCAGCTAGGAAATGCATAGCTTTAAATTGGAAAGCATCCAATCCCCCAGCTGTAGTTCACTGGTGGAATGAACTCTCAAGCTACCATATGTTGGATAACATTTACTACAAGAGCAAAGGCAGATTCTTAGACATCCCCAAAATATGGCAACCACATACAGAGTTTGACTTTAAGAACTTTTTACCCCAGTGTCATTAGGCTTATCAGGATAGGAGCTGAATGCATTGTTTTTGTTTGGTTGTTTGTCCAATAGTCTTGTTTGTTCTTGGATTATTGTGTATCTTATGCAGTTTTCTTGTTTTGTTTTGTTGTGTTTTGATGTTCTTTGTGGGGGATATGGGATATGATATTCCATGTATGTCGTGTAAATACCTCATGTTCTTTCTTAAAGATTTAAAAAAAAATTAAAAACGGTTAGTCGACTAGTCGACTACCTTTAGGGACGACTAGTCGACTAGTAAAATTCACTAGTCGTGAATGCCCTACTGGTCACATATATGTTACGTTCTCACCCGACAAATATTAAAACTTTAAAACAGTTTGGGTTTTTTTTTAGCTTGAAAACAGCCTTTTGGCAAGTCTAAATGACTGCGGTAGGCATACTCTACTTCCGTGTTTAAAACCGGAAAGACGATTACGAAATGACGTCACGCAGAAGCGTCCTCGTATGGGTAAAGAATAAGGTGAATAGTGTTGTTACTGGCAGCCCCTAATTCCTCCTGGCCGCCCTCACTCACTACTCCCCCTTCACCACCAGGACCAGGCATTATGACTTTCACTCAGTCCAGCGGGGGTGTAAGTGTCCAGTCCAAATGTAGAAAATCAAGGATACTATGAAGGCAGTCTCTTAATTTGGTGAAACGCTGAATCTTGCTTCCTGAAGTCTGGAACACTGGAACCTGCTGAGCTGATGAGTCCTCTCTACACAGAAGCACCGGGACCCTCTGGAACACACCACCAGTCATTTCTCAACGATCACCGCTTCCACACCAGGCTGGCCACTTGGACTCAAACACGACTTGGAAGGCTGACACCTGCTGATCTCCACCACTGCCGTATTTTTATATTTAAATTTTGTGTGTTTTGTGAAGCCACTCTGTTGCCAAATTTGAAAGAAATTATTTATAAAAGGGACCCCACTCCTGGTACCAAAATTGTAGCCCGTGGAATTGAGTTTGGGGTTACTTATCCCTTTTTGTTATTTTATATTACTCTTGGTTGGTGAGTAACAGCTTTGCAGTGAGCTGTGCAACTTGCTCCACAATTGGCTTAGAGTGCAAAATGGAAATGAAAGAAATCAACAAACAAGTCTCAAAAACATACAACAAAATACGGCAGTGAGTCTACAAGACAAAACAGAATGCACAAATGCATTACAATTAGTACATCTGTCACAAACTCACTATACTTACTGGATGAGTGCATTCACTTCACAGTGCCGTCTAGATGAAATAGAATAAAGGTACAATTGTCTCACAGTTTGTTTTCATAGATGCAGCAATACATTAACATTTGTACAATTGAACAAAAACACCATACATGACGAGAGCAAACCGAAATAGCTGTAATGTGTTTACCTTGCTAGCTACTTCTGGTCCGTCACTGTGCTGCCTGGCACGTTCATAAACAACTGTCGCCGAAATCAGCCTAAAACATATCAATCCGTCACAAATGTAAGGACTAATATAATCTTTCACAGCAACAACATAACAACAAGATTTGACAGGTGATAAACATATTTAAGGGTAGATTACCTACGATGCAGTCAAACTCCCGTTTCTCTCACAGCCCCTCTCTTTATCGCCCAAACAGGAAGCTGGTTTTCGGGACCCCAAAGCGCCTGACTGCCTGCCTGTTTGCACCTCCTCTATTGCTCGGTCCATGGCCTCCTGGGTCCAGAGCCTCGTCTTCCTCTCCCTCTTCCTCATCTCACGCATGTTTGGCATCTGTAAATTGATAAGACGTTTTTTTTTCCAGTCAGAAATTGTGGTAGAAAATGTAAGTTCTATTCGCATTTCCTAATCAATAAGTTATAAGCTATAATTGCATACACATAATTAATGCTATGAGTCATTAGTCACGAGACATCTCACAAATGCATACCGTATTAGCACTATGCAGACACATAACTAGCTTATCAAGCAGGAGACTTCTCCCCTTTGCTCTGGCCTTCAGAGGGCTCAGCATGACAATGGCCATGAGACAGGAACACTTGCTGATACGGACAGGAGCCCTGTGAGGCTCCAAGTCAAGTCATCACCCCTCCTCTCTCTGTTTCTCTCTGCCTTCCTTTGCAGTATAAAGCGTATGTCAAACTGTCAGTCATCACTGAATATTTGGACTCTGTACATTGATCAGATAACAGAAATAAACAAATTATTTCTAATACTACAGCTACTATACTACAGGCACATGTCATGCCTTGAATAAGGTAAAAAAAAAAAAAAAAAAGATAATTCCCATATCACTATTCATAATTAACATTCTTAATTATGACATATTTGATAGATTTGCCTTAAAGCAAAGCTGCATTACAATTTATATATCCACCTTTGCTTTTAACATCCTGATTGCTCCTGTAAAAAGACAAATGATCTCTCTCACACGCCTTATCTTTCTTACTTTCTCTTCCTGCGGGGAATTTATTTTCTGCTAAATAAATAGTGGAGAGAATGCTAATGAGGTGGACTAATTGGTTATGAGTGAAGAAGGCAAACACAGGAAGTGTAATGGAGTTTAATACTGAAAAGAGATACAGGGGATCTGATTTTTATTATTTTTTGCCAACAGACTTTATTTTTTCACACACAAAAAAAATCATTTCTAATGATAGAATAGTTTCCCCTTTCTCTGTGTGTTGGCCAGGGCTGCTCACCTGTTGACCTCTTGAAAGAGGGAGCAGGTCTATAACTTGTATGAGGAAAGACAAATAGGGCATGGAGAAAGACTGGACGTGTTTTTATGATAAGAGGGAAATTGAAAAGTGTTCAAACTCAGAGCTCACTTGTTGTGAAGCCGGTCTCCCTCCTGACTGGAATATAGTTCCTCTTTAATGTGTGGGGGCTCTGGGTCCTTCTGAAGCTGCTCTCCCTCCTGACTGGTCCAGAGTTCCTCCTCCTGTCCCTCTTTAATGTGTGGGGGCTCTGGGTTCACCTTGTCCAGACTGGAGCTGTGTGTGTGTGTGTGTGTGTGTGGGGGGGGGGGGGGGGCAGTTCAGAGTTCATACAGACATTACCAAACAAAACAAGGACTTTCAGGCACCTTGTTTAAAAAAAAATGCTATTTTCAAGGTATTCCAGGACTTGACTCCCCCCCCCCTCAAACTCCAAGCACTTCAAGCACCCTGAAGTGTTGACCCTGCAAGTTAACGTTATTTTTATGTTTTATTGTCTATACTGTCATATCAGGGAAATGGCTGTTTTGTTAAAATCCTCCGGCCGAATCTTCAGTCGACACGGTCGAGACAAAGCAGTAGTAGACTATGGGGCTTATTAGCATTAAAAAATATGTCTAATGCAGCCGCACACATTCTTAAACTACCGTCGCCCAAGCGCTTCAGTGCTACTTTCTCTTATCAAAGGTACTTCCATAAGGTATTTGGACATCTTATCATGCACATATTAATATGAAACTTTACATAATAATAGACTGTCGTATATGTGCAAATAATAGCGACTCGCCTTATCGCGCGATCAGCTTCCTTTAAATGCCCAGGAAGGAAGAAGGAAGTACGTCACTCGGTCCGCAAACAAAGGTGGTCGGGTTTGTGGTCGTATGCCATATCAGTTCCGTTAATATAATCTTCCACAGTTGTACAACAACATAAGAACAAGATTTGATATTTAAGGGTAGATTACCTACGATGCAGTCAAACTCCCGTTTCTCTCACAGCCCTCTCTTAATCGCCCAAACAGGAAGAAAGACCAGAATGCAACAAGCTCAGTGAGAAAAGCTGAATCAAACGCGCCCTCTAGTGACGGAAAACTGTAACTAGGAATTAATCCCCTTTCTCCTGTTGATTCCTCATGTAACTTGTGAGTTAAGACATGAAATGAAATAAAACACAGATGTAAACATGAACTCAACAGAAAACCTGCCTAATAGGAACTACATTCATTCTACCACCCGGCTACATATATCCACACACACACACGCACACACACACACACACACACACACACACACACACACACACACACACACACACACACACACACACACACACACACACACACACACACACACACACACACACACACACACACACACACACACCATATAGGTGACAAACATCTACACATTTTACATTTTACTAGATTGTTTACACAAACCAGTGCACTCATCAATCAGGGCTCCCTGGTCAATCTCAAGCATGGCTTTACCAACATGGACTGTTACCAAGACTCATGTGGTTGTTGACTGTGTATGAAGTTCCTATGACATGTGTAGAAGGAGTGCAAAGAAAGATCAACAGGTACCTCCGAAAATGGTTGGGAATCCCTCCAAGCATCACATCAGTAGGCCTCTACATAAGATCAGGACAGCTCCAACTTCCCTTGTCATCCGTGGTGGAGGAATTCAATGTCGCAAAGTGCAGAGTCTTAATGACATACAGAGACTCCCAGGATGAACAAGTCAGACATGCAGGTGTCACTACGAGATCAGGACGCAAGTGGGCAGCCAACACATCTGTTGCACAAGCTCAGAGCATGTTGAGGCTACGTGACATCATAGGAGCGCCATGCACATGACAGGGAGACAAGGTCTTGGAACTTCCCATTTCCCAACAGTGGAGTAAGGCAGAGTCCAGGGAAAGAAGAGCCATGATCCAGGAGGAAGTACGGTACCTGGAGGAGGAAGGCCGAAGTTCAAGAGCAGTGGAACTAGCATCCCAGGGGGCCTGGACCAAATGGGACCTCCCTAAGAGAAAGATCACATGGGGGGGAAGTTTGGAAGCTCGAACCGTTCAGCATCTCCTTCCTGCTGCGATCAGTGTATGACACACTCCAGACTCCAACAAACGTGCACAAGTGGGGTATGAGGGAGGAGCCACTGTGCAAGCATTGCGGGCAGAAGGGCACCATGGGGTACATCCTGTCAGGGTGTAAAACAGCACTCACCCAAGGAAGGTACAGGTGGCGCCATGACAAGGTGCTCGTGAGACACTGGCGAACACCCTGGAGCAGCAGAGAAGCAACAAACGCCAACCACATGGGAGAACCACATCCATCCAGTTTGTGAGGGAGGGAGAAAAACCACCCACCACAACAAAACCAAGGAACAGCCTACTGCAAACGGCCCGTTCTTGGGACATGAAGGTAGACCTGGGAGGAAGGCTGCAGTTCCCCCAGGTTGTCCAGACAACCCTGAGGCCGGATGTGGTGCTTTGGTCTGAAGAGGCAAATCATTCTCATCGAACTCACAGTCCCATGGGAAGAAGGGTGTGATCAAGCCTTCGAAAGGAAGAGCGCTAAATACCTTTTGAATGACTGCAGGATGGCAAGCATGGCTGTTCCCGGTCGAAGTCGGCTGCAGAGGATTCCCTGCCCAGTCGGTATGGAGAATGCTCACAGCCTTGGGAATAACGGGGAAGGAGAGAGAGACAGCAGCTCGCAGGATGGGGGAGGCAGCAGAGAGAGCCTCTTGCTGGCTATGGAGCAGGAGAGAGGAGCTGAGCTGGAAGCCAGGAGGAGGAGATGGCCAGTGATTTGGACACCACTGCCGACCCACCAGCGGGAGGGTGTTGCGGTTCAGGGTTCGAAACACCCAATGACCACTGGACACCGTCTGATGACATCAAGTCCTCCGGGCCAAGGCTCCATTCACCTAAGGTGAATCAAGAAGAAGCATCTCCAGATGTAAATGAAAAGATACACATGTAAAAACATTAAAATAAACTCTATTGTTGCATTATGACATTTTCTACAATAGCCTAATGATTAGAATAGCTATTTTCCAATCTTTTACAAATAAAATACACTCTATTACTACATTATATATAGATAGATAGATAGATAGATATATAGATATATAGATATATATCACTCCATGGCTGATAAAAAAAATGGTTTGAGATTTGACACAAAATATCTCCTCAGCAGGGGCGGACTGCATAATCGGGCACGTCGGGCAAATGCCCGGTGGCCTGCAATTTTTTTTTTTTTTTTTTTTTTTTTGCAGGCCAGGCCAGGCCACTCACTGAACAGCAGGCCAGTGGCCGCCTACTGGTTTACTAGTGGTTTTATTACTTTATTCAGGGTTAAAGTGGGTGCATCTCATTGTAAAATTGGACTTGGCCCAAATTGGGCTTCAAACGGCCCAAATCGGGCTTCAAACGGCCCAAATCTGGCTTTAAATGACCCAAATTGGGCTTCAAACGGCCCAAATCTGGCTTTAAATGACCCAAATTGGGCTTCAAACGGCCCAAATCTGGCTTCAAACGGCCCAAATTGGGCTTCAAACGGCCCAAATTTTTCGCGCGTGCCGGCCCGTATCGGCCTGGCCTGCTTGGTATCTAATGCCCGGCCTGAATTATGATCCCAGTCCGCCCCTGCTCCTCAGAGATATAGTGAAGGATAAAGTTAGTTAACTAACTACTTACTAACTTAACTTTACCACTATTCCTTCAGAAGTTGTAGTTGTCATAGACTGTGTTGCATAGTTGATTGCTCTATTGCTGACAAAAATGTGTTATTGTAAGTCGCTTTGGATAAAAGCGTCTGCCAAATGACGTAATGTAATGTAATGTAATGTAACTTAACTATACTTACTAGTTTAAACTACTTTTGCTGGGCAGTGATTATTGGTGTCTACAAGAACAACATTTTGATTGAATTATAGGCTACAATGTAACAATGAGAACAATAGGCTACCATAACCTGAACATTAGTGAATTTAGTTCATTGATAGGCTACACAAATTTCAAACCAACTCACTAAGTTAATTTGAACCCAAGTAGCTGTCAAAAATAATGGAAGCATTCAAGTAATTGAGGGATGCATTATTATAGAAAGCAGGCTAAACCCCCCCCCCCCTGCCCAACAACAACTCCACGTTATGACATCACTGATGAGGTCATAACGCAATGTGATGTCACGTTCAGGCCCTATAAGAATTGGCTCTCTAATGATATAATCAGAACGGTGAAGCCACTATATATTACTTTTTTGTGACATAGATATTTGTGATCGAAATTCATAGGGTAGCCTACATCTTGATAGGTAGTCCGTTATGATGACCCCTGTCTGTGAGGTCACGTGTGCCCTTTTAAACCAAAAAAAAAAAAGCCCAATTACATTAAAAATAAATAAATATATGAAATAAAATAAAAATAAAATAAAATAAAATAATACAAATATGTGTCAGAGATGGAAAGGTGAGGGAATGAGATAGGTGAGGTCGCGCAGGCGCACACGCTCCCCAAATTGACAGGAGGATGCTGAGCTGCATTGAGTGCATGCATTCATTTCCCAGCATCAGCCTGTGAGGAGAGGAGAGGAGAGGATAGTATCCCCTGCCCTGCCCTGCCCTGCCCTGCCCTGCCTGCGCACCACCACGGAGGACACGCAGAGGATCACCAATACATCCGATCATCCGAGTAGAGCTCGATATCCGCAACCATGTCCGCCGGGGGAGATTTGGGGAACCCTCTAAGGAAGTTTAAACTCGTGTTTTTAGGAGAGCAGAGCGGTGAGTCAGCTGGGGAGGTTCGGTTTACTCCCCCATGCCAAACATGCGTAGGCTATCTTCAAGGCCATATGTCTATAATTGCTGTCGATTTGTTAAAGTTTGAACGGAATCGAGTGAATGTGCTTGTTGGCGTTTACATATTTGACGCCCATGTGGCTCATAGCACAGTCTGTGCCTGTATGGAAATGTGATTAGCCGTGGGCAAAGGAGGAGGAAGGGAGGGGGGGGGGTGGACACGCGAAAAAATTGCAACACGAATCGCCTTCAATTAAATATATCGTCTGTTAACTGACAAATAAAGCATACTTGTATTGAATACCCTCTCTAATGACATCTGTTTGTCGCAAATTGTCATAGTTGTACAACATATAGGCGATATGAATTCGGATGTTTTGATGTGCTGCAGTGACCGACAAATATGTTGAGTCTGTTTCAAGATATTAAACGGCTTTCTTTCAGTCGAATCATATCGTCGACTTTACTAATCCGTCATTTAGGCTACGTTACATTTCAACGCGTGATTTGATTTTTCCAACCATGCGGGTTTTTTTTAACAGAGGATAATAAACATTCCCCATGTGTCAGTTCGGGACACACCCTAGTTTTGGCGATGTCTGTAGCATTCCTAAAACCTCGCAGTCTCCGGTTCGGTGCTATAAATACTGGGATAAAAACGGCTTGACAGTGCTATAACATTATATCCCCTAGTCAATAATCCATCTATTCAGGGGACAATGACTGTGTGTCGTTGGTTTGATCTGATGGCACATATTGAGGAGGGGGACTGATCGATAATGGGTTAGTGCTATAAAGCTGTCTGAATACGTGTCCAGACGTCAGACATCTATATGGCAGCAGCAGGCTCGCATACCCTTCACTGATCAAATATATATCGAATATATAATATATGTATAATATAGCACCCAAGGCAAATGGAGAATACAAATAATTGGGCCTAGGAGGCTTTTGACAACTGTCTAAATGCTACTTGTGTCATATTATGACGTGTGTGTGTGTGTGTGTGTGTGTGTGTGTGTGTGTGTGTGTGTGTGTGTGTGTGTGTGTGTGTGTGTGTGTGTGTGTGTGTGTGTGTGTGTGTGTGTGTGTGTGTGTGTGTGTGTGTCTGTGGTGTAGGCTAGCAGGCTATATTGTTGACTGGTACAGATGTATACCTGTGTGTATACGTTGCCATAGCCGTTGTGGCTGTCCTCACAGGCGCTGCTGCTGCAATGTTGCTGTCCGTGGTGCTGAAGCGAGGCCTAGTGTGTGTGGCCACTGCCCATTGGCAGCAGGCACAGCCTTCAACCTCCTGCTGTCTGCATAGGGGCCTGCCTGCCTGGGGCCTGGCGGAGAAGTCCTTTAGCCACCTTGTTTCTGTGTAGTAGCTACTGTAGATCTGATTCAAAAATGTCTACACAAATTGTGCCGGGTGTGATGATTCAAGTAAAGATGGTGCTGCTGGTCAGGTTCACATTGATCCTAATGGTGGAGAAATCAGCATCCTACTTCTTATGAAATCGGACTTTGTAAATATCTGAAATAGTCTTGCATCTGATGATCAAAACTGATGTAGTATTGAGTTGAAGCTTGGCCTTGGGCAGACTAGGTGTTTTCCTTTTGCCTTGAACTGGCTAATGACACTTTTTCTTACAGTCAGCTTCTCTCAGAATTATAACATTTGATATATCAAGCTTCCCCTTGGTCATTTTCCATTATTGGTATTGCTAGCTGTTATGGATTTCTTCATATTCGTCATATAGCAGTGGATGGAGAAAGGGAAATGGATTCCATATTCTTCACTGGCAGTTATTATGGTTTAGTCACACCAACAAACACAATGAAAGTACGTCTGTCAGCCTGTTTCGTGATTTCATTCAGGAACTTGTCTATCTGCGTGTGTGTGCGTGTGTGTGCGTGTGTGTGTGTGTGTGTGTGTGTGTGTGTGTGTGTGTGTGTGTGTGTGTGTGTGTGTGTGTGTGTGTGTGTGTGTGAAGATTGTCTGTTGATCTGAACTGAAGCAAAACTGAACTAAAATTCAACCTTCATGTGTTCTGTTCCAGTGGGGAAAACATCTCTGATCACTAGGTTCATGTATGACAGCTTCGACAACACATATCAGGTGAGTTCCCAATCACAACCAGAAAAAACAACACATATCAGGTGAGCTTCCAATCACAACCAGAAAAAACAACACATATCAGGTGAGTTCCCAATCACAACCAGAAAAAACAACACATATCAGGTGAGTTCCCAATCACAACCAGAAAAAACAACACATATCAGGTGAGCTTCCAATCACAACCAGAAAAAACAACACATATCCGATGAGTTCCCAATCACAACCAGAAAAACAACACATATCAGGTGAGCTTCCAATCACAACCAGAAAAAACAACACATATCCGATGAGTTCCCAATCACAACCAGAAAAACAACACATATCAGGTGAGTTCCCAATCACAAGCAGAAAAAACAACACATATCAGGTGAGCTTCCAATCACAACCAGAAAAAACAACACATATCAGGTGAGCTCCCAATCACAACCAGAAAAACAACACATATCAGGTGAGCTTCCAATCACAACCAGAAAAACAACACATATCAGGTGAGCTCCCAATCACAACCAGAAAAACAACACATATCAGGTGAGCTCCCAATCACAACCAGAAAAAACAACACATATCAGGTGAGCTCCCAATCACAACCATCTCTGATCACTAGGTTCATGTATGACTACTTCAACAACACAGGTGCGCGTCCAATCACAACCAGAAGAAAACAATCACAAATAGAAACACCTTGACAATAATTTAATGCATGGATTGATTACAGATGTGATCAGCCATTTGAGAACTGATGGAGGGGACTAGCTGCTCCCCATATAGTCTCTCTATTGTAACCACTTCCCCTTGATTAAAACCATAATTGCTTGAAAATATTAATGTAAAGAATGATTTCTCTAACCATCCTCCACATTTTAGAGAATAAATTAAATCATTAAATTAATCATATTCTGTAGGCTAACAATATATAAGCATGCCATAAGTATATAGTACATGTAGTACGAGTACATATCACTTAGGTTATAATAGTGTGACAGAGTCTGGCTCTCAAAATATGATCAAGCTCGTGTCTAGTCCGTCCAAACCTGCCACAATAACACAGAATGTCTTTGCACAGAAACATCAAGCAAGAAGCCACCAATATGGTCGAGAGCAGCTTACCTTCTAGCAGGCCGGGGCGATGACATCCATAGACAGCCCGGCATGTGTGGACAGCTCAGTCGGTAGTGTGGAAGCTGGCCATCAGCAGCTCCCGTCCAGTAGATTGGGGACGCTAATTCCAAATATCTAAGCCACTCCCACTTCCTGTTTGATCCCTCTGATGCAAAGATGTAAATTACAATATTATAATTAAACAAGGGGGTCCCTGACAATCACATGTCAATCATATATCACCCTGTAACAATAGTGACTGAATAGCGACCAAATAATAGCAACTGACTGCTTTTGGGAAATGTTCAGGTTTAATGCTTTGTCACTTCACATAAAATAACTCTTCCCCAATGATGCAGTAAATTGAATATTGTCAACGCAAATGTGGCATTATCACAAGGATATGTTGTAGGAATATTACATTCTTAGAAAGAGAATGCAGCTTATCTCCCTTGCTTTTCGCAGAAGCTATGTACACAACAGGTCTGAATGATTGAGTCCTGAGGGGCAATACAAATTAAATTAGTTTTTCAGTCTGATCCGATTTCTGTGCTCATGGGTTCTTTTTTCTTCACAGCTTTTTGTGTCTCCCTCCACTTAAAACAATGGCCACTCTCTGTTGG